>NC_037684.1:25740358-25758100 GCF_003255815.1 Theropithecus gelada | reverse complement strand
AGGGAGGGAGGGAGGGAGGGAGGGAGGGAGGGAGGGAGGGAAAGAAGGAAAGGAGGGCTAGCTTGTGGCCTTAGGATAAGTAGCAGTTAGTCCAAGGATGTGGAAGGGAGGGTGGGGAGCAAAGATCCTGGCAGAAAGACCAGCATATGTGCTGCTAAAGGCAAAAAAATAGAGAACGCTTGACAAACTGAGGGAAAATCCATACAGTCAGGCACTGTGCCTCACAAATCCTTCTGTCATTTCTACAGTTCTCCCTAGAAACCCCTCGAAACTCGCCTGTGACTCTCTAGGCTCCCTGGAGTCCCGAGCAAGACAAAGAACTTTTGTCTGATCAGCTGAGATATGATGAGAATGACCCCCAGGTTCCTTATTTATGCATCCGGCATGCAGTTTGCTTTTGTAAGAACAGCACTGTATTGCTGACTCATAGTCAGCCATGCATTTTACAATAATCTCACAATGTCTGCCCTGGGTTTTCTTTCTGCCTGACTTCCCTTTCAGCCTTCTTTTAAAAAGCCTTGCCTCTGTGCTCTTTTTTACTTATCTCTTTCTTTGAAATGGATCATGTCTAGAATTTGTGGGTTTCGGGGAAAACTGCCATCCCATGGGTCCTTCTGCAATGAAATGCAGGTCAAACTGAGATTTGGAATTGAAAGCTGATGAGTCTAAATGCCCACATCTTAGAGCATCTAACCAATCTATCTGCCCATCAGGGTGACTGATCCCATCCCTGTCTTATTTGCTGCTGTGGGGGTGAGGACAGGGGGCGGAGAAGGATGGAAGCAGAGTTAGTGCCAGACAGTGATGTGCCAGGCGGAATAGAATCTCTGCACAATGTTTCCTGGAAGGGGGAGGGGGGCAGATGCTGACAGGCTCGTGGGAGCCTTGCCAACAGATGGGTCTGCCTGGGTCCCTGACTAAACCAACTAACTCTTCCCAAACTGATCAGGCTGCAGGGCCAGAGTCCCACTATTCTTCCCTGGGATCCCAAGTGAAGCAATGGGGGCCACGTAGGAATTCATCGGTCAGTGCTAGTTTGGTGGGTGAGGGTGGGGAGGTCGAGTAGGGGCAGGCACGGGGCTGGGTGTGCTTGGATTCGCGCATGGGAGCTGAGCCAGACTCAGCAGGGAAGAAGGGTCGCTTTGGCATTCATTCTTCTGTAGTTACCAGGCCTCGACGCCTGCCAGGCTGCTGGTGTGCAGGGCTCAGCCCCCTCCCCAAAGAGCCCCTGAGAGGGGCCAGGAGTGGGGGGAAGGCCACCCGTGGCCTTGTGAGGCTGAAGCACAAGCTCCTTCCTCAGCTGCCAGGGAAGAATTTAATTACCAATTAAAGCCCCCTCCATCTGTTTCGGGCCTGCCAGAGAGCTCTCTCTACCCTTTAATTACATCTCTGACAACAATTTAACTCAATTAGCTGGTAAACACAGCAGAATGCAGGCAACCCAGGGCACCCTCTTGTCCCTGCCATCTGTCTGTCCGTCTTGTGCTTTCCCAACTCGCTCTCAGTCTGTCTGTCCTGCCCCTACTTCCCTGTCTCATTTTGACACCGTCCTCCCACCCCTTGGTTTTCTCTTTTCCTTCTGTCTTCTCTAGCACCTCTTGTCTGCTTCACACCAGCTGGGTTTCCCCCTGGTCTTTGTCATTCTGTCGTCCTCTCCCATCTGCTGTTTGTCCATCCCTTTCCCGTGTTCTGTCTTGTTCTGTGCCTCCCAACTTTCTCTCTTTCTCTGCCAGGCCAGTCTCCAATGAATGCTTTTCCTTCCCCTTTCCTTCTCCCCATCTTCTTCCTCCTTCTCCACCCTCCATCCTCCATTAACCAAATCCAGCCCTTTCAGTGTCTCTTCTGTGAGCCTCCTTTCTGGTATGCTTCCCTTAACCCCTGCCATCTCCTTTTGCTTCATCCACTTAGCACAAACGAAGGTGAGCCCTAGGAGCAATAGTTGCCATCTTTTGAGCACGTACTTTGCCAGTCACTGGCTAAGAGCTTTGCATGCATTATTTTGTTGAATTTTTACAAAAATTCTGTGAATGGGTATAATTATTCTCATTTCACAAGTGGAATAATAGATCCTCTCAGAGATTTTGCCACTTACCCAAGATCAGAGTTTGCAACTGACAGAACCAGGATTCAAAGCCAGGTCTGTTTCCTTCAATACTGAATGAGATACCTGAGGCTGGGCACAGTAGCTCACACCTGTAATCCCAGCATTTTGGGAGGCAAAGGTGGGCAGACAGCTTGAGCCCAGGAGTTCGAGACCAGACTGGGCAACATGATGAGACCCCCGTCTCTGCAAAAAATATAACAATTAGCCAGAAATGGGGCATGCCTGTAGTCCCAGCTACTCAGGAGCCTGAGGTGGGTGGGTCACTTGAGCCCAGCAGGTCGAGGGGAGCAGTTTTATGGATAACAGAGAGGCCTGAATATTTGGGGAAAGGCTCTGTGTTGTTGAAATGAAGGGCAAAGCAATAGGTTCCCAGTTAACACTGGAGGGAGGTGGGTAGAGAAGGTAAAAAATGGAAATGGTTTCTGAGAATTTAACCTCCTCATTTCTGCTGGAAGGAAGCTTTCAGATTCTAGTTTACTACAGTGTTGAAGAAGTTCTCCAGTCCTCTGAGAAAGTAAAAAATGTCCAGGACCTACAGAAATAAGAGAGAGGGAGAGAGAGAAACAAGTAGGCTATAATTATCCTAGCAACCCTCTCCTGGAATGGGGGGTGGGTGCTGCAGAGAAGGGCAGGCTGATCCATCTTGTGGACAGGCAGGGACGTGATGGAGACCCCAGGTCAGCCAGGTAGTCACATGGCTGCAGCTCAGGCAGACCCCAGCCAGATAAAACTCATCTGCTTTCTTCCCCCGTCCTTCCTTGGCTGACTAATCATTCTTCCTGTGATTAAAACAGAAAAGAACTTGGGGAAAGGCTGCAGGAGAGAAAGAGAAGCTGTCTCTGATCTCTGTTTTCTACCTTCCTTTGCTCTTGAGATGTGCAGTCCATCCTCAGGGGTTTGCTCCGCTTGGGGTTGAGAACCCACATATTCCACTACCTCACACCTTCGCCTCGCCTTCTGCCACACTAAGCAAGAGTGCTGGGATTCCAGCGAAATTCCTCAAATGTAGAACCTGTGCTCTGAGAGCAAATGCCAGTCAGCTATGGGGTAGAGTCAGCCTCACTAAGAAGACTGGCACAATACCCAGACTTTTCTTTTTTTGTTGTTTTTGTTTTTTGTTTTTTGTCCTGTTTTTGTTTTTGAGATGGAGTCTCCCCGTCGCCCAGGCTGGAGTGCAGTGGCGCCATCTCGGTTCACTGCAACCTCTGCCTCTCGGGTTCAAGCGATTCTCCTGCCTCAGTCTCCCAAGGAGCTGGGATTACAGGCATGTGCCACCATGCCCAGCTAACTTTTGTATTTTGGATAGAGACGGGGTTTCACCATGTTGGCCAGGCTGGTCTCGAACTCCTGACCTCAAGTGATCCACCCGCCTTGGCCTTCCAAAGTGCTGGGATTACAGGCATACAGGCATGAACCACTGCATCCATCCTCTTTTTTTTTTTTCTTCTTCTTTTTTTGGCATGAACCACTGCATCCGGCCTCTTTTTTTGTTTTTGTTGTTGCTGTTGTTGAGACAGAGTCTCACCCTGTTGCCCAGGCCGGAGTGTGGTGGCACAATCTCAGCTCACTTCAACCTCCACCTCCTGAGTTCAAGCAATTCTCATGTCTCAGCCTCCCAAGTAGCTGGAATTATAAGCATGTGCTACCATGCCTAGTTAATTTTTGTATTTTTAGTAGAGACAGCATTTCATCATGTTGGACAGGCTGGTCTCGAACTTCTTGTGTCAAGTGATCCGCCCGCCCTGGCCTCCCAAAGTACTGGGATCACAAGCGTGAGTGACTGTGCCTGGCAGAATTTTCAATATTACAAATCTCTCAAGAAGTCCCATCCTGCACGCAGACACGGAAAGTTCTGGACAGAGGCAACCAAGGGGCAGGATGGAAGGTTGGAAAAGAGATGGGGTAGGGAAGCAAGGAATACAAAATGAAGAAGCTCCCAGTACAGGCTTCCCAAGCTTTATACAATCAGTGAGTGTGTGGGCAGTTTTTGTAAACATTATATAATAAAGACCACAGAGAAAAGAGGCTGGTAGGTGTTTATTTTTTTATTTTTATTTTCTCTAAATAGACATGTAATTACCTAGAATTTTAGAGTTCAACAGACCAGCAGTCTACCTAACCTAGGGTCCTTCCTGTTGCAATAATTCTTATTATAGTAGTCCTCATAATAGTCTTCTTTGGATACTTCCAGCCACAGAGAACTTATTACCTCACTACGTAACGCCTTTCTATTTTCAGACTTTTAATGTTTAGAAAATTCTTTCTCATACTAAACCAGGAACTATTTCCCTGTAATTCACCTCTTTCTGTCCTTTTGTCATTGTGTGAATTGATGAAGAATATGTAAATCTTCCTCCCCAGTTCAGATGCCAATCAAATGTCTAGAAGGCAGCCAATAGGAATCCCCGAGAGTTTAAACATTCCTAATTCCTTCACCTATTCCTCAAGTGCTCTCCTTTCAAAATCTCACTATTGTTTATATATCCCATAGGCCTTTTCATTAGCAATGCCTTTCTTTATAAATAGTGCCCCAGACCTAAAGATTAATTCCCAAGGGCACAGGATAAAGAAAGACCATCACCTCCCTTGTTCTAAAGACTGTATTTTATTAATGAAGCTCAGAATCTATAATTTTTTACAGCAGATGCAGATCACAGCAGTTTTGTTTGTTTGTTTGTTTAGAGTTTTGCTCTGTCTCCCAAGCTGGAGTGCAGGGTCACAATCTCAGCTCACTGCAACCTCCACCTACCGGATTCAAGCGATTTTTGTGCCTCAGCCTCCCAGTAGCTGGGATTACACCACCACACCCAGCTAATTTTTGTACTTTTAGTAGAGACAGGGTTTCATCATGTTGGCCAGGCTGGTTTGAACTCCTGGCCTTATGTGATCCGCCCGTCTCAGCCTCCCAAAGTGCTGGGATTACAGGTGTGAGCCACCACGCCTGGCCCATAGTAGCTTCTCTATCATATCAGCATATTGAGGTTGCAGGCAACTAAACTTACTGTTTTTAGTATATGTCACTCTTAGGCCATGTCTTCCTCATTCCTACTGAATTAACTCTTTTGGTGACAGGTATAAAACTTATCATTTAATCCTTTTATATTTCACCTCACTCAACTCAATTTAACACCGATGGAGCATACATTATGTTAAACTGTGTTCAGTTTGGGCCACTGTTCCCATCCTGCCAAGATCTTATTAAATCCTTAGCCTGTCACCCAAAACATTAACTCTTTTTTAGCTCTGTATCATCCACAGAGCTGATGAGCTTGTCTTTCATATTTTCACCTAATCCCGATAAAGTGTTGAAGAGTACAGTGCCTCCTAAGAGGACCATTTTGAAAGAATCAACATCTAAATGAATCTCTCTCCTTCAGATGGAGGCTACATAGTTGGTTTTTTGGTAACTTTTTATTTTGAAAAATTTCAGACTTATAAAAAAATGTCAAAAATAGTACAAAGAACTCCCATATGCCCTTTACCCAGATTCATCAATTGTTTTACATTTTGCTCCGTTCATTTCATCCTTGTCTATCTACATATTTACATATGCATTTTTTTGGAACTTTTGGAGAGTACATTGGAGACATCCTGTCCCTTTACTCCTAAATATTTGAGAATGTGTTTCCTAAGAACAAAGGCATTCTCTTACACAAACAACCTCAGTATCATGATCAAAATCAATAAATTTAACATTGTTATGAGACTACCATCTACTGTACAGCGCATATTCAATGTCCATCCATTTTTCCCACTAATGTCCTGTATGACTATTCCCATCGTCAGACTCTCTCTACCGCCAGTCCAGGATCCAATCCAGGATCATAGATGGCATTCAGTTGTCATGACTTCTTAGTAGGAGACTATAATTCTATTTCAACACTTTGCCATTGTTAAAAGCAGTTTCAAAACTTTTTTGGAAAATGGCAACCACAGAAAAACATTCAAACCATCCCACCACCTTCTAAGGATAAGGATCTGGTTCATTTGAGGAAAGCAACACAAATGTGCTGAAGACTCTGAAGATAATTCCCATGGAGCCTTCCCAAATGTTTCAAGCAATGGAAGCATTTGGAATAATGCAGCCTCCTGGTGAGATGACTTTGAAGGGATTATCCTCAAATAGAGAGGAATGACTCCTAAGGCATTTGCCTATAAATTTGCTTCATTACTTGGTAGTCAAACATCAGACCCTCTTTCAGCTTAAGGTCTCAGAGGACAGGACCTATGTGATAGGCACGTTCTTCTTGGTTCATTTGCTAAATTATTGGGTGGGTGGAGCTGAGCCTTAAGTTTAGCCCCCAAAGGGTTATTTATGCTTTCCATAGGATGAACCTTTAGCCTCTAAGATCATTTATGACGGAGGCAGGTAGGCAATGGAAGATGTACAGGGTAACCAATTTCCAACTACTCAAAACACATGTCAGACTGATGGAGGATGGATAACTAACTTCCTACCATACCCACACCATAATAGATACCCAATAAATATGAAAACACATCAACAATCATGTGGCAGCAGGCTTTACAGTGATCTGCTAAACTCAGGCAACTTGGGCTCTGACCAGAACTCAGGGTAATGATGACCAAACCCTGTTCTTGTAGATTTTCTCCCAATCACCCAGGTTCAAAGCCTTAGAGCTGAGTGCCTTATCACTGTTCTTCTCCATCTCTTCCTAACATCCATTTAGTCATCAAACTTTTTCATGTTTCTCAAATTTATTATTTCCTCTTCATTCTGGCCCTAGCCCTCCTTTACTGGTTCCCTGATCTGCAGTCTCTCTTATACCATTTCATTTTATGCACCACCACTAGATTAACCTTCCTTAAAAAAATACACACACACACACACGCACACACACATATATATATATACACATATACCTATATTTTTACATGTGTGGTACTACTGTTCAAAAATCTTCCACACTTCCCTAAAGCATACAATATACAATCCAAGTATCCGGGTCCTGTATTCAAGATTCTTTTTTTTTGTGATGGAGTCTCGCTCTGTCACCCAGGCTATAGTGCAGTGGCGCAATTTCAGCTCACTGCAACCTCCGCCTCCTGGGTTCGAGCGATTCTCCTGCCTCAGTCTCCTGAGTAGCTGGAACTACAAGCATGCACCACCATGCCTGGCTAATTTTTGTGTTTTTAGTAGAGATGGGGTTTTGCCATGTTGGCCAGGCTGGTCTCGAACTCCTGATCTCAGGTGATCCACCCTACTCGGCCTTCCAAAGTGGTGGGATTACAGGCATGCGCCACTGCGCCTGGCCCTGTATTCAAGATTCTTATCAAGTTTACACTTTATTTTTATTTTATTTACTTATTTTTGAGACAGGGTCTCACTCTGTCTCCCCGGCTGGAGTGCAGTGGCACTGTCCCAGCTCCCAGCCTTGACTGCCTGAGCTCAAGCCATCTTCCCACCTCCGCCTCCCAAGTAGCTGGGACCACAGGCAGCCATGACCATGCCTGGCCATTTTTTAATTTGTAGAGACAGGTCTCGCTGTGTTGCCCAGGCTGATAAACTTTATTTTTATCTTTTTTAGAGATGAGGTCTTGCTGTGTTGCCCAGCCTGGTCACACACTCCTGGACTCAAGTGATCCTCATGCCTCAGCCTCTGGAGTAGCTGGAACTACAGGCACAGGCCACCTACTCAGCCCCAAGTTTCCTCTTTAGATGCAGCCAAACTCATTCATCCAAAAGCAAGCCATCCTCACAGTCTTTGTTCATGCCATTCCCTTTTTTCACTTCACTTCTTTCCATCCCTCACTTCCTTAAAGACCCAGGCTCTGTGGCCCCTTTTGCAGGGGACCCCTAGCTCCAAGTCCTGCAACCCCTCCCTTGGAGCTGAACATTGAAAGCCTCTGGCATTTGTACTATTCATTTGGCATTTGGCATATGATTCCTCAGGTGATTTGTAATTTTTAATGCATCTACTGTTTCTCATCAGAAAGACTGTAAACTTTTGAGAGCAGAAATCATGTTTATATCTCTTGCTACCTTATATTTAATGTACTGTCATGTACATAGTTGGACTGCAATGCATATTCAGTGCTGGTGATCGTGGGATGTGTTTGAAAAGGATCTATAACCAAGTAACAGTCAATGTGTACTGGGCACATAATAATCATTATATACAATGCTATACACTTTACATGGATTGTGTCATTTGCCCTTTCTACAACCCAGTGATCTATGGACGACTATAATCCTATTTTACTGATGAGGAAACTGAGGCTTAGAGAGAGCTAAGTAATTTGCCCATGGTCATCCAGCTCGTGGGTGAAGAAACCAGAATTCAACCCAGATGGTTTGATTCCAGAGCCACTGCTCTTAACCACTGTGCTATGATCACATTTTAAGAGAATAATCCCTCCATCCCAACACTGTAAATAATAATTAAATATAATAATTGTGATGCTGATGATAATAAATAAAAATCTTCCGTGGAAAGTGGGGCTCTGATCTGCTCAAGCAGGTTTTTTGTTTGTTTGTTTGTTTTAGATGAGGTCTCGCCCTGTCACCCAGGCTGGAGTGCAGTGGCACCATCTCTGCTCACTGCAACCTCTGCCTCCTGGTTTCCACCAATTCTCCCACCTCAGCCTCCCGAGTAGTTGGAATTACAGGCGCATGCCACCACACCCGGATAATTTTTTGTATTTTTAGTAGAGATGGGGTTTCACCATGTTGGCCAGGCTGGTCTTGAACTCCTGACCTCAAGTGATCCATCCACTTTGGCCGCCCAAAGTGCTGGGATTATAGGCATGAGCCACTGTGCCCCGCCATCAAATGGGTTTTTTGGTGTCCAATAACTTCCCTCTTGCAAAGCTCTTCAGATGTAGAAATGCACTTCTTTCTTGTACAAGAAGGTAAAATGAGCTACATAGTCATGTTAGAATTTGGCTTAGGCTTTAAAGGGGTATTTCTTTTCTTTTCTATTTTCTTTTCTTTTCTTTTTTTTTTTTTTTTGGCAAGGGATAGTAAAGAGGAAGCCTCTAACCTCAAAGCAGCCTAAGTTTTACAGACCTTCTCTTGTGTTTCTGAATCCCAGGCCTGGCCAGAAATCTGTAATTTTCAGTTTCCACTCCACATTCCTAGTGGGCTGGAGCTGAGGATTTGGTGGGGAGGATAGAAAAGGGGTGGGGTTGCGTTTTCTCACAAACTGGGTCAAATTTGAGGCTCCAAGGGGGCTCTCAGTTCCTCCATGACTCTAGAGACGGAAAAATAGAAAACGTTATAGGTGTTCAGACTGGTCACAGAAGACATCTTCGCAAGGCAGTTCCTATCACAGTCAGCAACGGGGCATGGGGGAGATGGAGGAAAGAAACAATAGAAGAGACAAAGAGGAAGGAAGGACGACGGAGCAAAAGCGAAGACAGGATACATGGCAGAGGACATAGGATGAGAGGAAAGAAAAGAGAAGGGTGGAGGAAAGAGAGAGGAAGGAGAATTCGAAGCCTAGGCTTTTGCCTACTTCCCTTCTCCCATCCCTAACACACGGAGGAGAGCTTCTCGCCCCTTTCTGTATCCAGAGGGTATGGAGACCCCTCACTCTTCGACCTCGGTGTTATCTCCAGGACCCAGAGGGGCAAACTGGGGCGGAAAGGAGACTTGTGGACATGAGTGCAATTTTCCTCTGGTTTCCCCAGGAGTTGCCCATTTCCTGGGGCCATTCCTCTCCAGGCAGCCCTCGGGAGTTCCCGCCCCACCGACCCCAGCCAGGCTCCAGCGGCCCCCTCTCTTCCATCCCGCCATCTCTCCGAGGGGCTTGCGTCTCCCTGATGCGCTCTGGTGTCTGTCTGAGCCATCCATCAAGGGTGGCAGGCTGGGGGAAACATGAAAAAGAGCCTATTTGGCTATTAACATCCCCTCCCGCTTTGTTGTCTCTCTCCTCCCCACTCCCCTACCAGCCCCTCACCCAACCCCTCCCTTTTCCCCTTTTGCAGGAGACAAAACCAGACTGACAAGCTGAAGACTCAAACATTAATCAAACTGCGCTCCGGAACAACCTTTCCCTCGCATTAATAAATACATTTGCGGCCCCTCATTGGACAGTTGGCCTAATTTGTTTCTTTTTCGCGGGGTGGGGGGAGCAGCCGCGCCCGCGCCCCCTGGCTCCCAGCAGCCCGGTGCAAAGCAGATGTTCTGCCGCGGACGCCGAGCTGCGCCTAGCCGCGCGCCCCGGAGGCCGCGGTTGCCATGGCGACGGCGGGGCCGCCTGCTGTCGCCGAGCACGCTGTCTCGCCCGCTCAGTGATTACCTCCATCTCCGCAGTGTTCGCCATACGGCCCGGATTCTAATCAGATCCCCTCCCCACTCCCTCCTCCGCCCGGCCCACTACCCCTTCAGCTCCCACAGCCTTGGGACTCGTTAAGAACTGCCCGCGCATCCCTGACGGTGCCCAGGAAGGCAGAGTCGGGGAGAGACGCCCCGCACTCAGCCTGTGTTTAGGAAGGACTGGCCCCAGTGCGGTTCGCAAGAGGTTGTCTGTCCCCAGGTCTTCTCTGGTAACACTGGACCCCGGGAGTCCAGCTCCCAGCACTGTCCCCTGAAGACTCCTCCTCCTCCCCCTTGGTACGTTGAGGCAGGTCACTTGAGGTCCCCAAGAGAGGTAAGGCAGGCAACCATAGTTCCCCTTCCATCTGAACAGGACTCTTCCATTCCCGTTCTGTAAGTGCTGGGAATGATTTCTTCTGCACAGACTGGAGGTGGGCAGGGTTTCTGGAATCATCAGAGCACCAGCCCAAGCCACGCTTCTTGTGCTAAACGCAGTGGTTTCTCAGACTAAAGGGAAGAGTGGAGAAGCACAGGTCTGGTGTTCCAGCCACTCAGGCCTGGCCTGAATTAGGCCCATGGTTATTTGACCCCCTCTGCATCACACACACACTATGCTTTCCATGCTTCCAGGCTCATGGTGGTTTTTTATAGATGGTCTCAGATGAAACCCCCGCTGGCAGCCTTGCAAGGGATGCACTGCGAACCCTCTTCCGGGTTAGTAATGAACAAGGGGCAGTGTGATGCCTCAGGGCCTTGGGGTACCTGGCTGTCTTTCTGTTAGGGGAGGAAGGTCCTTTCCCTGAGACTGTGAGGCTTCACTATAAGAGCCCAAGCATAAGCCCTCTTTCCAAACATCCCTGGCTTTAGGAGAAACCAGGTAATAACAGAAGCCACAGGCAAGAGAGCACAGAGAGGTTGGGAGTGAGGCCGGCAGGGAAGAAGGCAGATTTGGGGCAGGGAGATGAGATTCTGGGTTCAGATTCCACCTTCCAGCCTAAATCACAAGACAGGAAACCTGAGGTGGCTGGCGTAAAAAATAATTTTGCTCAAGGGGAGGAACCCTTTGGAGTGACGAAAACTAGAAACATACATGTTCCAGAAGTGTTATCAATGCCAGGGAGAGCTTGCTTAAACACTCTCACAGCATCCCAAATGCCAGCCTCCTTCCAATGTTTGCCAGAAAGTTCTGAGCCGTATTAGCAAATGAGAAGAAATGCCAGGCTGAGCTCTCTCTCCGAGGCCACTAAGAATCCTCACGTTAGAGCTGCAAGGGCCTTTAGAGATCTGGACCAATCCTTCATTTTACGGATGAAAAAACTGAAACCCAGAGAGGAATGACAACTGGCCAAGATCCTACAGCTAGAAATCGTGGAACCAGGTTTTTCTTTCTGCAATAGTGGCCACTGTTCTGCCCCCTTTCCTCTCTTAGAGGCAACCGGCTGGGAAACTCTGGTTTCTAAGAGGCACGGACTGAATCCCAAAAATCTCAGGCCTTTCCCAGCCCTAGTCACCCTGCCTCCTGAAGGCCTGTCACCTGAAGGCAGCTCCACTAGAGTGACAGCTCCTGTTGGCCCTGGCTGGCTCAGGGCCTCTAGGGAGGGTATGGGGGGATGGTGGGTTGGGAGGGAACTTTTGTGGGGCCTCCTTCAGTCGATTGTCTGCAGCTCTGTCTTTGTCTGTCTGTCACTCAGAAAAGAACTGCCGAAGGGAGAGGTCAGGCTGGTCGGTAGAAAGGGAGAAAGAGGCCTGTCCTTGTCAGGGAGGGGTTGGGAAGAAGGCAGGCAAGGGGACGGAAGCACCTTCAATCTCCTCATCCTTTCCCACTCTAACTGCTGGGCTGTTTCCCCTAGGGAATTCCAGGCTTTGCTCATTTTAGGACCAGGGCAGCAACTGCACACAAAGGCCTTTCTCTTCTTGCCATGTGAAATCCTGGCTCCTCAATGGAGAGCTACTCCTTTACCCTGCCCTGTCTGCAAGAAGAGGCTGCCAAGGGGTCTAACTCAAACCTACAAGGCAGGGAGTTCCATTGCATTCCCCTTCCATGCAACCACCACCCTGACTCCACCCCGTGCTTGCCTGTGTCCCTGCTCACGCCTGCCACATCAGATTCCCCAGGCTCCCTCGCCCCCCCCATGCAATTTCAAGCAGATTCATCCCCTGAGAGCCCCGGTTTCCAGGCCACCCTAGCTTCCACTGTACACTATCCCATCTCCCCAGATTGTGCTGTTTCCAGTCTCCCCTTGTTCCCTCTGCACACGAATCTGCCTCCCCAGATTCAACTGTTTTCAGGCTACTCTCTCTGTCTGCCCCCCTGCACAGGACCGTCTCCCCAGATCCTGCTGTTTCTAGGTTCCCCCATATTTCCCTGGTACACAAATCGGCCTCCCTGGGTTCAGCAGTTTCCAGAACCCCCTTGCTCTCTCACTAGGCAGTTCCATCTCCCCAGATTCAGCTGTTTTCAGGCTCCCCTCATTTGCCCTGTACACAGGTACCTCTCCCAGGTTCTGCTGTTTCTAGGCTTCCCGGTTTCCCCTGTATACGCATCAGTTTCTAGCTTATGTTGATCCCAGCTGCCTAAGGGATTCAGCAGGTTTAGGGAGAGTGGAAGGAAGAAGAGAGTCAGAAAGAGGAGAAGAAAGATGGTCATTAGGGAAGCTCCGGATTTCTCTTGCGGCCCTAAGCAGCTTGCATACAACAGCCTCTGGGCCTCGCCTCTACAAATAGGCCCCTTAAGGCCATCTGCCCTGGGACACCCCATCCCCTCCCCGCTGTTGCTGCCCAGGATCTGAGCTTTAAGTTGGACATCCTCTGGAGGGCCCCCGTCTTGACAGGAGTGTTTATGCTTGCGTGAGGTGGGACAGGCAAGAGCCTTCCCAAGCCAGGGGTTTCCTTGTCTCTCCTCTGCTATTTCCTTCTTGCCTTCCCAGCACTCCCCACCACCCCTCCTTTTTTTTTTTTTTTTTTTTTTTTTGAGTTGCGGTTTCGCTCTGTCTCCCAGGCTGGAGTGTAGCGGTGTGATCTCGGCTCACTACAACTTCTGCCTCACAGGCTCAAGCAACTCTCCTGCCTCAGCCTCCCGAGTAGCTGGGACTACAGGTGTGTGCCACCATGCCCAGCTAATTTTTGTATTTTTAGTAGAGACAAGGTTTCACCATGTTGGCCAGGCTGGTCTTCAACTCCTGACCTCAGGTGATCTACCCGCCTTGGCCTCCCAAAGTGCTGGGATTATAGGCGTGAGCCACTGTGCCCACTCCCACCCCTTGTCTCTTTCTCATCTGTTGCACGTTAGCTCTCCTCAATTTATCCACATAAAATTTATTTATTTTATTTATTATTATTTTTGAGATGGAGTCACAAAGTGCTGGGATTACAGGCACGAGCCACCACGCCTGACATTTTGTTTTATTTTTGAGACAGTCTCACTCTGTCGCCCAGGCTGGAGAGCAGTGGCACCATCTCCACTCACTGCAACCTCTGCCTCCAGGGTTCAAGTGATTCTCCTCCCTCAACCTCCTGTATCCACAAAGAATTTAAAGGAAACTCCAAATGCACTCCCAGAACTAAAGGGAGTACAGAACTAAAGATTCACCCTTTTTTTTTTTTTTTCTTTCAGTTTCCAGGATGGAGTAGTATCAATCAGGCCCTGGAAACTGCCCCTGGACTGGTTTCCTGGCATGCTTCTCCAGCTTATGTAAACAATTGTTTCATGTGCAGACTCCCTGCATCCTAAATCCTCCTTGGGGCTGGGAGGATATGGGCAGTGTTCTGCAAGGTATTCCAGGCTTCTTATCTTCTCTGATTCATTTAGATACTGCCTGAAAAGTTTCCACTGGAATCTAGGGAAATGGTCTGATCCCTCATCACCTTCCTCCATATACAGCTGCCTACCCATTAGCCTAATCCCAGCCATTTGTCAGTCACGATGCTCCATCATACTGGCCCCAGCAAACTTTCTGGTTTCACTAAGAAATAAATAGGAAGGGCAGGCCCAGTGGGTCCAGGATAGTGCCCTACAAGAAGGGAGACCTTTCTTCAAAATGAAATCCATATCTGGGTTCAGGCCGCATTGCTTCTGCTCCTAGGACCCAGGAGCAACCTCAATCACCTGATAAGTGGGAATGACAATGCCTGCCTCCTTCACTGAGAGAGAAGTACAAAAAAATTACATGTGTGAAAGAAATAGAATACTTTTATGGATCTTGACAAATGTGAGTTTACATAAATCCTATTAAAAGAACATTGTGCAAGAAGCTTTTCTGTGTCTTATATGTAAATTATCCTCTCTCAGAAAAGAAGTGCAGCTGATGGAACACACTTATTAATTTCATTATTTAAAAAACACAGGTGCTGGGCACGGTGGCTTACGCCTATAATCCCAGTACTTTGGGAGGCCAAGGTGGGTGGATCACTTGAGGTCAGGAGTTTGAGACTAGCCTGGCCAATATGATGAAACCCTGTCTCTACTAAAAATACAAAAATTAGCTTGGCGTGGTGTTGGGTGCCTCTAGTCCCAGCTACTCGGGAGGTTGAAGCACGAGAATCACTTGAACCCAGGAGGCAGAGGCAGCAGTGAGTCGGGATGGCGCCACTTACTCTAGCCTGGGTGACAGAGAGATTCTGTCTCAAAAAATAAAAAATTAAAATTAAAATAAATAAAAATTTAAAAAATGCTATTGGAGCCAGCTGTGGTGGCTCCCAGAGCTTTGGGAGGCCAAGGTGGGCAGATTGCTTGAGCTCAGGAGTTTGAGACCAGCCTGGGCAACATGGTGAAACCCCGTCTCTACTAAAAATACAAAAATTAGCCAGGCATGGTGGCAGGTGCCTGTAATCCCAGCTACTCAAGAGGCTGAGGCAGAAGAATTGCTTAAACCGAGAAGGTGGAGGTTGCAGTGCGCAGAGATCGTGCCACTGCACTGCAGCCTAGGCAACGAGACCAAAACTCGATCTCAAAAAAAAAAAACAAACCAAAAAAAACATGCAAAGAAGGCCCAGTGCGGTGGCTCATGTGTGTAATCCCAGCACTTTGGGAGGCCTAGGCAAGTGGATCACTTGAGGTCAGGAGTTCAAGACCAACCAGGCCAACATGGTGAAACCTTGTCTCCACTAAAAATACAAAAATTAGCCAGGCATGGTGGCACAAGCCTGTAATCCCAGCTACTCGGGAGGCTGAGGCAAGAGAATCACTTGAACCCAGGAGGTGGAGGTTGCAGTGAGCAGAGACTGTGCCACTGTACTGATAGAGTGAGACTCTATTTAAAAAAAAAAAAAGAAAGCATGCAAATAAAAATGTGCATCGGAGTTTTGAGTCAAGAGCCCTGCTATTTTTTCTAACTGTCCAGGAAGGCACTCCTTGTCAAGGGAGTTCTATTTATAAATGTTATATTCTCACGCTCTGCAGAAAACACAGGGCAGAAAGAGGTGAGAGGGTTCCACCTCTCTTTCTTGTCTCTCTTCTGTCCCTTGTTAGCCGTGTGACATTGGGTAAGTCACCCTTTGAGCTTCACTTTCCTAATCTGAAGGCCTCTAGCTTGCTCTTCCAGAAAGATCCACTTTTTTTTTTCTACCTTAAAGAGTATAAACTTCAGTCAGTGCCCAAGCCCCTCAGCCCCCTTCCCCAACCTCCCAGCTACCTTGGGGAGTGGGGCCAGATCTCCAGAGTTGGAGGAAAAGGTCTGTTTTGTTTTTTGTTTGTTTGTTTGAGACAGAGTCTCACTCCATCACCCAGGCTGTAGTGCAGTGGCGCAATCTCAGCTCACTGCAACCTCCATCTCTTGGGTTCAAGTGATTCTCCTGCCTCACCCTCCCGAGTAGCTGGGATTACAGGCATGTGTCACCACGCCCAGCTAATTTTTGTATTTTTAGTAGAGACGGGGTTTCACCACGTTGGCCATGTTGGTCTTGAAATCCTGACCTCAAGTGATCTGCCCACCTCGGCCTCCCAAAGTGCTGGGATTACAGGAGTGAGATACCATACCCAGCCAGGTCTGTGTTTCTTGACAGTGTTTCTTGATCAGAGGCCCTGTTTTCTCAGGATAATTGCTGTCCCAGGTTCCCAGGGTCTCTCACCTTCGTGTTCCAATGGAGGTGCTCACAGCTCTGATGGGGAACCCCCAAGGTTCTCCTCTGTGGTCTAGGGAGTATCTAGGAATGGACTGCAATGCTCAGCACTGTGAGATAACTCCTGCCCAATAGGGAGTAGAGATGTCCTGTAGGTCTGGTCTGCAAGCCTTTTCGTAGTCCTGTCACTGATCCCAGCCAGGCTAAGGATGAAAGAGGGGCTTGTCTTACAGCACCATCTTCTGGGCAAATCTGTGAGAGCTACTTCTTCTTGCTGCCATCTGGAGAATACTGAAATTTTGGGGGATTTTGGGTCCCAGAACTTTTGTTTGTTTGAGATAGAGTCTCCCTCTGTTGCCCAGGCTGGAGTGCAGTGGCACAATCTCAGCTCACTGCAACTTCCATCTCCTAGGTTCAAGCAATTCTCCTGCCTCAGTCTCCTGAGTAGCTGGGATTACAGGCGCATGCCACCATGCCCAGTTAATTTTTGTATTTTTTAGTAGAGGGTTTCACCATGTTTGTCAGGCTGGTCTCAAACTGCTGACCTTGTAATCTGCCCACCTCAACCTCCCAAAGTGCTGGGATTACAGGTGTGAGCCACCACACCCAGCCCGTCCCAGAAGTTTTTATCTTACCTGTTTCCCCAAGATAAAATAATTCCAGACTTTTCCAGCCATCTCTTAGGAGGGGATATTCCAAGAGCCCTCCAACCTTCCAAACACAAGGCTGCTAGGAATGGTAAGCAGCTGAGACCAGTCTTCCAATCATTCCAACCAGAACCTGAGTCCTCACCTACTCACCCCATATATCCCCACCTCAGAACACCCTGTTACTAAGAAGCTGTTGTCTGGAAGCAAGGGTATAGCCTCATCACTTCCAGAGTTTTCATCCTCAAGTTTGTTTGTTTGTTTTAGATGAGGGCTCACTGGCAGCCATGAGAGTAAAACACATATTTTCAGTCTCTTAAAACTCAGGGCCGGGCGCGGTGGCTCAAGCCTGTAATCCCAGCACTTTGGGAGGCCGAGACGGGCGGATCACGAGTTCAGGAGATCGAGACCATCCTGGCTAACACAGTGAAACCCCGTCTCTACTAAAAAATACAAAAAAAAAAAAAAAATAGCCGGGCGAGGTGGCGGGCGCCTGTACTCCCAGCTACTGGGGAGGCTGAGGCAGGAGAATGGCGTGAACCCGGGAGGCGGGGCTTGCAGTGAGCTGAGATCCGGCCACTGCACTCCAGCCTGGGCAACAGACCCAGACTCCGTCTCAAAAAAAAAAAAAAAAAAAAAAAAAAAAAAAAAGG
>NC_037684.1:25615286-25740261 GCF_003255815.1 Theropithecus gelada | reverse complement strand
AAAAAAAAAAAAAAAAAAAAAAAAAAAAAAAACTCAGGTGTGTGGACTGGATGTGACATCTCATGCGTGTAATCCCAGCACCGTGGGAGGCTGACTTGGGTGGATCGCTTGAGCACAGGAGTTCAAGACCAGCCTGGACAACATGGCAAAATCCTGTCTCTACAAAAAACAAAAAATTAGCCGGGCGTGGTGGCATGTGCCTGTAGTTCCAGCTACCTGGAGGTTGAGGCTGCAGTGAGCCATGATCATGCCATTGCACTCCAACCTAGGCAACAGAGCAAAACTCTGTCCCTTAGGAAAAATAAAAATAAAAAAGGCTAGGCATGGTGGCTCAATCCTGTAATCCCAGCACTTTGGGAGGCTAAGGCAGGAGGATCACTTGAGCCCAGGAGTTTGAGACCAGCCTGGACAACAAAGTGAGACCCCCATCTCCCTACCAAAAAAAAAAAAGAAAGGCGTCGTGGTGTGCACCTATAGTCCAAGCTACACAGGAGGCTGAAGTAGAAGGATCACTTCTCCCTAGGAAGTCAAGGCTGCAGTGAACCATGTTCATGCCACTGCACTCCAGCCTGGGTGACAGAGCAAGACCCAGTCTCAAAAAAAAAAAAAATTCCGGTGTCTGGACAAAGAGAAATTGTGGATCTGGTCAAATGGAATCAGATCTCTCTTGCTACTTCTTTTTCTTTCATTTGAAATGTATGTGTCTATTTCAAAATAGATATGTGAGTGGGATATGTGAGAGTGATAAGAGGGCACTAAATATAAAATATATAAGATACAAAGTAGACTTGTGCTTTTGTTTTTTTTGTTTTTGTTTTTGTTTTTGTTTTTTGAGATGGAGTTTCGCTCTTGTTGCCCAGGCTGGAGTGCAATGGCGCGATCTCGGCTCAATGCAACCTCCACCTCCTGGGTTCAAGCGATTCTCCTGCCTCAGCCTCCCGAGTAGCTGGGATTACAGGCGCCTGCCACCATGCCTGGCAAATTTTTTTTATTTTTTTTTATTTTTTTTATTTTTAGTAGAGACGGGGTTTCACCATCTTGGCCAGGCTGGTCTTGAACTCCTGACCTTGTGATCCACCTGCCTCGGCCTCCCAAAGTGCTGGGATTACAGGCATGAGCCACCTCGCCCAGCCAACTTGTTATTTTTAAACATACTTTTCAGAACCTAAATATTCAGACCATTGTCCCTGACAAAATGGTCCTTTTGGAGGGCCTCTTTTGGAATGATTGCCTGCAATTATCTGAATTAATTCAAGCACCAACTCTTCAAATTCTGAGAGTGGACTTGATTTTTGTAAGCTGCTTGGTGAGTAAGATCAGCAATCAAGCTGGTTGGTACTGTTTCAGATAAAGAATGAGAAGTGACTGTAATGAAAATATTTCCTTTTGGGGGTCATAAATTGACCCTAAATTCCTGTTCTCTTCTTCAACCCAGGTTCCATGTTGCTAGCAGAGTTCCTCCCTCAAAACACAGAGCTGATGATACCACCTAATAGCTTGAAAATCTTCAGTGGCTCCCTATTACCTTCAGAACACAAGCCAAGTTCTTTACTGACTTTTTTTTTGGAGACAGAGTTTCGCTCTTGTTGCCCAGGCTGGAATGTAATGGTGCGATCTCAGCTCACTGAAACCTCCGCCTCCCGGATTCAAGCGATTCTCCTGCCTCAGCCTCCCGAGTAGCTGGAACTACAGGCATGTACCACTATGCCCTGCTAATTTTGTATTTTTAATAGAGACGAGATTTCTCCATGTTGGTCAGGCTGGTCTCGATCTCAGGTGATCCACCCACCTTGTCCTCCCAAAGTGCTGAGATTATAGGCGTGAGCCACCATGCCCGGCCCCAAGCCAAGTTCTTTAGCTCTGTGGTTGGGGTAAAGAAGAGCAAGCAATGGATTCAGACCAGAATGGGTTTAAATCCTACCTATGAGCTCTGAGGCAAATTATTCAATCTTTCAGACTCTCAGCTCTGAGAAGGCTAACAGGCCAGGCGCAGTGTGCCCAACACTTTGTGAGGCCAAAGACCAGCTTGAGCAACACGGTGAGACCTTGTCTCTACTAAAATTTATTTAAAAATTAGCTGGGTGTGGTGGTACATGCCTGTGGTCCCAGCTACTCGGGGGACTGAGGTGAGAGGATAGCCTGAGACCCGGAGGCTGAGGCTGCAACCTACTTTGTTAGGTTGTTTTGAGGACAATGGTAATTTTAAGATGTGTATAGTAGCAAACTCAGTAAATGGCAGTCATTCTTCAGCATGGCGTTCATTGCCCACTGTGACCCAGTTGCAACCTGTCTAGAAGAAACCTCAGATCTCAACACATTCCATGCAGACACACACCATTCCAGCTACATTTGCCTACCTGAAATTCCTTAAACAATACAGAGATGTTTTTCTTTTCTCTTTTTGAGACAGGGTCTTGCTCTGTCCTCCAGGCTGGAGTGCAGTGGCATGATCTCAGCTCACAGCATTGAGCCTTGACCTCCTGCGCTCAAGTGATCCTTCCACCTCAGCCCATGGTGCCCTCTCTCCCCCCAGTAGTTGGGATTACAGGCACACACCACTACACCCAGCTAATTTTACTTTATTTTTTTTGTAGAGGCAGGGTTTTGCCATGTTACCCAGGCTGGTCTCAAACTCCCAGACTCAGGCAACCTGGCTGTCTCGCCCTTCCTAAGTGCTGGGGTTACAGGCGTGAGCCACTGAGCCCAGCCTAAATGGAGATTCCTTACCTCTGACCTTGCTGCTCCCTTTGGGGTGTCTCTTTCCCATCTTCCTTCTTTACATGCTATAAATAAATATTTATTTATTTATTTATTTTTATTATACTGTAAGTTCTAGGGTACATGTGCACAACGTGCAGGTTTGTTACATATGTATACATGTGCCATGTTGGTGTGCTGCACCCATTAACTTGTCATTTACATTAGGTATATCTCCTAATGCTATCCCTCTCCCCTACCCCCCCTTCCTCTGTGAATATTTATAATTTCCTTGTCTGCATACATGACTTTGTCCCCAGCCAAATTGTAATCTCCTTGAGTCAGGAACTGTGTTTCCCAATTCATCTTAGAAGCTCCCGACAATCTCCAGCAAGGTGCCTGGCCTGGAACAGCCTGTTAGTAAATGTCTGCTGAACAAATTCATTCCAAAATAGTTTATTTTATTATTGTTATTATTAACATTGCTTTTCTTACCAAAGGGTCCATTTTGAGGAATGGCGTTAATCTATATGTGCAGTATAAAATTTACATGTGTCTCACACTCTCATTTATTTAGAACCTCATCTAACATGTTTACCAGTTTCTGTTGATAGAGATGAGGAAGAGATTAGGGAACAGATGAGGACCATACACACATTGATGCTAGAATATAATTTGTCAGCCATTCGGTTAATTTATTTTTCTTTTTTATTGAAGTATGACTTACCTACAGGAAAGAGCACATATCTTAAGTGTAAACTCGGTGACTTTTTTTTTTTTTTTTTGAGACAGAGTTTCACTCTTGTTGCCAGAGCTGGAGTGCAATGGCGAGATCTCAGCTCACTGCAACCTCCACCTTCAGGGTTCAAGCGATTCGCCTGCCTCAGCCTCCCCAGTAGCTGGGATTACAGGCACCCGCCACCATGCCTGGCTAATTTTTGTATTTTTAGTAGAGACTGGGTTTCACCATGTTGGTCAGGCTGATCTCGAACTCCTGACCTCCTGATTCGCCCGCCTCAGCCTCTCAAAGTGCTGGGATTACAGGCATGAGCCACTGCGCTCGGTCTGTGACTTTTTACTAATATTCAGATCAAGATAAAGAACATCATTTGATTTTTAAAGGCATTTCTACTTTCGAATATCTCTTAAATCACTTCCTACCTTTTAACCTCCACCCTCACCCCACTGCGGAATCTAGTCAGTCTCTCCCTCACTTTCTTTCCCCAGTGCCTGGCTCATGGCAAACACTCAAATATTTGAAAGAATGAATCAACAAACAAATATTATTGAATGAATGAGACCCAAATTGGAAGGAAATGGAGGTCTGTAAGGTTGTGCCCAGACTGTTTTGGGTAAATTATTCAACATTACCTGCATCGGCCTCCAAAGTTAAAGGGTATCTAGCAGGAATTTAGAGGTAAGGTTTTTTTGTTTTTTCGGTTTTTTTCCGCTATACAGCAAAGTGTCAAAGGGTGGTTAAGGGCACAGAAAATTTGAGCCTCAGGCGGTGTCCTGCTCATCCCCCCCTACAACCCACACCCAGGCCTAGCTGGCCCCACCCCCGCCAATCTTTGCAGTCCTGCAAAGCGCCCCGCCCGGCTGCGGTCCAGCCAGCGGGGAGCCATCCATCACCGCCTGGATGCCAGCCAACCCGACGAGCCCCGCCTTCCTGCCAGCCAATAGCTGGAAGGCAGGGGGCGTGCGAGGCTCTAAGTGGTATAAAGGGGATCCCAGGGCCAGGCCGCGGTACCTCTGCGCCCCGGGTTGGGTCTGCGTGTCGCTGGGGTCCTATTCCGCGCCAGAGCCCAGGGGCCGGTGTTTCTGTGCGTGCCGTCTGGCTGGGCCCTGGCTCCTGGGTTCTGGGTTTCAGACGTGTCCTGGTGCCCATTCTGCTGGAGGAAAGAAGAGGCCCCGAGGCCCCCTTCCCTTATACACTTGGGGTCGGCAGGATCGCCCACGAGGGCAAGGGGTGGAGGAATGCAGAAAGATGCAGAGGGACTCCTGGGGATGGCAGGAGACTGGAAGGCAGGTCCTGGCTGCCCTCCCACCCGGAACCGCCGGCCGCCCTTCCCGAAAATCAGTCCCCCGCGCTCCCCTCCGCGCCCGCCGACTCCGGCCTGTGGCAGCGCTAATGAGGCCGTCTGGAGGAAGCCGGTGCCAGAGGGCAGGACTCTGGGCGGCAGGCCAGGCTCGTCATCCTGGCGGCTCTGCTGGGCTGCGGGCGCCACGTGGGAGCTGGGGGCACAGCAGCCGGCGGCCCTCCACCCCCAGCGGGGTCTCTGCCTCAGCCCCCAGAAAGCTGGGCCTGCAAACTCGGGGTCCTCGGGAAGGGGCAGCGCCCTTCCCTGCCGGCCCTCCCGGCTCCTCTGGCAGTGCTGCGCAGCCCGCTCTGCGCTGTCCTCTCCGCTGCGGCGTGGGTCCGTCGGCTGCTTCGGAGCAGCGCCGCTCCCAGCAATCCCTCAGCCATCGCGGACGAGGACACCTTTCTGGTCGCCTCTCGTCATTGCCATGCCCCCTCAGCTCCTTCCTTTTAACCCAGTACGGTTCCTGTGTGAGCCAGGGGTTCGGATGGGCCTAGGGCAGGGATGCGCGAGAAAGCCACCTGTCCCCAGCAGTTCCCCAGTCCGGAGCCCCGCTCTGCGGAAACTGCACCAAACACTTCAAACTGAGCCTCGGTGTTCCCCTCCGTAAAATGGGGAGAGCATGGCGTAATTCACAGGATTCGGTGAGCTAGTTTGTGTGAAGTGCCCGGGTCCTGCCTGTCCCTTTCCATTCCCGTCCCTGCTACTTTGGAATGGCAGGGCCGAGGCAGGCGCGACCGCGTTGCTAGGAAGCGCATTTCCCAGTCCCTCCTTGCGGTCGCTTAAGGGTGGTGGAGGGAGCCAAGCCCTGGGTGTGGCCGCGTATTTGCCAAAATATTTCTAGAAAATGTCTCCTTTCTTGTCGCCATAGTAGCCCCTGAACTCCACGGAATTTAACCGAATACTCTTTTTTTCTCCCCTTCCAAGAGTTGCCATTTTGCATTATTTACTCGGATGGGTTATGCACCCAGCGCTTACAATGTAAATGTTTACATAACTGTATCATTTTCTCTAATTGTAGAAGTAGTCAAGCCCGTTATAAATGTTCAATCTTAAACAGTTTTATAATGTAGGACTTGAAAACCGCAGGGACAACTTCTATTAACGTCCACGTCTCGCCACTTTCCCTCCCTCGCTGAAATTCCTGTGCCCACGCTGGCGCGGAACTAGCAGGATGGGTCACGCGTGCAGGTTGCTAGGGCAACGTCCTGTCGCCGGTGTCGGAAACCAACGAGTAACGCCCAGGAGCTGGAGTCTGGCCCGCCCTGGGGGCGGAGTTAGTCAGCGGGGCGGCCCAGCCGGGAGCGCGTTTCCCGCCTGTCCCTGCAGGTGGCACTATAAGATCGCGGATGCTTTCCTGGGGCGGGGCTTCCCACAGTGCTCAGCGCACGCGAGGGGCGGGGCCGGGGTGGAGCGTGAGCCACCAGCTGCAGTCCGCAAAGGATCGAGGGAAACGAGCTGTCCCGGGACGCAACGCTAGACATGCTCAGGGATGCATTTACAGGGACGCAGAAAGTGTACGCGTCAGAGAGTGGAAGGGAGAAAACAGAGGTTCTGGGACGGCGACAGAGAAGGGAAGTCGTGTCGCCCAGAAAGGCTATACAATCTCCACCCTTCCCGTTTGTCCCTGGGACACCCTTCCACCCTCCTCTCCCTCCTGACCTGCAATTCTTCACACCCTCTGCAGCGCACAGGGTGCTCAGGACACGTGCACGGTGGGGGCTGGCGATGCTTCCTTGCCCCCACCACCCGCAAGCTTGCAGAGAGCTGTAGTGCCCAGGGTGTATGCCAGGATGGAATTCCACGGTTCCAGGCATGCCAAGAAAAATAGCCATGCTGTTTCTCGGTTTGTTCAGAGGAAGCCTTACTCCCTTCCCTTCTGGAGGCTGGGAATGGAAAAAATGACTCAAGGAATCCCCAGCGGAGCCGCCATATCTGTACTGCATCGCAAAATAGGGGTACCATCCTTTGCTCTCCCCTACCTGGCAGTATGCGCCACACATGGAGCTGCGTGGTATCAGCGTCGCACCCCCCTCCCCCTGGTGTTAAATAGTACCCTTTCCCTTGTCCCACATCTCTCCCCAGTCACACCACCACAGGGACATGCCCCACCGTGGTACTGGATATCCCCACGACGAGCCACAGGAAGTGCAGGGGCCCTTATCTGAAAACACACACACACACACACACACACACACACACTCTTCCTAGGCCAAGAGAGAAGGAGACCCTTGGCAGAAGACAAAAGCAGGTTTATTAGGGCCCTGGGGCCAGGAATGCCTAAGGTATGAGTTAAGACCAAGGCAGTGAGAAGAGGTGACTCTCCTGAGGCCAAACCTTTGCATCTCAGAATCCCTGGCTGGAGACCTTAGGAATCAGTTCCGGGAGGGACCTGGGGATGCAGAGGGGTCTCTCCTGACCGTGGGATCTCTGGGCTTTTGCCAGGATTGGGGAAATGGTCTGGGGGGCAGGGAGCCTTGAATCCACAGCCTTCATTTCAATAAGGACCATTTAATTTGTTCCTTGGCAGACTGAAGAACCTGGGGTGGGGTGGGGAGGTTGAGAGAGAATTGAGAATGTCAAATGCCTCCACATACAGTCATGGGGAGGTCCACAGCCCACCTTCCCTAAGCGCCCCTGCAACCCCCGGTCGCTAGGTGGCAGCATCTTGTCTCCGCTTGGCTTAAACGCGGCCAACCCTTCAAGTCAGAAAGCGCAGAGGAAACCGGCTGCAGCCAGCTCCCACCTCAGGGCCAAGCCTGCCCAGACCTCTGGCTCCTGCATCTGCAGCGTGGGTGTGTCAGCAGCCTGTCTCCCCGCTGTCATGTCATGAGAGTTCCCGCCCACAGTGCCACGTCCAGGCGGAGACGGGGCCCAGGCCTGACACTCCCTGTGCTGACACCCCAGCAAACCCCTAGCTCTGGCCATGACTGGCAATGTGTCCTCAACACCCCACGCCAACCCACTGCTGATGTGGCATAGCTGGCAAATGGTGGCCGGCCAGACCCTGCGGTGGGATGCCTGGTGGAAAGTCTCAGACCAGTGCTTACACAAATCCATACAAGTGTACGCACACATGCACAATGCCAAAGCAGGAGAGGGGGACAGGACACCAGGTGTGTCCCTCAGGTAGGTTGTCCCTTCAGCCACTCAGCCTCATTCCCTTCTAGAGAAGGAGGGAACACTGTGTCTGTCTCCTCCTCCTGCACAATCTCCCTCCTCTCTTGGGGACAGTGGCTTAGGGTTCCCCTGATTCTCCTAGCCGGAATCTAACTTTGTCCTCATTTTATCACCCATTGGCCACCTGTAGCTTGCTTTGTTTTTACTCCAGAATTCCATTAAAAATGCTGTTTTCATTCTTTCTTCCTTTGGAGAAATACTGATGGTTATTCAGCATGTGTTAACTTGCTTGGAGCCCTGCTAAGAGCTTGCCATGCATTGGCTCATTGAATTGTCATAACTCCATGAGGAGGGTCCTGTTATTATGTGAGGCCCAGAGAGGTTGAGTAACTTGCCCTAGGTCACCCAGCTTTAGGTGGTAAGGTGAAACATGTATCCTGGGATGACTCCCATGAGCACCCGTGTTCTTATCTGCTCTGCTCATTACTCCCTACCCTCTTTCCACCCTGAAAATTGCCTTGTAGCTGCATTCATTCCAGCATGGTATAAGGAAACATAGGGAATCAGAGGGGAGGGCGAAGCAAAGTGAATGTTAAGGGCAGTGCAGGAAAATGGGCGCCACACCTGGAACTCCACACGAGACAGCACAGGCTCATCTCGGTAGGGCCACCACAGCACAAGGAGTTAGTGCCAAGGCAGGAAGTTCCATACAAGCAGGATTAGTCTGAGCAGAGAGACCTGCAGGCAGACAGAAGAGAGGTCAAGACAGTCATCCTGAACTAGCAGGAAGTTTGTGCAGCTGGGGAACTGATCAGGCTTCAGAGTCAGGAACCTCCCCCTGGCCTCCCGCTCTGCATGCACCTCCAGATAGGACCATGCAACGTTGTGGCAGGTTCTTCCATAGCCAGGTCATTCAGGGGCAAGGTGACAAGTGATGAGTGGGGAAAATCAGATCCTATCATGAGTTTGAGAGTCCCTTAATAATCCCAGCGTGGGCCGGGCGCGGTGGCTCAAGCCTGTAATCCCAGCACTTTGGGAGGCCGAGACGGGCAGATCACGAGGTCAGGAGATCGAGACCATCCTGGCTAACACGGTGAAACCCCGTCTCTACTAAAAAATACAAAAAAAAACTAGCCGGGCGAATTGGCGGGCGCCTGTGGTCCCAGCTACTCGGGAGGCTGAGGCAGGAGAATGGCGTGAACCTGGGAGGCGGAGCTTGCAGTGAGCTGAGATCCGGCCACCGCACTCCAGCCTGGGCGACAGAGCCAGACTCAGTCTCAAAAAAAAAAAAAAAAAAAATCCCAGCGTGTACCCTAAATGGCAAGGACAGGGTTTAGGAGCCAAACTCCTATTTGGTACCCTTTCCAGGTTTCTGTAGAGGGCGCATCAGAGGCCTGAGTTCCCAGATTTTTTTGCGGGGGAGGACAAGTGACCCAGCCATCTCCAAGGTAGGCCGCTCATCCTAGTTTCAATCCAACTAAACCAAGCCAGGAGATGAGGTGGGCTAATGGTAACACGCCCATCCATCCATTAGTACCCAGCTCCCCCAACTTGGAGAGCCCAGAGGCCTCCAGCGAGTCTCTCCAAGATATGACCTGTCACTGCCTCATCCCTTCCCTCCTGCACCCCTGATTTTTCAGACTTGATAGCTTCACTGGGTCCCCCTAGGATGCTCTGCTCCCGGTATCTCTCTAGACCATTTCTAGCCAAGGCAGATGCAGGGGGGCCTACCTGGGCCACACTCTGTTCAGTCAAGCCGCCATCATCTGCCTGTAAGGAAGCAGAGTCAAAGGGTGGGGTAGAGCCAGCATGAGGGTCCTGGGTCAGGGAGGTGAAGGAAAGGGGCTTGGGGGTAGGGGTGAGGTGATGCAGTGGTTAGGGTGATTCAGAGCTGCACCTGTGTGACTGGTTAGTAGAAGTCCTGCAGCCTGTCATTTGGAAGCCAGGACTTCTGGGATTGTGCTATATGGTGCATGGAGGGTGAGGGAAGATGGGAAGAAAGGTTTCATCCAGACATGAGAAAGCCAAACAAGGTAGGGAGGTTCTATCCATACCCCTGACCCCCAACCTCAAGGCCAAGGCAGCCACCTGGTGCCTCTTTGAGGATGTATTTATTTCCCCAGTCTGTACTTCCTACCAGAGAAGAGGTAAGGTACTTGTGCTCCTAGCCGGGGAGAGGACAGGAAGATCTCTTCCATTAACTGGCATCCCACCCACAAACTGCTGCTCATCTCACCCCTAACAAGTGTATCAGCCCAGTCGTTGTCTTCTGCTAGAGGAGCTTGGGCTTCTACCGTCTCGGCCTTGGCAGCCCCATGTCCAGGAAGGACAGGAAGGGCAGCCTAAAAGAGGAGGTGTGCAAGAAGACTCTTACCCTAAAATTCACCTTCTGGATCACTTGCTGGGGGTCACTCTCCAGAATCACACTATGAGATGAGAGGAAAAACCAGGAGGCAAATCAGTGGCACAATCCTCCCCTCTGCCCCCTCTCCTTGCCAAGCCTCTTCCTTCTCCCAATGCATCCTGCAACACTTCCACCTTCCAGGTCCCTTCCCACTGATAGCCCTCAAGTCAGAACTCTCCCTCAGCATGGAGGGCCCTCAGCTCTGATTCTTTGATGCTTCAACCCAGTGGTCCACACGCTTTGTCATCCCTGGGCAAAATCTTCCAAACCAGATGAGAACAGTCTGGTCTAGAATGATCAGGATGTCAAAAGCAGGGACTCTCAAAACTCAGAGCTCTTGAAAGTTCACTTCACCTTCTGGGTATAGGGTTGGATTCACTGTGAAAAGACTTAGGAAGGGAGGCCCTGGGGGTTCTTATCTTGTTGCACTGTTATTTTATGGCATGGGGTCATGCCCTGCATAAAAGAAATGAAACTCCAAAAATCAGCATCTACCTTCTCCCCAACTTCCTCCTATTTTTTTTTTTTTTTTTTACTTTAAACATGTTTAAAGTTTTGTTTTGTTTTGTTTTGCTTTGTTTTAAGGCTGGGCACGGTGGCTCATGCCTGTAATCCCAGCACTTTGGGAGGCCCAGGCAGGTGGATCACCTGAGGTCAGGAGTTCCAGACCAGCCTGGCCAACATGGCAAAACCCTGTCTCTACTAAAAATACAAAAATCAGCCAGGCATGGTGGCATACACTTGTAATCCCAGCTACTCGGGAGGGTGAGGCAGGAGAATTGCTTGAACCCGGGAGACAGAAGTTGCAGTGAGCCAAGATCGCACCACTGCACTCCAGCCTGGGCGTCAGAGTGAGACTCCATCTCAAAAAAAAAAACAAAAAACAAACAAACCAAAAAAACAGCTCTTTTTAAAAATCTTCCCTTTTAGGCCGGGCACAGTGGCTCACGCCTGCAATCCCAGCACTTTGGGAGGTTGAGGTAGGCGGATCACAAGGTCAGAAGTTTGAGACCAGCCTGGCCAATACAGTGAAACCCCGTCTCTACTAAAAATTAAAAAAAAATTAAAAAATTAAAAAATTAGCCAGGCTTGGTGGCGCACGCCTGTAATCCCAGTTACTCAGGAGGCTGAGGCAGGAGAATTGCTTGAACCCGGGAGGCAGAGATTGCAGTGAGCCGAGATTGCGCCACTGCTCTCCAGCCGGGGTGACAGAGTGAGACTCCGTCTCAAAAAAAAAAAAAGAAAAGAAAACACATACACAAAAAACAAAAAAAAACCTTCCCTTTTGGTAGACCCAAATATTGTAGCTTTTCTCAGAGAGCAGGCACTCCTTCATGAGGCCTTGGGGTTATATACAGGGTATTGGATGTGAGGGCCTGTCACTGCGGCAGGACAAAGATGACAGGATCTGAGTGCACCTCCTTACCCAGTGAGACTCCTCCAGAGCAGAAGCTTTGTTTTTCTTTTTTACTAAATCACTGGAAATGACAAACATTTATTGGGAGCCTCTTCCAGGCCCCATCCTTGGGCTGAGCACCCTGAGGTCCCAGGCTTCCTAGCCCGGGGTCCTGGAATCCATAAAGAGCATCCCAGGCCAAGGCTCCAGTTTAGGCGTTGCCTCCCGACTGGCGCTTCCCCAGTTTTTCTTGGCAGGAAACTGAACTCCTCAGAGGCAGAGACGGGAAGCTTGTGAAGCTTACACCTCAGGCATCCTCCTTTGCACAAGCCATCCAGAGCCCTGCATCTGGTTCTGCATTTGTAGTTTTGTGTGTGTTTGTGTAAAGTTTTCCTTCAAGAGCGTTCACCAAATTGTATATGCTTCTGGCTCCCCAATACCTGGCATTACCCCACTCACTTTTGGGTCCCAGAATTCTGCAGGAAGCCTAGCAGTAGCAGGCAGTTAATGGCTATAGAGAGGGGAGGCATTCTTTAATGCCCCGGGCAGTCCAGTACAGTGCCGTGGAAAGAGCATGGCCCCTGGAACTATGCACATGGTTTTAGATCTTGGCCCTGCCACTCCTTAGCTGTGTGAATGACCTCCGGCATGTCACTTGAACCTTTGAGCCTGTTTCGTAATGTATAAAATGATGTAATGATAGAGGCATGTATGTTTTTAAGGTGCTCAAGAAATTTCTATAGGCCGGGCGCGGTGGCTTACACCTGTAATCCCAGCACTTTCGGAGGCCGAGGCAGGCGGATCACGAAGTCAGGAGATTGAGACCATCCTGGCTAACGTGGTGAAACCCCGTCTCTACTAAAAATACAAAAAATTTGCCAGGCACGGTGGCGGGCGCCTGTAGTCCCAGCTGCTCAGGAGGCTGAGGCAGGAGAATGGCATGAACCGGGGAGGCAGAGCTTGCAGTGAGCCGAGATCCGGCCACTGCACACCAGCCTGGGTGACAGAGTGAGACTGTCTCAAAAAAAAAAAAAAAAAAAAGAATAGAAACTTTTGTTATTGTTTTCCCCAAAGCCAGAATTTTTCTCTCTCAATATTGGTCCCCTGATGGAAATTCACGAACCAACTTTTTTAAAAGAGCTCCTAACTTCCTAAGAATATACTAGCATACCAATAGGAGGCAACATCTATTGAATGAGAACCATAAGCTTCACATGTATTTTCTCATTTAATCCCTACAATCCCTTATTACCTCCATCCTAAAGATGGAGAAAGTAAGGCTGGGGGAGAGTCAGTAATTGACCCAGGTCACGCATCTAGCTGGTGCTGGAATTGAGCCCTAAGAGCAGGACACGTGGGGCTGGTGGGACTGTCTGAAGTCCTTCCAGAGAGGGTCAGCATCTGTGCCAGTGCTTCTCCTGGGCATTGGAGACCAAACTGGATTTTCCCCAAACCCTGCCTATTCAATAGTCTCCCGTAGTTTGACATCAGGTTACTCTCTTGTTTGGCTTGACTTTGGCTAACATTGAAATTAACTTCCATCTTCATGGGTGGGGCGCTAGTAAGGGGAAGGGGTAGGGGAATGGGATCCCTGGGAATATGCTGGGGGAAGGGAGTGAAAAGTTGGTCAGAGTTCTGGCCATGCTGGGTGCCATCTGGGGCTGATGACTCCCAAAGGCACTCCTGCTGTGAGTGTCCCTGACTATCCCCTCCTCACCCGCCATCCACAATCTCGTCCAGCACCAAGAAGGCTCCGTCCATGTTCTCCAGCAACCAGCGCTTCTCCACGTTCTTCCTGAAAGTGGACACAAGCTCCTGAGCCTCCCTGTGGCTGGGAGGAACTGAGTCCCTGCCTAGGTGAGGCTGACCCCACTCTCCAAAGCCTGTCTCATTCACCCCTCACCAAACAAGGATTGGGAAGGAGAATGTGAAGGGCAGTGAGCACAGAGCCCGTGCAAGGCATTGCTGAGCAAAGGGCAGTTCTGCTTCCTTATACCCCACCTCGTCCAACCTCCCATACTTTGGGCCTTGACACCCCGGCACCCACCACAGGACCCCGAATGCGTTTCACAACTAGGTTAGATGCTATAGCATAGCCCTACTTTGGTTCATTGTGTCGACTATGAACTTTTCTTTTTAGATTATCTTAGTCTTGTGGGGACCTCAGGAGATAAACAGGGAGGAAGTGCCCTGTGACATATCAGGGCCTGGGGGATGGGGCCTTGGAGGGCAGAGAACCTCACTCACCTTAACATGTGGTTCAGAGACTCAAACAGGCAGGTAAGAACAGACATGAGCATCAGCTGGGATGGGCAGATACGGGAGGAGGAAAACAAGAGAGCTTGAGATTGAGAAGGTCAAAGGAAGCACTTGGAGCCCACCTGTGTGGGCAGCAATGGAGAGTTCTCCCTTTTCAGAGGCCTGGGCTGGAAACTGACTGCAGTGTGACGTTAGAGGGAACTTCCATGTGTCTGGGCTGGGAAACTGGAGTTCTCCACTGGGAGACATTTAGTGTATCTTTCTCTAGTTATGTCTAAGAAGGACAAAGCCTCCCTTGCAGATGAAGTGATGACTTCATTCCTGGTTCCCAAGGAAACTAAGGGTTATCGAGGATACACATTGTCCCAGAAAGAACCCTTCTTGCTGCCCCCCTCTACCTCATGGAGCCTAGCAGGAGGGGTCCAATGGTGAGCCTCCAGGTCCCAACCTCAAGCCCAGATTCCAGATAACATTTCCCCATAGACAGCCCTTTTTACTGCCCCAACCTCCTGAATTCACCTCATTCTCGTAGGATGAGCCCACCACGTATAGGAAGAGGTCAATGCTGTTCTTGTAGACGATGGTCATACCCCCAAAAAATGCAATCTCACCTAGAAATGGAGGGAGCTTTCAGTACTGGCCACCTTGCCTGGTCTCAGCCTAGCCCTTCCTCCTCAACCATGACTCTGTGACTCTCCTCTTATTTCTTTCTCCCCTTTCTAGAGAACCCTTGGAAAGATAGCACTAGGGACACTACCATTAGGCTGCCCCATGTCCTTCCCCTTATCGATACTCTATTTCTAGGGACTGCCTCAGGCCAAGGAGTCAACAAGCCCAGTTGTTGACTAGTTTACCTCCTGTCCACGCTCCCACCCTGTGCAGCACCTTGGGACCAGATTCAGGTTGGGACCACAATACAGTTGGCCTCCTCAGCTACAGAGAGGCCTGGGGATGCTGGGGGGATAGGTAGTCAGGGGGATTGGAGAGTGACAGGGAGTGGAGGTTCCCTGGAGGAAGGGAGTGGAGAACACCTGGGAAGGAGAGGACAAAAAGCCTCTGAAGAAAGGGAAATGGCCTGTGGGTGTGCAAGGCTGATGGGGACAGATGTGTCCAGTTGGAGAAGATGACAGTGTGCATCTGATAGTCTGGTGGAGAAACAGGGGGACACTTACTCTCAGTCCGGCTGGTCTTGTTGAAGACATTTTTCTCGAAAACCATCTGCTCCTTCATGGAGGGGAATGTGTCATCATAATACTATGAGAAAGGGAAGGAGAACGGACCATAGCTTTCCACACAGCCTGGATCCTCCCTAGATTTGGGGGCAGGAAAGATTAGGTGCTGGGCAAGCGGGATCCTGCTTCCCTGCCCCATCTCTCCATTACTGCACCCTAGGCCTGTTGGCTCACTAGTTCCTCCAAAACAAATTATTATTATTTTTTTAGATGGAGTTTTGTTCTTATTGCACAGGCTGGAGTGCAATGGCACGATCTCGGCTCACCACAACCTCCACCTCCTGGGTTGAAGCAATTCTCCTGCCTCAGCCTCCTCAGTAGCTGGGATTACAGGCATGTGCCACCACGCCCGGCTAATTTTGTATTTTTAGTCGAGACGGGGTTTCTCCATGTTGGTCTGGCTGGTCTCGAACTCCCGACATCAGGTGATCCACCTGCCTTGGCCTCCCAAAGTGCTGGGATTACAGGCGTGAGCCACCACGCTCCGCCCCCTCCAAAAGAAATTCTGAGCAAAGAAAGTCCCAAAAAGTAGAGGGATATTGAGGCCTGCTTTTGGAGTCCCCTCTGGTTTCTTGGAGGATCTTGTACATTCAGCAGATGTGCAGGGTGCTAAGGATTGGCATGGTCACTAGCGCACACTAATTCTAGAGCACCTGGAGTCTACAGGAAAGATGGCAAAACCAGCACACCTTCTTAAACAATAATAATGATAATAACAACAGCTACTTTATGATCCCCATTACACAGATGGGGAAACTGGGGCATCAAGAAGTCAGGTAACGGCCGGGCATGGTGGCTCATGCCTGTAATCCCAGCACTTTGGGAGGCCAAGGCGGATGGATCACCTGAGGTCAGGCGTTCAAGACCAGCTTTGCTAACTGGTGAAAACCCGTCTCTACTAAATATACAAAAAAAAAAAAAAAAAAAAAAATGGCAGGGCACGGTGGCTCACGCCTGTAATCCCAGCACTTTGGGAGGCCGAGGCGGGTGGATCACGAGGTTAGAAGATCGAGACCATCCTGGCTAATACGGTGAAACCCTGTCTCTACTAAAAATACAAAAAAATTAGCTGGGCGTGGTGGCGGGCGCCTGTAGTCCCAGCTACTCGGGAGGCTGAGGCAGGAGAATGGCGTGAATCTGGGAGGCGGAGCTTGCAGTGAGCCGAGATCACGCCACTGCACTCCAGCCTGGGTGACAGAGCAAGACTCTGTCTCAAAAAAAAAAAAAAAAAATTAGCTGGGTATGGTGGTGGGCGCCTGTAATCCCTGCTACTTGGGAGGCTGAGGCAGGAGAATCACTTGAACCCGGGAGGCAGAGGTTGCAGTGAGTCGAGATCGCGTCACTGAACTCCAGTCTGGGCAGCAGAGTGAGACTCTGTCTCAAGAAAACAAAACAAACAAACAAACAAACAAAACAAAAAAAGAAGTCAGGTAACTTCCCCAACATCTCACAGTTGTGAGGCCAAAGCTGGGTTTGAGCAGTAAGGACGGTCTGACTGCAGACAGGGTTATAGTGAAGATTAAATATCTAAGAAACAATCCCTCGCACATATCCCATAACTAAATTAATGTTTTTTTGTTTGGGAATGGTGAGCCTCTTTCTCTTACTCAGTTTCTTTTTTTTTTTTTTTTTTTTGAGACGGAGTCTTGCTGTGTCGCCCAGGCTGGAGTGCAGTGGCCGGATCTCAGCTCACTGCAAGCTCCGCCTCCCGGGTTTTTACGCCATTCTCCTGCCTCAGCCTCCCGAGTAGCCGGGACTACAGGCGCCTGCCACCTCGCCCGGCTAGTTTTTCGTATTTTTTAGTAGAGACGGGGTTTCACCGTGTTAGCCAGGATGGTCTCGATCTCCTGACCTCGTGATCCGCCCGTCTCGGCCTCCCAAAGTGCTGGGATTACAGGCTTGAGCCACCGCGCCCGGCCCTCTTACTCAGTTTCTTAATCTGTAGGGAGCAAGAGCCTTTGGCCTTGCTGATCCACCTCTGACCATCTGCTGGGGCAAGGTGTGGTCAGCTCAGTTTTCAATTTTCTGGATGTGGATTTTGCCACTTAGTACTCAATCTGCAGGCAGATTAGCCAGCCCCCTACTGGCCGCTGCTTATCTGAATGTCATAAAAACAGAAAAGTTTCAGCTCCAAACAAACAAACAAACAAACAAACAAACAAACAGAAAATCTATTTTTTGAGATGGGGTCTCACTCTATAACCCAGATTGGAGGGCAGTAGCTCGATCATGGCTCACTGCAGCCTCAACCTCCCAGGCTCAGGCGATCCTCCCACTTTAGCCCCCCTGAGCGCTGGGACTACAGGCGCACACCACCACGCCCAGCTAATTTTCATACTTTTTTTGAAGAGATGGGGTTTGCCATGTTGCCCAGGCTGGTCTGGCACTCCTGGGCTCAAGCAGTCCACCCATCTCAGCCTCCCAAAGTGCTGGGATTACAGGCATCAGCCACTGCGCCTGGCCTTATAATGCATTTCTTTTTTCTTTTTGAGACAGAGTTTCGCTCTTGTTGCCCAGGCTGGAGTGCAATGGCGCGATCTTGGCTCACTGCAACCTTCGCCTCCCAGGTTCAAGCAATTCTCCTGCCTCAGCCTCTTGAGTAGCTGTAACTACAGGCGCCCACCACCATGCCCAGCTAATTTTTTGTATATTTAGTAGAGACAGGGTTTCACCATGTTGGCCAGGCTGGTTTTGAACTCCTGACCTCGAGTGATCTGCCCACCTCGGCCTCCCAAAGTGCTGGGATTACAGGTGTGAGCCATTGCGCCCGGCCTTATAATGCATTTCATAGCTAATGCAGATGCTGTAGCTCCACTACAATTAATTGTGTTGACAGCAGAAATTTATTTTTGGATTATTTTAGGCCGTGTTTGCTAGGATAGATAACAGATAATTGAATGGGGGTACAGTGAAAACCACCTTGAGCTTAATGTAAAAAAACCTGAGTTTGCCTGTGAAACCTGTGAAATGGGAGAAGTGAAAAAATTAAATAAGTAAATAAATAAAATATGAGTTTGGATCTGTTAGGATATTAATACCTGTGACCTCAGGCAATTCACTTAGCTTCTCTACACCTCATTTTCTTCATCTACGAAATTAAAGAGTTGTATTACAGTCTCTAAAATCCCATCTGGTTCTAAATCCTTAGACTCCTTAGGCTAAATCCTTAGTGTTTACCAAGCTGTAGAACAAAAGTGGAGGTTTTAAGGAGGTTTAGAGACAAACCCCAAAGAACAAAAGAGCTTGTGTAGGGGTTTGGGGACTAAGACTCCTGGGTCCCAGGCTCAAACTCCACTGATCCATTAGGCAGAAACTTCCCACGCCCAGGTCCAACTGGCCAGTACCGATGATGAGGAAATACTTCAGGGAACATGAGTAGAAACAGAGGAGACCCCTCACTTCAGGGAGCAGCATCTTGACAAGGCAGGAGGATGAGAAGGACTTCTGGAGGGGTCTAAGCTGAGCTGCCCTGAGTCACAGAGACCACAGTGGAGTTTCTCCTGAGACAGGAGTGTCAGCTGGATGGGAACTGTGTCCCTCACAGGTGGGGTCAGAGGTTACCTTGGCCAGCAGCCGGCGCCCGTCATTATCTAGGATGAAAACAGCCTTGATGGTGTAGAGGGAAGGTTCCTGCAACTGACACCGGGGAGGAGAGTTCTGTTTGGCCCCTGACTCAAGGTGGACACCCTGTCTCTATGGGATCTGCTGGCCCTAGGATACACCCTCAGGCTCCAGCAACCCCAGCCCTCAAGGTCCACAGCTGGTTCTGCCCAACCCTGTGCCACATGGGCCAACCCAGGTGCCCACTCCACTCCCAGGCAGATGTTCCACTGCAGGCCCCGAGTGGGCGCTGTGCCCGTTGGGTGCAGAAGGTCCTTCCGGGCCCAAGTTCTGTCATGCACTGACTGCTCCAGAGCCCGAGTCGGAGTGTATCACAGAACCTGGGCCGGGGGGGACAGCGGGCCGAGCCTCCTCCTTCCAGCTGATCCCTGGCCGGGCTGGACCTGCGCTCTCAGCGCACCCCCAGGCCCTGGCCCTGGCCCGGGTGGACTCCAGCAGCATGCCCATCACCCACCGGTGATGGGAGGCGAGTCTGGGACGGACAGGCCACTCCTTACCCTCCCCGCGGAATCGCAACTCACCCGCCACCCCCAGCTCCAAACGGACCCAGAACTTCAGCCCCGCGCCGACGGACTCAGGACAGGCCTCCTCGCCGGTTGGCGCCGGGACGAACTTTTCCTCCCGGGTCCTGGGGCCCGTCAGGGGTGACACAAAGTTCCCAGCCGCTGGGCGCGCGAGTTCTGAGTTGGCTGCTCCCCTCAATCCTGCACCGTCCCGGCCCAGCTCCCACCGCCCGGGACCCCCGCTCCCGCCCGCTCCGTACCCGCAGCCCCGAGGGCTCCCCGGCTCGAGCAGGCGGCGCCGGGCCCCCGGCCTGGGCCGCCGCGGCCCCCTCCCCCGGGTGTGGACGTGGCCAGGCCTCGGGCCGCTGCATTCCGCTCGCCGCCTCGCACTGACAGCGCCGCCCGCCTCCTGCCCGCCGCCGCCGCCGCCCCGCCTCCGCGCCCGCCCCGTGGCCCCCTCTCGCGCGTGGCCTTCCTTTCCTCGGGGCCCCGTTCTCTTGCTCGTTCTCCCCGCTCTCCCCTCCCGCCCTCACCCCAGCTCTTCTTCCCCCACCTCTCCTTTCCCTCTCTCCTTGGCTCCTTCCCGAGTCCCTTACAGCCCCGAACTCTGCATCTTCAGGGTGCCCCAAGACCAGCCCTCGTCCTGCTTCCTGCCTGCTCTCCGGCCTGTGGCTTTGGTGTGCACCGGTGTCTGTAGGCTGTCCTGGGGCCAGCAGCAAACACAAGCAAAGCCCACTTTTGTCTGTTGACCTCTGGTAGGTACCATGGGGACAAATATGTCAGATCACCCTTTAGATCTCCGGGACAGGGTCTATAAGCAAGAGCACATGAGGACAGTTCTGGGGACACTCCTCTGTGAAGAGGCTTTCCCATTCCTCTCTCACTACTTGCAGAAGGGAACCATGGCCCCAAGACACCACCCCAGGCTCTCCTAAGACACAGATATGGCACCATCAAAAGCAAGACAGACGCCCAGCAGCACAAATGCTCCACCAATGACATTGGGCTTTGCAGCATGTTTTGGTTTCTTTGGTCTAAGTGTACCAAAGACAAGCTCTCATTTCAGGATATACTGGCAAGTGGAAAATTCACACCCCAGTGATATGTATGTTAGTGGTACATATGCATTTACTGGTAAAAACACTGTGCGTGTATTTTACATTTGACACCTTCACATACGTTATCTAATGTAGCCCACACCTGTGAGGTAGGCATAATGGACCCTCATTTTAAGGAAAGAGAGACTCAGAGGTTGTGTCACCTTTTGAAGACCATACAGCTAGTTGACTGGGAATAGAACCCAGATTTTTGACTCTAAATTTCTTCCCTATTCTTCTCTTCAAGCCCTCTTATGTTGTGGACCACAGTCACTTACCCTAGATGGTTACAGAATGGGGTTTTCCTCACTGAATGCATCAAGCCTTCTTATCTTCAAGCCTCTGCTGAAATATCAGTACCAAAAGGTCCTCCTGACAGCCACCATATCTAACTTGATCGATCTCTCCTGTCACATTCTCTTAGTTCCCATTTCTTTCTTTCATTGCACTTTTCTCAATCTCTAAACATTATTTTTACTAATTTTGCTTGTTTGAGACATGGTCTCACTCTGTTGCCCAGGCTGGAGTGCAGTGGCTCGATCTCGGCTCACGTCAGCCTCAACCTTCTGGGCTCAGGCAATCCTCCCATCTCAGTCTCCCGAGTAGCTGGCACCACTGGTGCATGCAACCACTCCCAGATCATTTTGTTTTTATTTTTATTTTTGTAGAAACAAGGTCTCAAGGCTGGGCTCAGTGGCTCACACCTGTAAACCCAGCACTTTGGGAGGCTGAGGTGGGCAGATGGCTTGAGCCCAGGAGTTCAAGACCAGCCTGGGCAACATGGTAAGACCTGGTCTCTACTAAAACTACAAAGAAATTAGCCAGGTAGGGTGGTGTGCACCTGTAGTCCTAGCTACTCAGAAGCCTGAGGTGGGAGAATCACCTGAGCCTGGGGGTTCAAGGCTGCAGAGCCATGATCATGCCACTGTGCTCCAGCCTGGGCAATGGGAGTGAGAACCTGTTTCAAAAAAGAAAAAAAAAAAAGAAGAAGAAAAAGAATGGAAGAGGAGGAGGAGGCAGAAGGGGAGGGGGAGGGGGAGGCAGAGGGTGATCAAGGTCTCACTATGTTGCCCATGGTGGTCTTGAACTCCCAGGCTCAAGTGATCCTCCCACCTCAGCTTCCCAGAGTGTTGGGATACAGGCGTGAACCATTCCCAGCCTTTACTAGTTTGTTTACAAGTGTTCCTTCTCCCCGCCCAGACTTTGAGCCCTGTGAGAACGAATGAATGTGACTTTTCTTCTTTTTTTTTTTTTTTTTGACAGGGTCTTGCTCTGTCACCCAGGCAGGCTGGAGTATAGTGGTGTGATCATAGTTCACTGCAGCCTCAAACTCCCAGGCTCAGCCGGGCACAGTGGCTCACGCCTATAATCCCAGCCCTTTGGGAGGCCGAGACAGGCAGATCACAAGGTCAGGAGTTTGAGACCAGCCTGGCCAACATGGTGAAACCCCATCTCTACTAAAAATACAAAAAATTAGCTGGGGGTGATGGCAGGTGCCTGTAATCCCAGCTACTCGGGAGGCTGAGGCAGGAGAATCATTTGAACCTGGGAGGTGGAGGTTGCAGTGAGCCGAGATCTCGCCACTGCACTCCAGCCTGGTGACGAAGCCAGACTCCGTCTCAAACAAACAAACAAACAAACAAAAAACAGAAAAAAATCTGTCATCACCAAGCCCTGTAAGAAACTTTGTGATCTGCTTGCCTCGGCCTCCCAAAGTGCTGGGATTATAGGCATGAGCCACTGCACCTGGCGGATGACAGATATTTAATAAGCATTTGTGAAGTAAATGAATAAAGGAATTCAGGATGAGGGAGATCATGTATAAATATTCACAAATACCACATTTTAACTAATAATAATTAAAATGTACCTATCAATGATACCATATTGGCTGGGTGTGGTGGCTTATACCTGTAATCCCAGCACTTTGGGAGGCCAAGGTGGGCAGATCACTTGAGGCCAGGAGTTCAAGACCGGCATATTTTATGTGCTGTACAAATATTTATTGAGTGCTTTGTATGTACCAGATATTTTTCTAGCCACTGGGACACAATAGTAGACAAAAGAAAAATTTTGCTGTCATGAAACTTATAATCGTGTGTGTGTGTGTGTGTGCATGCATGCGTTTCTGTGCAAGATATAATACACAAATGGGTAAAGTAAATATTATGTGAGTTGGGGATCAGTGCTGCAAAGAAAATAGAGCAGAAATGGGGTGTGGAATGTGAAGGGTCAGGGACAGGCAAGCCAGAAAGCCATTTTCACAGTCCCCTGAGAAGACCTTTAAGAAGGTGACATTTGAACAAAGAGCTAAAGGAAAGGAGGAAGCAGACCATGCAGACATCTGAGGAAGCATCTACTGACCCTCCCTATATGATGACTTAGGAGGCACATCTGAACCTTCCTTGCAGGCTATCAGTTATAACAGGGAACATAATGACACTATTTGATACAGCAGGCAGCGAAAAGATCCAGTACTTTGGCATTTTATTTCTTCGGATTCCAGATCATCAGAAGTTATGTCAATGGTCATGCTGGGTATGTTATTTTTAAAAAATACTGATTTGGTTATTTTGATGTCTTAATATTTCTGTGAGCTAGTCCTTTTTTTTTTTGGCTCATATTTACAAAGACAGCACCAAAAAACCTCCAGGAGAATTTCTCAGCCTCTGTTTGGCATATGGTACCCACCATAAAAGACCAGCAGCCTCCAGAAGGGTCAGAGGAAGACCTGGGATGATAGGGGAGTTAGGGGGCTGGTTGGTTCCACAGGCGAGGTGGGGAAGCAGTCAGTTACACAGGTCGGTGATGGGAAGGCACTGGAGAGGGGCCAAGGGGATAGGAATCAGAGGAGCAGGCTGGGGAAGGAAGCTTAGGAACCACAAAGTTCTCATCACCCCCACCTCTACCACTGTTATTGCCTTTTTTTTTTTTTTTTTTTTTTTGAGAAGGAGTTTCACTCTTGTTGCCCAGGCTGGAGTGCAATGGCATGATAAAGGCTCACTGCAACCTCTGCCTCCCAGGTTCCAGCGATTCTCCTGTCTCAGCCTCCTGAGTAGCTGGGATTACAGGTATGAGCCATCACACCTGGCTAACTTTTTTATTTTTAGTAAAGACAGGGTTTTATCATGTTGGTTGGGCTGGTCTTGAACTCCTGACCTCAGGTGATCTGCCTGCCTTGGCCTCTCAAAGTGCTGGGATTACAGGCGTGAGCCACTGTGCCCAGCTTTGTTGTTCCCATTCTTAAAATCTCTTTACATCTTTTCTTTTTTTTGAAATGGAGTTTCGCTCTGTCGCCCAGGCTGGAATGCAATAGCACGATCTCGGCTCACTGTAACCTCTGCCTCCCAGGTTCAAGCAATTCTCCTGCCTCAGCCTCCCAAGTAGTAGGGATTACAGGCGTGTGCCACCATGCCTGGCTAATTTTTGTATTTTTAGTAGAGACGGGCTTTCACCATGTTAGCCAGGCAAGTCTCCAACTCCTGACCTTAAGTGATCTGCCTGCCTCGGCCTCCCAAAGTGCTGGGATTATAGACGTAAGCCACAGTGCCTGGCCCATAAAATCTCTTTACATCTTAACTGTAGTGGTGAATAAGTAAATTCAGAGCCAAGTTCAACTTTTCAAGGACAAGATTCTCCCCAATGATAACCCCTCCCCAAACTCCTTCAACAGAGACCCCAGAACTTCTTTCTCTCCATGACACCCGCTTCCCCACACATCCTGAAGTGCACCTTTACTGCGGTTTTACGTAAACATGTGAGCTATGTGTGTCCAGTATTGGGACAGTGTCTTCCACAGAGCATGACCCTAAGAGGACTTTCCAGTTTAAGGCTGGCAGCACATGAGAAGCACGCACGTGCAGCAGCAGACTCGGCGGGAGAGCCTCCCCAGCTCGAAGTCGTCAAGTTGGGTTCAAAAAGAATGCAGCCTTCATGTTTTTCTGCCCTCTGCTCCCTTCAGGTAGGTACAGTAGGGTGGGGAGGTAGGCTGTGCACATCCCTACCCAGCTGGAACCTGTTAAGTAGTGCACTCAGAATTGGTCCCTGCCCTATGGAGTCCCAGGAGGCAGGTGATTCAAAGGAGGTTCTCCTCTGGGCCTTGGTATAGCTTGAAGGGGAGACCGTTTCATTTCCTCTGAGTCACCCTCCTGCTGCCACATTTCTGTGCTGTCTGTCCTAGGATTTCAGCATCTGTTCTTATGTGACAAGAAGAAACAGCTCCCTTGGGTACCAGCCTCTCTCTATCCTTCCTGCTTAATGTCAAGAGGGGGAGGTGTGTGTGGAATATGAGGTGTGGAAGTGTGTGCTGGTGGCATCCTCTATAGAGAGAAAACTAAAGCTTCCATGCTCTGTCTGTAGGATAGGCTTCTAATAGACCATTCTAAGGACAGCTCTCATTTCTTCATCACCTTTGGCTTTCTCTGAGATAACTTTCTCTGAGATAAAGTTGTAGGGTAGGTGAAGACAGGATTATTCAAGACAGTGCCTTATACTCAGCTCTTCCCGCGGGCATGAATGGCTTTATACACATGACCTGAGTTTTAAGATTTGTGAATATGTATATTGTTATCTCCATTTAGCTCAGGATGGCCCAACTAGTACGAGACAGAGCCAGATTTTCGAACCCAGCTGTAAGTCCAAAATATCCACTCCTCCCGCCTCTTAATGGCAGCTCCTTGATTGTGACATGTCACACAGAGCTCTACAAAGAACACTACCTGGTATTGTTTGAGACAACATAGCAAGACATACAGGACAGTTGAACTCGGCTTCAAAAAATGCTACGCTAAGACACTAATGAACAATGAGATATTTTCATTGTAGAGGTGAAGAAAGAACATTTTAGGATTGAGAATGAGCACATCCTAAAAGTCAAATAGGCCGGGTGCAGTAGCTCACGCCTATAATCCCAGCACCTTGGGAGGCTGAGGTGGGCAGATCACTTGAGGTGAGGAGTTTGAGACCAGCCTGGCCAACAAGGCAAAACCCTGTCTCTACTAAAAATACAAAAATTAGCCAAGTGTGGTGGTGTGCGCCTTTAATACCAGACACTCAGGAGGCTGAAAGCAGGCAAAATGCTTGAACTTGGGAGGCAGATGTTGTAGTGAGCTGAGATGGTGTCACTGCACTCCAGCCTGGACCACAGAGCGACTCCATCTCAAAAAAAAAAAAAAAAAAAAAAAAAAATCAGATAAGCATTCCAGTCTGTGCTCCTGTATTACCACAATCTTTTTTTTTTTTTTTTTTTTCTTTTTTAACCTCAACATGGATTTTTGCTCCAACCTAGTGATTCTCTACTCTGGTTGCACATAAGAATCACCTGAAGAGCTTTTACAAAATACTGATGTCCCATTCTGCTCTGAGTGGTTGTCTTAATTTGTGTGGGGTGGGACCTGGGCATTGGTAGTTTTTACAAGCTCCCCACCTGGGTGATTCTAATGTGCAGCCAGGATTAGAAGCAATTTTCTAAGAGTGTGGTAGTCATGCACAGGAAAGAGGCTGGCTTACAGAATAGCTTTATTTTTTGGTGGTTTAATGGTAACAAGTTTGCTGATGTTTACCATGTAAGAGAGAGGGCCAGATGTCCGGATTAGCCAGAAAACTAATTGATTTCTTTGCAAAACATGCTAACATTTAGTATTGACATGATGTATTCCTAGAATCTCTCAGGACTGTAAGGAAATCTCAGGCAACCATCTATCTAATCTATTCCCCTGGATTAGATGAGGTTGCCAAGTAAGAAATACTTACATGGATTAGCAACACTTAAAGACATGTTTTTCTTTTTCTTATTTTTTTTGAGATAAGGTCTCACTCTGTTGCCCAGACTGGAGTGCAGTGGCGCAATCACAGCTTACTGCAGCCTCAACCTCCCCAGGATCACGTGATCTTTCCACCTCAGCCTCCCCACTAGCTAGGACTACAGGCATGAACCAGCACGCCTGGCTAATTTTTGTTTTTTTTTTGTAGAGATGGGTTTTCACCATGTTGGCCAGGTTAGTCTCAAACTCCTGGCTCAAGTGATCCGCCCATCTGGGCCTTTCAAAGTGCTGGGGTTACAGGTGTGAGCCACTGTGCCTGGCCTTAGAGACATTTTTAGATGATGGGCAACCAGAATGGCAGAAAGACTGGGTTTCCCTTTTAGGGAAAAAGCAATTTCACTGTTCCAGAAGAAATCGGAGCCCCAGCCAGCCTGCCCTCCCACAGCCCCTTCTCTGGGGATTCCTGGCATGTGTCATCTTCTGGGGTGACTGCGGGATGGAGGTGCCTGTTGGTGGCAGCAGCAGCTTTTCCTACGAGGGAAGCTGGGTCGGTAGACACTACACTGCTATTCCTGGGGTGGGGGTGGGGATTTCTGTGTATGTTTTATAGTTAGCTGGCCCCAAATCCCTGTGCATTAGACCTAACCCTCTTCTCGGCTTCCACTGCTTTCTTCTCTCTCCTGCACAGCCCGGAGTCGCAGGGGCAAGGCCTGGTTTTACAATGGCTGCCAGCCTTTCCCTTAGGGAGCCACGCGCATGCGCTCACTTTTTCCAGTGGTCTTCTCAGTCTGATTTAATGGATATACCGGGACTGATGACACATCAGCATGGGATCCTTCTTTTGCTTCTTGGGTAATTGTCCTATTAACAGCTGTCCCAGGCAAAGGGAGCAGGGGAGTGTTGGGGGAAAGCGGGGGGGGGGGGGGGGGGACTTCCTGGGTGAAGGAGGACACACCCTGGGTTTTACAAGGTTAATCAGCAGGTTCTGGGAAAGCTTGCACCTGCTCAGACTTGATCTGGAACTCTAGACAGAATGGAAGACAGTCGTCTCCACTCCCTTCCATGGAGTATCAAATATCCTGGGCGCCCACACCCTGCCAGACCTAGGCCTGCTGTTGCGATTGCGTTTGTCTCTACACCTTTACTCTCTTTGGTCCTTGCAACTCTCTTTCCCTTTTTCGGGCCACTTCTGTGAAATGGCTAAGCAGGAAACTCACATAAACGATTGTCCAGTTTTAGTTTGAACTGTTAGGACTGAAAATTGTTCTGTATTTGTTGTGTAAAAAAAAGATCAATCTTAGTATGCTGTTTTCACCTTCTCAAAATTATCTTGTATTTAAACACTGTACTTTAGTTGAGCCTTTATATCTTTCAATGTTATGTTTTCTTTTGTTTTTTGAGGCAGGATCTCACTGTTGCCCAGACTGGCACCATCATAGCTCACTGCAGCTTCAAGCAATCCTCCCACCTCAGCCTCCTGAGTAGTTGGGACTATAGATTTGTGGCACCAGGCCCAGCTTGTTTTTTCGTAGAGACGGGGGTTTCACTACGCTGCCCTGGCTGGTCTTGAACTCCCGAGTTCAAGCAATCCTCCCCCCTTGGCCTCCCAAGGTGCTACTGTGAGCCACTGTGCCCGGCCCAGTGCTATGATTTTAAAATATGTCCTTCTCAACCTTCTTATTTTTAGAGTTTGATGGCCACACCTAAATTTTTCCTCCTTTCTTACACACTACCAGTCTTTATCTTCATTGTCTCACTACTTTGGGGACTGAATGGTCTCCTATTTTATTGGTAACATGCCATATCCTTCAAAACTGTACATCCTCCAAGGTGTGGTTAATTTCTGCTTTTAACAGGAAAATCACAGGCCTGCCTGCTTGAGTCCCCCTTCAAGTACTCAGTATTTGAGTGTCTACTAAGTTATAACAGTTAACACACAAAATTCTAGTCCTCATGTCGTTTATACTCAGATATTTATTGGGAGACACGCGTCAGTAGTCCCTACTAAATGGGAAGATTGCTTGAGTCCAGGAGTTCGAGTCCAGTCTGGAATAGGTAAAACATGCTCTCTGAATTAGTCTTTGAAACTGGTAAACTAGCTCAGAAGTTTTGTAAGAATTGCTGGTGTACGTTTATTATATACAGTGAAAGTACTTAATCTGTAAACCACCCCAAATTAAGCCTCCTAACAGCAAGCACAAAATGGACTCATTATTTACTGAGTTATCAGTTGGCGTTGTCCTTAGTTGTACAGGGACTAATGATTCACCCATAAATAATGGGCTCTTCTAAGAAGACAGACTTGAGTTTACACCTCTTTGTCTTATAGCTGCGAGGAACGCACTGCAAACTCCAACCCAATGATTCCCTAAATGGGGTCTTCGCATCAGCTGCGTTAAAATCATCCCAGCAGGCAGGTTATCCGGCCGCCACTCCAGGGTCACTAAATCAGACTCTCCAGTGGGACCTCGGAATTCGTAGTTTAGCAAGCTCCCCAAGTGATGCTGGGGGTAAACTAACGTTTGAGAGTCACAAACATGTTTTGGAAATATAACCAGATGGGACTGGAGAAATTAGAAACTGAGAAACATTCCTAAAAAAAGCAAGACTAAGCAGCGTGGGAGACCAAGTGAGGGGGGCTCTTTGGGGTGTTTCTACCATGACAAAAATCGCCATTACCCCACAGCTCTCATACCACCAACGTTCCGCCAACGTCCCACCACCCTCATGACAACCGTCCCCGGGACTGCTCCAGCGAAGGCACCCTTGCCTGGGCCACGAGGCGCAACCGTCCCTCACAGCTGGGGAGGCTTCTCCAGGTTCGCACCGAGAGGAAGTTGGGGTACCGGTTTCCGCCGCCAGCACCCAAGATGGCGACACGAGCGTCGCAACCACAAGCACCACATGCTTCGTGTCCCGCCTCAGCCTTTTCGGGTCTCACTAGACTTTTGCAAGTCACTGTGGGAACCCTCAAGGCGGAGGTGTTCCGCACTCCCGCGGCGATACACCCTCCCATTCCCTGCCCTAAGCCCTCAATCCCCCGCCACAGAAAGCGCTGGAAGCGCCCAGCTTGGATACTTCACCCAACTCCCAGCCCGCTAAGATCGCCCGCCACGAACGCGCGGCCGAGGGGCCCAGAATGCTAGACACTAAGGCCTTCGCCCTACTCATTGGTCGGTCCACACCGCGGGGCGGGCCTAGGTACCCACTGGGCCGGGAATTATGTCAGTCTTGGGAAGTCGGGTCCGGAGATGAGGAGGTACACTCAGCCATTGGGCCCTCTCTGCTGCCAATCAGAGGGACATCCGTCGACGGCCCCGGTCTCGGCTCGTTGATTGGAGAAACTGTTCCTAGGGTGCCTGCGGCGGGCGGGTTTCCGAGTGCGGTGGCAGGAGGGGGCGGGGAGGGAAGCGGAGGCTCGGAGCTCTAGGCCGGCCGGTGGCGGCGGCGAGGCCGGGACTCGGGCTTAGGGCCTGCTGTGGCGGCAGCGGCGGACGCCGAGCTAAGCAGCGGGTATCGGGCACATTCCTTTCCTAGAAGGGAGGGGTGCAGCGCCGCGGGGCCGAGGCTTATGGGGCGACGGGCGACGGGATGGTGCTGAGGCGCAGGAGGCGGGGGCCGAGCAGGGTTCCCGCCAGAGCCCGGCCCTGGGCCTGACAGGGAGGGGCCGCGCGCGGGGCCGAGAGGAAAGCTGGCTCTGGGATGGGATGGACTGGGCAGGGTTGAGGGCACGAGAAGGCGTGGTGTGAGGCCCGGACTTGGGAGTGGGGTGGGGCCATCGGGACGGAGGGCGGGGTGGGGTTTGTTGTAAGGGTGGGTCAAGGCCGGGGAGGTAGCACTTGTTCGCTGGCCGCCCCAGGAGGCTAGAAGCTCCGGCGCCGAGAGTGGGCATGGCGACTTGGTCTCAGCCGGACTCGGGTATCCGGGCAGGGTGGGACCAGCCTCAGGCCAGGGCCCTGCCCCTAACTCGATTTTTAAGGGACTTTATCCGATTTCTCGAACTTAGGCTCCTGGGAGGTTTTAGTAATAAATTGCGTGAGAACGGGAGGGTAGCGTAAGCAGGAATTCTGGGTCGCAATTGTGTTTACTCTGACCAGAGAGAGGGAGTGTGAGTGTGTGTGTGTACACGTACGCTGTGTACGTATAGATCGCTCTCCCCCTGTAGAATGAAGTTGGTAGATGGGTCACAACGCCGGAGAGGAGAGGGGGTATGTCTTGATTTGTGAGATTAATGGAAGCTCAAAAGTGGAGACCAGAAACAGATTTACCTCCTCGGCACTGGGCGGTCTGGCTAGAGAACGTGGCCATATCCTTCTGCTTTGGCTCAGAAGGTCATATGAATGAAAATAAAACCTGCCTATGCAAATCCTGGATGGAATAGTCTTGCGTAGTAGGCCCCCCACCATCCTTCTCCTCCTTTTTTTCTTTCCTTTTCTTTTTTTATTTCTTTTTTCTTTTTTTTGAGATGGAGTTTCGCTCTTGTTGCCCAGGCTGGAGTGCAGTGGTGCGATCTCGGCCCACCACAACCTCGCCTCCTGGGTTCAAGCGATTCTCTTGCCTCAGCCTCCCTAGTAGCTGGGATTACAGGCATGCGCCACCACGCCCGGCTAATTTTTGTATTTTTAGTAGAGATAGGGCTTCTCCATGTTGTTCAGGCTGGTCTCGAACTCCTGACCTTGGGTGATCCGCCCTCCTTGGCCTCCCAAAGTGCTGGGATTACAAGCGTCGGCCCTTTCCCTTTTTTTTTTTTTTTTTTAAGATGTGAGGATAGGAAAGGGAAATCAGATTTCAAAGTTCAGAAAACAAAAGGCGTTCTTCTTCTGGGTGAAGTGGTGGCCTGAACATTGTCCTTTTGTCCTTCCACACTCTCACTGTTTAATAATCTTGCCTTTTTGAACTGGAAAAGGTAACTGTTATAGGTGGTTTTCTCCTGAGAGGTGAAAATTCAGCTTTACTTTTAAGACAAGAAATGGGCTTCTCATATGAAAATAGAAGCTGGGTAATGCACCTGTAGCGGGGGAGGAGGGCTGGTAAATAAAACAAAGGTGTAAGATATTTTGGATGACCTAGTTATTGTCTGCTTATCCAAACCAAGCTACATTTTAGGATATTGCACATTTAATATTAAGTATCTGAGATCCTTTGTGATCAATACCTTTTATAGTTCTTCTATGATCGGTTGCTATATTTTGGATTTTTTTTCTGAGAGTGTAAGTAGTCCTTTCTTCCTATAAAAGTGGCCTTTAGGCCAGGCACTGTGGCTCACGCCTGTAATCCCAGCACTTTGCGGGGCCCAGGCGGGCAGATCACCTGAGGTCAGGAGCTCAAGACCAGTCTGGCCAACATGGTGAAACCCCAACTTTACTAAAAACACAAAAATTAGCTGGGCATGGGGGCAGGCGCCGTAATCCCAGATACTTGGGAGGCTGAGGCAGGAGAACCGCTTGAACCTGGAAGGTGGAGGTTGCAGTGAGCAGAGATCACACCACTGTACTCCAGCCTGGGCGACAGAGTGAGACTGTCTCAAAAAAAAAAAAAAAAGTGAAAGTGTACTTTGAATGTGTTTTCTGCCTTCTACTGTGAAGGTTTTCCTACCCTGATCATGATGTGAAAAGTATGGAATCTCATCTTGTTGCTTTTGTGATTCCCATTTCAGGTTTCTCTGGAAACCCCCCTGGTAAGTGTGGAGGAGGCGGGACACTCTGACCCAAGACGAAAGGCCTGTAGCTCCAGCCAAAGAAAATAAACCTTAGGAGGGAGAAGGAAAAAAAAAAAAAAATCCATCAGCTGTTCCTGAGAACAGCCTGCAGTGGAATCTACAGAGAGGACAACTAATGTGAGTGAGGAAGTGACTGTATGTGGACTGTGGAGACAGTAAGTCACGTGGGCCCTTGAGGGCCTGGACTGGGTTAGGAACAGTTGTGCTTTCAGAGGTGAGGTGTCAAGAAGGGAAAAGTGAATGTGGTCTGGAGTGTGGCCTTGGCCTTGGCTCCACAGGGTGTGCTTTCCTCTGGGGCCATCAGGGAGCTCAGCCCTTGTGTTCTGCCAGGGTGGGATACGGGGTTTGGCACTGAGGAGGGTAACCTGCTGGCTGGAGCGGCAGAGCAGTGGCCTTGATTTGTCTTTTGGAAGATTTAAAAACCAAAAAGCATAAACATTCTGGTCCTTCAGCAATGCTTTCTCTGAAGAAATACTTAACGGAAGGACTTCTCCAGTTCACCATTCTGCTGAGTTTGATTGGGGTACGGGTGGACGTGGATACTTACCTGACCTCACAGCTCCCCCCGCTCCGGGAGATCATCCTGGGGCCCAGTTCTGCCTATACTCAGACCCAGTTCCACAACCTGAGGAATACCTTGGATGGCTATGGTATCCACCCCAAGAGCATAGACCTGGACAATTACTTCACTGCCCGGCGGCTCCTCAGTCAGGTGAGGGCCCTGGACAGGTTCCAGGTGCCAACCACTGAGGTAAATGCCTGGCTGGTTCACCGAGATCCAGAGGGGTCTGTCTCTGGCAGTCAGCCCAACTCAGGCCTCGCCCTCGAGAGTTCCAGTGGCCTCCAAGATGTGACAGGCCCAGACAACGGGGTGCGAGAAAGCGAAACGGAGCAGGGATTCGGTGAAGATTTGGAGGATTTGGGGGCTGTAGCCCCTCCAGTCAGTGGAGACTTAACCAAAGAGGTTAGTGGACCTGTGGTGGGTGTGGGGGGCCTGGGGTTTGGGGGTGGGCTCGTCCAGAATGATTGTGGTCAGAACACAGAGCCCTGTAAAGAGTCAGACAGATTTCAGCAGGGCCTCAGGCACTGTTCTTGGGTAGGGATGGGCTGAACTGTCTGACTTTAGGATTGGGGGCTGGGAGCATTTCCCTGTGTTGAACCATTGACCTACCTCTAAATGTACTGTCAGGGCAGTGGGAGGTTCCTACACATGCCAGGGTGTTGACTGCTTGGATTTCAGCATGACTGCTGGAGGCCTGGGGTGGGGGAGGAGTCATGTTGTGATGGGCTTTGATGCAGTGTACATCTGTTGCTAAGACACAAATACTTTATGGACTCTTGCCTTGTATCTCCCCCAACATCAGAACACAGACATACCCTGAAGTTCTCCTTTGTGGTCAGGCCTGTTGTTGTATTGTCCTGATAATTCAGACCTCTTGGGCCTGAGCCAAAGGGTAGATTTGGATAGTTATTCTTGGGCAGGAGAGGGCCAAGGCTTCCATTCTTTGCTCTAAAGGCCCACTGCAGGGAGTAGGGAAGAGAAGGCTGGGAGGTAGAAGAGAAACTGCATTCTGCTGCCCAAGTCAACTTGCTTTGAGCTGTCAGAAGAGATCCTTAGCTCTTGTCACATGGCTGACATACTGTTCTGGGCAGAAAACGATGCAGTTCTTTGCCTTTTAAGATGTGAATGGCTGCTGCTGCCCCGCCTCACCAACATAAGATTGCTTTGAACTCTGGGTTTGTATGACTTTTGCTTGCCCCCCAGCCTTAAGTAGTTGGGAAAAAGGCCCACTGCACTCCCCTGGCCATTAGGGAAGGAGAAAGCCCGATTGGGTTTTTGGAGGTGGCATGTGGAGGAATGTAAAAAGTTTTACAGATGCTGCAGAAATGGGCTCCTCTGCATGCCAGGTCAGACCATGTTTTCCCTCCTTCCCTCCTTTGTAGCCTTTTCCTGAGCTTAGTTATCTGACTGTTAGTGACTGTCAAAGAGTATGGCTTGTTTTAGGCCAGTGGTCCTCAACTGGGGGTGATTTTGTCCCCGAGGGTGCAAGTGGCAATATCTTGAAACAGTTTTGGTTGTCACATCTTGGGGCAGGGGTGCTACTGGCACCTAGTGGGTAGAGGCCAAGGATGCTGGTTAACATCCTGAATGACACAGGACACCTTCAAACAACAGATTTGTCTGACGCCAAGTGTCAGTAGTGCAGGGATTGAGACACTCTGCTCTGTGCTCAAATGGCTCATACTGGACCTGCTTTGAGAGGGACTAGGATTATCTGAGCGCAGGAGCCAGGAACATTTCTTACCTTTCAGGGCCTCTTATTTTAGCTTCTTACAGGGCCACTTGGAACTTCACCTCTTTTCTGCTTCCCGTTTCCCTTTCCTTTAAGTGGGCTCCAATGTTGGCACAGTGAAGTATGCTTCCCAGTCTCTGCTCCATGCTCCTCCCCCAGGGTAGCTCCCCCAGGGGTGGGTGGAACTGGGTTTGCTTCTGGAAACCTTGCAGGGGTAAGCTCCATATCTGTTCCTGCTGGGATGGGATGGGATGTTTTGGATATTATTGGGTGGGTTGGGGTGGAATGGGATGGGACTTTGACCCTGCTTTCCTCTATTTCTTGGCCCTTGTGAAGGTTGTGCTTTTCATCTCAGGCCTTTACAACTCCCTTTGGGAGGTGGGGTGGGTCAGCATTAGGGGCCCAGGCTGGGTATGGGGGAAGGGAGGATTATTATGTGTCTAGAACAACATTTCCTCAGCAACTCAGGGATAAAAATACCCAGGTCCAGAGCATGTGACAGGCACTGCTGGAACCGGTATTATCCCTGGGGTGGAAGTGCTCCCCCGCTGCCAGGCTTGCTCTGTGGACAGCCATAGCCTAGGCCCTTGTCAGGGATAGGATTCCCCTTGAGATTGGCATTCTGCCCAGAGCAGGGGGGTGGCCTGTTTACAGCTCTTTCCAGGCTAGGAGCAGACTGTGACCAGAGAGAACATACTGTCTCTCTGACCTGACCTTAGGCTCCAGGGGAGCAGCAGTGGGGAGGGAGCTAAATTTCCCCTCGAGAAGCCAATCCAGGGAGTCTGAATTGTGATACTGGGTCTGTGAGGGGCTTCTTTTCTGCTTGGATGAGATGTGGGCCAGGTATCAGGCAGAGAATGCTCTTGAATAAAGCCAGGGTGAAAAGGGAGTGGGGGACATTTGTGGCCAGGAGAAAGCGGAGCACCTGTCTCCCTAAGTGTGGGGCTTCAGGGTTGTGTCTCCCCTTCTCTTGCTTGGGGCTAGGCTTGGCCGGCACTGTGACATTGCTGCACGTGGGCAAAATGGCCTTCCCCTTTTCCGTAGTCTGGCCTATTTTGGGGTGACGAAACTTACGACTTATGGTGGGCCTGGGTACCCTGGGTTCCTGCCCAGCCTGACTTGTGGTCCCTGGCCTTGAGAACTGGCCACTGCCTTCCTGAGGAATGGGGTAACTCCTTCCACTTCCAGCAAATAATTTAGATTCCCAGAGAATCTGCGGGAGGAGTGTCTGCCCAGTCCTGAGTGGGCTGGATGAGCAAGATGCGACAGGAGGGAGGAGAGTGGCACCCCTTCCCCCAGGGCTCTCACTGCGCCACCCCAGCTGACTGGGCTGGGTGGGGCTGCCCGCCCCTGGGCGCATCTCCTCAAGGAGACGGAGGCGGCCCAGGGATGGGCTGGTTCCTTGCGGCAGCTTCTCCAGCTGCCCTGATGCAGAGATTGGCTCCCGTCTGCAGCTAGGTAACAGGCGGTGGGAGGGGATTGGCTCCTTCCGCATCTCCAGCGGAGACTTGGGGGAGGAGATTGGCTCTCGGCGCAGCCTAGGTAACGACAGTGGGAGGGGATTGGCTCTTTCCGCAGCCCAGCTGCTGACCTGGGGGAGGGGATTGGCTCTCTGCAGCCTCAGCAGTGACCTGCGGGGTGGGAGGGGGAGGGGATTGGCTCCTTGCTGCAGCCTAGGTAACAAGTTTGGGGGGCGTGGGGGGGAGGAGCGGGAGGATAGGCCCAGGAAGCTTGCTTTCCTCTGCAGCTTGAGCACGGAGCATGGGGTGGGAGTCCCATCTCACTGCAGCCTCTGCGGTGAGCTCAGGGTGGGGGCAGCTGGGCGCCTGAGTGGAACTGGGGTTGTGAGGTGGGAGGGGGCTGCTCAAGGATGGAGGAAGGGGGCTGGGCTGGGCCGCCCAGGCAGCAGCACGGGCGGGGCACCCTTCTCAGGCCCCTCGGAGCTAGCAAGGGGCCACCCTTCCAGCCTTGTGTGCTCCCTGAAAGCCAAGAGCTCCTTGCAGCCCCCTGTCCGGCTTCCCGGCACCGGCTGCCCTGGGGCTCATCTCGCAGACCATGACCCGCCTGGACCGCAGCTCTCACAGTGGTGGGGGCCATGCCAAAGGCAGCCGGCCCCTTAACTCTTTGCTGGCTGGTCACCGGGTGGCCCAGCCCCCCTCTGCTCCTGGGTCCAGGGCTTCTGTTCAGGTTGGTGTATGTGGGGAGACTAAAGTAGTATGTCTGGGAGGTCTTAGGGTCAGGGAGGGTTAATGGGAGAGGAATACCGGCTTAGAGGTAGGGAGGTGGGCCTGATCTAAGGAAATTGCTTTCTGGAAAGTGTGTGTCTGCATTTTAACCCCTGGATGGAAGGCAACACTTTAGGGTTTCTTCAGGCTTGTGGGGAGGGCTCGACTACAGGGGGGTGCCGGGTATAGGAAGCCCAAATAGCTCCATTTATTGGGGTTCTATGCTGTTAGCAGTGGGGGTGGCAGTTGGTGCAGCAACTGTTCATGAGCCACCACGGTAGAGCCGGAGGGAAGCATTTTTGGTGCCCAAGGTGGCAGTTGTAGCTGAGCAGTGATGGGGGTTACGTACTTGAGTGGGTTGACTGATGGGGATTTGGTGAGTCCTGGGGTATGGTGAGGAAGGGAGAGCACTGGTGTGAGGGGACACAGTGAGGCTGTCCCGAGCAGGGGTGTGGTGCCCCCCCCGGGGATCATCTGACTGCCTGAGCTTCCCTGGAATGGAGGCAGCAGCTAGGATCAGCTGAGAGGGAATTCTGGCGGGGATGAGTCTTGAGGTGAGCCTGGGCTTGAGGAGTTGTGGGTGTTCAGCCTTACTCTTGCTGCCAGCCGGGGAATAGGGAATGGCTATAGGAAGGGCTGTAGACAGCATGGCGTTGTCATTGGTTGCATCAGGTGGTTGGAAATGCAGGGATTTTCCTCTCCAGCCCACCCCACCCCTTTATGCAAATGAAATGGCACCACAGGCTGATGCAAGCCTGGTCACACTGCTAAGTAATTCTGCATGATAATTTGCTCTTGCTTGCCATGGCCAGCTTCCTCCAAACCAAGTTTTAAGGGGTCCAATCTCCAAAGCTAGAGGTGTCTCCTGATGTTCCCCTTCTTTCTTATGTAGGAGTGAGGCGGCCCTGCCTTTTGGCTGGGTGTGTCTTGGTCCAGACCCTAATTCTTCCCACCCTTATGGTGATAGTCACGTTAATGGTTTTGCTAGTGGCTCTTTTTTTTTTTTTTTGTGGGAAGGGGATAGTGTCTGGAAGTAGATGAATGAACATTTGCTGGTGCAGAGGGACCAGGGGGTAAAGGCTGGCAGGTAAAGAGCTGGGAGGGGTCCCACCCACGACTAACTGGAGTGACACTAGGAGGGAACTCTGAGGGGCAGGACAGAGAAGGGACCCTGGGACCTCAGAGCTAAAGTCATGTGATTTGTCTTTCAGGACATAGATCTGATTGACATCCTTTGGCGACAGGATATTGATCTGGGGGCTGGGCGTGAGGTTTTTGACTATAGTCATCGCCAGAAAGAGCAGGATGTGGAGAAGGAGCTGCGAGATGGAGGCGAGCAGGACACCTGGGCAGGCGAGGGCGCGGAAGCTCTGGCACGGAACCTGCTAGTGGATGGAGAGACTGGGGAGAGCTTCCCTGCACAGGTACCATCGCCCCTGCTCACTGGGCTCTCTTTTTGTCCCTACTTCCCTTCCCTGACACAAACCAGTCTGGAGTTCTTCCAGAAACTTCCCTTAGAGAAGACAGGTTGTGGGGTGGACCTGAATTTCTGTTTTGGGTTGGGGTCTATAAGTCACAGTGGCTGAGCCTTGGAAGGGGGAGTGGAAAGCAGCAGATGCAGAAAGGCCGGGCCTTGGCAACAGACAATGCAAGGGAGGCAGAGCATCTAGCATCTTCCTGCTTGCTTCAGGACTCTTTCACTCTCCTTTCTGTTGTTCCTGGGAGTTTGGGACTCCGGGCCAGCCATTAGCCTGGGAATGGGAGGGAGACTGCAGGCCTTCAGCCATTCTGGGAAAGAAGCTTCAGCCCCAGGCAGCCAAGGCTCAGATCAGTCAGACTTACAGTTCCTGTTGCCACAGGTGCCTAGTGGGGAGGACCAGACGGCCCTGTCCCTGGAAGAGTGCCTTAGGCTGCTGGAAGCCACCTGCCCCTTTGGGGAGAATGCTGAGGTGAGGAGGACTCCAGTGAGAGCCCACCAAATGAGCAGGGCAGCCTGTATCTGGTGTGTCCCTCCATGGCTGAGGGGTCAGCTCTTGTTCTGGCTGCTGGGGGTAAATGCAGAGGAAGGAAGAACAGAAACAGACTCCAGGTGGTAATCTCTGGGAGGAAAGCACAAGGTCTTTCCTTCCCCCTTGTTAAAGCCTCTGTGTTTTGCCCTAGTTTCCAGCAGACATTTCCAGCATAACAGAAGCAGTGCCTACTGAGAGTGAGCCCCCAGCTCTTCAGAACAACCTCTTGTCTCCTCTTCTGACCGGGACAGAGTCACCATTTGATTTGGAACAGCAGTGGCAAGATCTCATGTCCATCATGGAAATGCAGGTAGGATTATCGGAACCGGGCACAAACCTATTGGATTTTGCACAGCGTGTCTTAGCACTCAGTTGCTTTTCCATCTCTGAGGAGAGAAAGTAATACTTTCTCTGATCCATAGAAAAGTGGGGACAATGAGAGGAAACCTGTCCAGGTGTGTCCTTGGGGCAAGGGAGGTGAAGACAGGTAGGGTTTGGCTTAAATAAAACTCAGGACTCAGCCTTCCAAATCAGGGCCTGCCTCCTGGGTGTGCCTTCTTCCTTTCCTTCAGGCAGATAGGCACTTGACTGAATGCTTCCAAGGTTCTGCGTTAATAATAGCTGACATTCACATGGTGCTTCACAGCCATCGTTCGCTCACTTGGCCCTCACAGTCATCTAGTCAGCCTTTATTTCAAAGGTGAGGAAATTGAAGCTCAGAGAGGTTAAATGATGTGCCCATGGTTACACAGCAAGTGGTGCAGCTAGGTTTTCTGACTGAAGTCTGGGTGTTCTTTTCACTGTGTTGATTTTGCAGTAACAAGGTAGTGTTTTCTTCCTCTCCCTCCAAGATAGGGGAGTCTGGCCAAACATGAGGAAAAGCTGATCAGTCCTGTATTAGGGTGGAGCCCACATGGAAGAACCCATCTCTGCCAGGCCTGGCGGATGAAGCTGGGTCAGGAGCTGACACTGTGGGCTTTGGTTTATAGTCTTTTGCCTTTACACCCATGCAGCTGTGCCTCTGTTGGGTGCCTGCAGTGTGTGAGCCCCAGGGGAGGGAGTCAGTTCCTAGTGAACAGTGGTGCTCTTCTCCCCCTCCCAGGCCATGGAAGTGAACACATCAGCAAGTGAAATCCTGTACAATGCCCCTCCTGGAGACCCACTGAGCACCAACTACAGCCTTGCCCCCAACACTCCCATCAATCAGAATGTCAGCCTGCATCAGGCGTCCCTGGGGGGCTGCAGCCAGGACTTCTTACTCTTCAGCCCTGAGGTGGAAAGCCTGCCTGTGGCCAGTAGCTCCACGCTGCTCCCGTTGGCCCCCAGCAATTCCACCAGCCTCAACTCCACCTTCGGCTCCACCAACCTGACAGGGCTCTTCTTTCCACCCCAGCTCAATGGCACAGCCAATGACACAGCAGGCCCAGAGCTGCCTGACCCTTTGGGGGGTCTGTTAGATGAAGCCATGTTGGATGAGATCAGCCTAATGGACCTGGCCATTGAAGAAGGCTTTAACCCTGTGCAGGCCTCCCAGCTGGAGGAGGAATTTGACTCTGACTCAGGCCTTTCCTTAGACTCGAGCCATAGCCCTTCTTCCCTAAGCAGCTCTGAAGGCAGTTCTTCCTCTTCTTCCTCCTCTTCTTCCTCTTCTTCCTCTGCTTCTTCCTCTGCCTCTTCCTCCTTTTCTGAGGAAGGTGCGGTTGGCTACAGCTCTGACTCTGAGACCCTGGATCTGGAAGAGGCCGAGGGTGCTGTGGGCTACCAGCCTGAGTATTCCAAGTTCTGCCGCATGAGCTACCAGGATCCAGCTCAGCTCTCATGCCTGCCCTACCTGGAGCACGTGGGTCACAACCACACATACAACATGGCCCCCAGTGCCCTGGACTCAGCCGACCTGCCACCACCCAGTGCCCTCAAGAAAGGCAGCAAGGAGAAGCAGGCTGACTTCCTGGACAAGCAGATGAGCCGGGATGAGCACCGAGCCCGAGCCATGAAGATCCCTTTCACCAATGACAAAATCATCAACCTGCCTGTGGAGGAGTTCAATGAGCTGCTGTCCAAATATCAGCTGAGTGAAGCCCAGCTGAGCCTCATCCGAGATATCCGGCGCCGGGGCAAGAACAAGATGGCGGCGCAGAATTGCCGCAAGCGCAAGCTGGACACCATCCTGAATCTGGAGCGTGATGTGGAGGACCTGCAGCGCGACAAAGCCCGGCTGCTGCGGGAGAAAGTGGAGTTCCTGCGCTCCCTGCGACAGATGAAGCAGAAGGTCCAGAGCCTGTACCAGGAGGTGTTTGGGCGGCTGCGGGATGAGAATGGGCGACCCTACTCGCCTAGTCAGTATGCGCTCCAGTACGCCGGGGACGGCAGTGTCCTCCTCATCCCCCGCACGATGGCCGACCAGCAGGCCCGGCGGCAGGAGAGGAAGCCAAAGGACCGGAGAAAGTGAGCCTGGGGAGGAAGGGGGTTTGATGCCCACCAAGACCGAAACTGGAGAAAGGCTGGACCTGGACCTGGACCTGGACCTACAGCGGGGACTTAAATGCCTTCTTATCCAATATATCTTCTCAGATGGGATGACTGCGGGTCAGTGTACAGGAAGAGGCAGGCACTGGCTGGCTCAGCTCCACTCGGGTGGAGTGGAAGTGGCCAGACCATTTGGATGGACAGGGTCCTCACCCTACCCCTTTCCTGTGAGGCAAGGGTGATGGTGGAGTTGCTGGAGGTAGAGGAGCTATGTGGAGCAAAGGCCAGCAGAGGGGAAGGAATGGACCTGTGAGAGGAAGGGAAGGTGGCAGAAAGTCTCATTTCAGGAAGGAGGGAAAGAAAGAAGGAAGGAAGGAAACCCCCCCCAAAAAAAATCAAAGCGAGAAGAAAATCAGAGGGAAGGTTAAGGTTGGCTCTGGCCAGGATTCCAGGCAGCAGGTTGGAGTGACTGGTGGGCCTAGGTCACTGGTGTGATAAACCCCATTTCACCCCTGGAGGTTACACAGACACAGGGTGGGGTTGGGGAGGGGCGGTGTTAACTCTTTCTGCTCCTTGCATTTTGGCATCCCTGAAGGGGAGCTCTTGGATATCATTGGCCATAACGTTTCAATCAAATGGAGCCACTGGGCCCCAACACTGGCTTGGAGATTTAGGGTCAAAGGGTAGAGTGAACTGGAAAGGGTCACGTGGCCCCATGTTGCAGCAGCCCCAACATCACGCATGTCATTCACTGCCTTGCCACTCCATCTCCCTCTGTGCTCCAGCCACCCCTGAGCTGAGGCTCCCATTGTCTCCATCAGAGCCTGCATGTGAATGCCATCCTCCCTGGGTTCAGTGTTTGTGTTCCCCACCCCTCACAGACTTCCTGAGCTCTTCTGTAAGCTGGGGTAGGGTGCTGGCAGTGCTCCGGGAACTGGGCCTGCAGCCTTCCTCTTCTGGGACTGCTGTGAGGCAGAGGAATGATGGAGGATCCAGTGCAGCAGCCTCCAGGCAGGATTCAGCACAACACTGGGGAGTCACCCTTCCCTCGGGCCTCTGTCTACCAACAACTGGGCTTATCACTGGGAAAACACAAAAAATTACACAACCCAGCAACAACAACAAAAAACTAGTCCTCTTAGAATTTCTTGCGCTTTGATTTTTTTAGGGCTTGTGCCCTCTTTCACTTATAGGGTCTAGAATGCTTGTGTTGAGTAAAAAGGAGATGCCCCAATATTCAAAGCTGCTAAATGTTCTCTTTGCCATAAAGACTCCGTGTAACTGTGTGAACATTTGGGATTTTTCTCCTCTGTCCCGAGGTCGTCGTCTGCTTTCTTTTTTGGGTTTCTTTTTAGAAGATTGAGAAGTGCATGTGACGGGCTGAGAGCACACCCCCCTAAACACACAAGCTCTCAGCCACAGGCAGCTTCTCCCTCCACAGCCCCAGGTTAGCATAGGCTCCTGGAGGGCTGCCTGGGGGAGGCAGACATGGGAGTGCCAAGGTGGCCAGATGGTTCCAGGACCACAATGTCTTTATTTTTAACTGTTTGCCACTGCTGCCCTCACCCCTGTCTGGCTCTGGAGTACCATCTGCCCCAGACAAGCAGGAGTGAAATGAGGGTGGGGGGAAGCACTGATTCCCAGTTAGGGGGTGCCTAACTGAGCAGTAGGGATAGAAGGTGTGAACCTGGGAGTGCTTTTATAAATTATTTTCCTTGTAGATTTTATTTTTAATTTATCTCTGTGACCTGCCAGGGAGAGGGGAGAGAGAGATGCTGTTGAGCACATGACAAAATAAAATAAAATGGATGATTCATTCTCAAGTGCAATTTTTCCCCACTTTGAATTTAAATTGAGAATAAAGGAAATGGACTCATTGTAGGGAGGACTGGCCATTGTGTGGCTAAGGCAGAGCTCACATGGGAAGATGGGTGGAGAACTGAGGAGGTTGACAATGGGGAACTTTAAAAGGCAAATCTTAAATACTGTATTAAACCTTGGGGGCAGGCATCAGGCACCATGTACTTCATAGGGTTAGCTGGTTCAATCCTCTCAGGAAGGATTCAGAGTTCTTTCAGTCTTACACAGCTAGGATAGGTGGAGGTGTCATTTAACCCAGCTCTTTACCTGTCCACCTGCTACAAACTACATTTTTAAACTGCTGTTATTTCTCTAATGGCCTCACCTGCCAAAGGGGTGCAGAGCATTGGAGTGTAGTCATGATGTTGAAAACCTGAGAAATCCATGGCAGTGACTAATATGTGACAAGCACTACTGTGTAACCAGGAGAAGGGCCACTAAAGAGAAGCAGGAGACCAGGGTTTAGGACACTAGGAAACCTCCCCAGCTGAGGGTACTAGAATCTCCTTTCCCTCAAACTGCTCAACTACCCACCCTATGAAGAGCTGTAATGTTTCAAGATCTCTGCATGGATGCTGAGACTTCCACATGCCCATGTTTGTTAGGGCAGGTGTTCAGTAGATGCTGGAAGAATGAACACTCACTCGGCAGTCTTTTTATTGGCAGGGTCTCGCTATGTCTCCCAGGCTGGAGTGCAGTGACGTGATCTCGGCTCACTGCAACTTCCACCGGGCTCAAGCCATCTTCCCACCTCAGCCTCCTGAATAGCTGGGACTACGGGCGCACGCCACCACACCTGGCTAATTTTTGTAGAGACAAGGTTTTGTTATGTTGCCCAGGCTGGTCTCAAACTCCTGGCATCAAGTGATTCGCCTGCCTCAGCCTCCCAAAGTGCTAGGAGTACAGGCGTGAGCCATTGCGCCTGGCTTCTATGAGATTATTGGGCAGGGTTTAGGAGTAGAAGCTATGATTCCCTTAATGGAAGCTGTGATCTCAAACTCTGGGATACCACCCTGTAACCTGGTTCAGCTCAGTCCTTTAGTGATACTACTTTAGTGATGTTTAGAGTTGTACTAAGGAGTGGAGTAGAATTTTAAGAATAATGATGATTTCTTATGTTTCAGTTTATAAGAGCTTCTCCCCAACTCCCCAGTCTCCGTTGGAAAGGTTTGGTCGTATCAAACAAGAACTCTTTCCTAATTAGGAATTGACTACTGTCTGTAAGCCAGATAAAACCAAGATACGTAAAGGGGTGAAAAAAAACAAAACTAAAAGTTAGTTTAAGGCCTGGTCGGCGGCTCACGTCTGTAATCCCAGCACTTTGGGAGGCCGAGGCAGATGGATCACCTGAGGTCAGGAGTTCAAAGACCAGCCCAACCAACATGGTGGAACTGTCTCTACTAAGAATACAAAAATTAGCCGGGTGTAGTGGTGGGCACCTGTAATCCCAGCTACTCGGCGACTGAGGCAGGAGAATTGCTTGAACCCAGGAGGTGGAGGTTGCGGTGAGCTGAGAGCGTGCCATTGCACTCCAGCCTGGACAAGAGCAAAACTCCCATCTCAAAAAAAAAAAAAGTCTGAAAAACACTCATACCGGTAATTAAACACAAATTATATATAGAATGGTAAACTGTGAAAAGTAAAATTCAGTTTTAATATTCTTGTACCCTTCCTAGAAATGTATATACAGTCATGTGTTGTTTAACGGCCAACATACATTCTGAGAAATGCCTTGTTAGACAATTTTGTCAGGGTGTACTCACACAAACTTAAATGGTAGTGCCCACTACACAGCTAGCCTATGTGCTATACAGCCTATTGCTCCTAGGCTACAAACCTGTACAGCATGTTGCTATACTGAATACTATAGGCAGCTGAAATACAATGATAAGTACTTGTGTATCTAAACATAGAAAAGGCACAGTATAGGCTGGGTGCAGTAACTCAATGCCTGTACCCGCAACAAGACTATGCAACTGCACTCCAGCCTGGTGATAGCCTGGGTGACAGAGTAAGACCCTGACTCAAAAAAAAAAAAAAGTACAGTATAAATAGGGTATTATAATCTTATCGGACCATAATCATATACGTGATCTGTCATTGATGAAATATGCAGCACATGACTGTGTATTTTTGTTCAGTAATTAGGCTATAACTTTTACCTTATTTTGCAACCTTTTTTTAACTTAAAAGACTTAAGAGATTTGAAAAATTCCCCTTAATCCTGTTGCTAGTGTTGTCCCTGGTCTGAGTAAGAATATTTTTGTTGGCCGGGTATGGTGGCTCACGCCTGTAATCCTGGCACTTTGGGAGGCCGAGACAGGCGGATCACGAGGTCGAGAGTTCGAGAACAGCCTGGCCAACATGGTGAAACCCCATCTCCACTAAAAATACAAAAATTAGCTGGGCGTGGTGGCACTCGCCTGTAATCCCAGCTACTCGGGAGGCTGAGGCAGGAGAATTGCTTGAACCTGGGAGGCGGAGATTGCAGTGAATCAAGATCATGCCATTGCACTCCAGCCTGTGTGACAAAGCAAGACTCCGTCTCAAAAAAAAAAGGAATATTTTTGTTAGCAGCCCCCCCCCACCATTAGAGAGATGTATAGTTTTGTCTAGGATCATGATGATTAGCTGGGGCATGGGGCCAAGTTGGTCAGCACTGCTGTGGGGCTGACCTCTTTCTGTTGGCAGGTAGAGTGGGTGTTCCAGCCTCTTTCTGGCAGGAAGATAGGAGGACTCAAGTAAGGCCCGTGGAAGGGCTGCTACCACTAGCTATCTATCTACCTATGGCAGGAAGTGAGAAGAGGTCCTAGTGGAAGGCTGGGAGACCAACAGGACTTAGGCTTAACAAACGGACCAAACTCTTCAGGCTGACTGACTTGGGTGGGTGTGGGAAAGCTTTGTCTTGACTTCAGCAGTTGTAGGCTTCATTCAAACTGATTTTTTCTCACATCTTACTCATGTTAAGGAGATGGAAATAGACCCATATTTTCAACCTCTGCCCTGCACAGATCTCACCAATGAAGGTGGGGCTGTTTCAGTATCAATAAAAATAGAATAGTGAACTATAGAGGGAAAATCGTGATCTAGAGACATGCTTCAGTGTCATCAAGACTGGCCTCCATAGCTGACATTTCCCCACCCTTACTGGGGAAAGCTGAGTAACAATTAGTCTGGTGAACAGGGAGTTAGCTTCCATAGAGCCTTGTCAAGCTGGCCTCATCCCTGCTTTTATAACCCCCAGCTAAACCAAATCTTGCTGCCCCTCTTCACGTTTGCTTGGCAAACAGTTCCTTATGGAAAAAAACATCCCCAGTATCCATCCTCAGGTCCACTACCTACCTCATCCTGTAGGCACTGACCAAGAGCAACAACTTTAGAAGCTCACACTAAATATAGTTTAGGGCACACCGTGGTGAACAGGTGGACAGCAAGAAGCCTGTTTCCATATTGATGTACCATATGTATACAAACACAGGTACTAGATTGGTGTCTGCTTCTGAGTCATTTTCCCAGCCAAGTATAGAAATTCTGTAGCAAAACCCATGTGCTTCATGATCGTGAGTAGTTAAGCCTTTTCTATCACAGATTCTCCTCTGTTAAGTGAAAGGGACCCACAAACCTTCAACTTGTCATTTTGTCAGTATACCAAAATAACCTTTCTTTTTACCTTTACTGTATTACACTGAAGTCAATCATCTTCCTTGCCTCTGGCTCTGAACTTTGGAGTGGAGAATGAGCATTTGGGGACTATGGGGTATGTGTGAAACTTAACACTACAAGTTCTAGTCCTTGTTCTGTTCACTTCGTGTCTGCCTGAATTAGCTGAGAAACAGAATTTAGTACACATATTGTCTCTGGAGTAGTGTGAGAATCTGGTACCTTGCAAAAGAGGGCTGTTTTCAAAAATTAGCTGGATAGAAGTCTTTGTCTCCCTTTTTGAATACACCATACCAACAAAGGTCTTAAAGCTGTTTTGGTTTTTTTTTTTTTTTTGAGACAGGGTCTAGCTTTGTCACCCACGCCAGAGTGCAGTGGCGTGATCTTGGCTCACTGTAAAACTGCCTCTAGGCTCAAGCTAGTCTTCCACCTCAGCCTCCTGGTAGCTGGCATACAGGCCTGCACCACCATGCCCGGCTAATTTTTGTATTTTTAGTAGAGACAGGGTTTCGCCATGTTATCCAGGCTGGTCTTGAATTCCTGAGTTCAAGCAATCTGTCCGCCTCGGCCTCCAAAGTACTGGGATTACAGGTGTGAGCCACTGTGCCCAGTCTTAAAGCTGCTTCTTTTCTAGCCTAACTTAAACTGCAGAATGGAGATAGGTTGCACAGTATTTTTTACTTAATTCTAGATGCTCTTCAACTAAGGAAACAAAAAATCTAGTTCACTTGGGGAGAGGTGGAGAATAGACCAAGGAGTTGGCATTCTGCCTTTTGTGTCAAACACAAGTGTAACTGGGCTAATACAATTGACTTGAATTTTCCAGTTCTCAGTTAGGGGCTAAAGCAGTAATTGAAGCAATGGGCTAGTGTCCCAAAGCCAGGCCTCAAAGTTGCCCAGCCTGACCCTAACTATGCAAATAGCAAAAAGGGCAGGCTTGGTCAAAGTCAGCTAGGATTTAAAAATCCATTTGGGGTAAACAGTGGCTTTGGTACTATCACAAACCACCATACAAACCAACAAGGTCACAAGGCAGACCCAGTTGTGCCACTGGTATATTTTAAAACAGGTTATTTAATACAACCAAAAACTATAGAAGCTGAATTGTCAGCACCTATTCTAAACTTGATATTCAGCCTTCCCTCACTTTTGCCACCTCATTAGCCTAAGGGGGAAAAAAAAAAAAAGCCTTTAAAAGGCACTGCTCTGCTTGCCCCCACAAAGCAGGGCCAACTGTGCTTTTCATCCCAGCAGGATGGTTTTGTTTCACATTTCATTTGCTTTCAACATTCAGCAGTTTATTCAACAGTAAACATACAAGGCCAAGGTCAATTAAGTCATCCATAAAAGAGACAAGTAACTTTAAACTTCACATACTAGATAGGAAAGCAGTAACTTTTGGGGAAAAAACCTCAGTGCTGGACATCGTCAAAACAAGGTGATATGCAGATCCACAGACTGACAAGTTGTCTTGGGATCTTAGGCTCTCCTCTAACAAACTCCTGTAATCCCACACCAAAACACTAGGATGCCTCTCCCTGATCAGTTTCCTACTGCTGAAAGCCAAGACTCCTTTATTAAGTTGAATGCTAATACTGAGCCTGGACTTAGTTCAGTTCTATCAGCTTTAAATTATAAATGAGGACATATCTTCATCAGAAGACCCAACTTGCACATTAATCTGAGCCATCATTTTCCCTTTTACTATGAGAAATAATTGCTTTATAATGCAGATTCCCAATGCCACAGTCCATAAAGATGTGCCAAGCACACAGACAAATCCCAAATGGCGAAAGTTTAAGATCAAATTGAGCCAAGTCTATGACCACCACAGAATTGAGAGTTCTGGAATATAAAGTCATATCTGAAAATAGGTATTTAAAAATTTAATTAGGCGAGGTGCGGTGGCTTCCACCTGTAATTCTAACACTTTGAGAGGCAGAGACAGGACTGCTTGAGCCCAGGAGTTCGAGACCAGCCTGGGCAACATTGTGAGACCCCCATCTCTACTAAAAGTTTAAAAAAAAAAAAAAAGAATTAGCTGGGCATTACAGCATACACCTATAGTCCTAGCTACTCAGGAGGCTGAGGTGGGAGATCTCTTTAGCCCAGGAGGATGAGGCTGCCGTGAGCCGTGGTAGCACCACTGCACTCTAGACTAGGTGACAGAGACCATCTCTCTCCCCTCGCAAAAAATAAAAATTTAATTGCTAAAAATTACTTAAAATTGGTCATCAAAATTTTCAAACGATATTAAATGCAGGAACAATTATTCCTCAGCACTGTCAGGGTGTTTCTGTGATCATTATTCTATCCATTTACAATATTAAATAGAAACTTAAGGCAATGGAGGAGCAAGATTTTTGTTTTACTGGCTCTACCAGTACAAGACACCTCAGGTAATAATGATGTCACAATATTAGCAAGCTCCCCTTTTCTAATAGTAACTGAGATAATTTATTGCCTCTTTAATGCCTGGGCAGGAGGTCTATGATGGTGCAATTTCATGGAAACCGTCCAACAAACATGTTTTTCCACTGCCTGAAGAAATATTCTTTGGCTGCGAGTGGTGGTTCACTCCTATAATCCCAGCACTTTGGGAAGCCAAGGCAGATGGATCACTTGAGGTCAGGGGTTCAAGACCAGCCTGGCCAACATGATGAAACCCCATCTCTACCAAAAATACAAAAATTAGCCAGGTGTGGTGGGGCATGCCTGTAGTCCCAGCTACTTGGGAGGCTGAAGCAGAAGAATCGCTTGAACCCAGGAGGCGGAGGCTGCAGTGAGCCAAGATGGTGCCGCTGTACTTCAGCCTGGGTGACAGCGAGACTTTGTCTCAAAAGAACAAACAAACAAAAAAGAAATATTCTCTGAATACTTTCTCAAGCTGACTTATTTGTTGTGCCTATTTATATTTGTAGCAGTTTGCATTTGTGGTCTCAACAATCAAAAAAGTTGATCCTTAAACCATTGATCTAGTAATATGCTAACTGGCTTTTGAAAATAACAAAATTGTGACTATCTAGCTTCAACTCAGTTTTCACTGCATGCATATCAGTATTACTGTTTTCTCTGGGGGAGAATGATACAGTTTTTACAACAGCTCAGGAATGCCACAAATGACAAGTCAGTCAGTTCCAAAGGTTAAGGCCAAAGTTGACTAGCAGTCCATTTGGGATACAAACCAAGGCTGTAGTTTCATTTCAGTGCATCCGATGGTGCAGAACAGAACCAGAACACCTCCACTTAAACTCCCTTAATTAGCTACCAATGGCTGTGCTACTGCCAATCACCACCAGGGCACACACTCAGACCTCTGTGCAGGAAGGCCTGTCTGTGACCCAGATCTTCAGTAAGGCTCCCAAGGTCCATTTATGTCTCCTGAGAACTTTCCTGAGGTGGCTTTCTGAAAAAAGTATCTACACATCAGTTTATTTTAAACAAATGCTTTGCACGAGTGAGTAGTACTCAACTGTTACACTGATTTGATCTCAGTGGAAATCCCATTTCCGTTACAGAAATGACAAGTCAGCCGGGTGTGGTGGCTCATTCCTGTAATCCTAGCACTTCGGAAGGCCGAGGTGGGTGGATCACGAGGTCAGGAGATCGAGACCATCCTGGCCAACATGGTAAAACCCTGTCTCCACTAAAATACAAAAAATTAGCCGCGTGTGGTGGCGCACGCCTGTAGTCCCAGCTGCTCAGGAGGATGAGGCAGGGGAATCCCTTGAACCCAGGAGGCGGAGGTTGCAGTGAGCTGAGATTGCGCCACTGCACTCCAGCCTGGCGACAGACCAAGACTCTGTCTCAAAAAAAAAAAAAAAGCCGGGTGTGGTGGCGCACGCCTGTAGTCCCAGCTGCTCAGGAGGATGAGGCAGGGGAATCCCTTGAACCCAGGAGGCGGAGGTTGCAGTGAGCTGAGATTGCGCCACTGCACTCCAGCCTGGCGACAGACCAAGACTCTGTCTCAAAAAAAAAAAAAAAAAAAAAAAAAGACAAGTCCAAGGCCAGACACAGTAGCTCACGCCTGTAATCCCAGCACTTTGGGAGGCTGAGGCAGGTGGATCACCTGAGGATAGGAGTGCAAGACCAGCCTGGCCAACATGGCAAAACCCAGTCTCTACTAAAAAAATTTAAAAATTAGCCAGGTGTGGTGGCATGCGCCTGTAGTCCCAGCTACTCAGGAGGCTGAGGCAAGAGAATCGCTTGAACCCAGGAGACAGAGGTTGTGGTGAGCTGAGATCACACCACTGTACTCCAGCCTGGGTGACAGTGCAAGACCCTGTCTCAAAAAGGAAAAAAAAAATCATAGGCAAAAAATGACATTTTAAGTCAGTGCTCAAACATGGGGCCAATTCCTGGAAAATTTTGGAGAAGTAGATTTTAGGTCATATAATCTATTACATACCAGAGGCAGGATCTAAACCTAACTTAAAAACCCATGTTTCCAAATGTACCATAGTTTGGAAGTGCTGTCAGGAGTGCTCAATAAACTTTTGGCAATACTGAAGACAGCATGATGCGACCATCTTTACAATCTCTGCAGCACCTGATAAATGCCTATTAAGTATTTACTAAATTAATATGGTGCGACCACTTAAAGATTCAGGCCAGACACTAGATTTTCAAGCCTACAGTGTTCAAGAAATAAAACCATCCAAGTGAGGAAGCCATTTCCAACAGGCTGAACCTATAAGGCAAGAAGAGTTCCTGGTAAGACTTAAGACAGAAATCGGGGATTATAAATCTATAGTTTTATTAAGACAAAAACTGACAGTGTAGTATGAAGTTTACATTTAAACAAAGTTTACACAGAAATCTAACACATGCCTAAAAGGATTTTACAATGTAGCTCTAGATGCAAGTCTAGACAATATCAAGAACTGATGGATCTCATGACTCAAGACAGAGCATTTTGGGTATCAGTTACTTCTTAGGATTTCTTAAAAAATTGTGTGTGTGTGTGTGTGTGTGTGTGTTTTAAAGTGAACCACTGCCCAATATGGAAGTTTCATCTTCTCCTGAGACCAAGGCTTTTGAAATCACTAAACTCTTAGATCAATTCAGTGAAACTTGTGCTGTCAGTGACTGAAGCCAACAATGGTTTCAGAGTTCAAAGCTCAAAAAAGAGAACGGCTCCAAGAGGTTTCCCCACTAAGAGCACGGGCCCTTGTCTTTCCCTACTGTCTTATCTCCTCTACCACCCTCTTCCTCTTCCCTAACACCTCAGCCAGTGGCTTGGATGAACAAGCTGATATTTATAACTTCGTTACTGGAAAAGAAAGGGTCTTCTAATTTTATTAGCACCTCTGAGACAGAATGATCTGCTTGTACTGTATACTCTCCAATAAAAGACTTTCCCTCCTCATCAATTTCCATCTCCAAAATGGCAACTTTGGTAACTTATGAACTGGCTTAGTCCTTTGTGGGAACAGCAATAAGTTTAGGCAGGGAACACCTTGGCTTATAGGTTTCAGACATTCACAGCTTTTAAACAGTCTCTCACAGTCCTTATTTATGGTGCCAATGACTTTTTTTTTTTTTAAGGTAAAATATTCTGGACATAGAAGCAAATCATTAGTTGTCTGTTCTTTTCCATTGCTTCACCATTTCCCCTATCAGGCCCCAAATGTTAATCAAAGTGATGCTACCCATCTCCCTTTCTCCCCTCCCCATCCCTCCCCCAAATAATACACCAGTAATAGCCAAAGACTACACACATGCTACGTTGTAAAAATGCAGAGTTAACACTATTGGGAAGAAGGCTGTGGGTTGTGGAGATGCTCTTTGAAGATCTACAGTATTTTTTTGCTCTCCCACACACCCAATTCTGCAAGTTTTGTCCTTCATAGAAGGCCCTTTGCTTTTCTCAGCAAAGTGCAGAAAAGGTTGCCTTGAAACACTTATCCCCTTTCCCCTCCACTGGGATGGGTGTGCAAACTATACAGCTTGAAACGGCTTTAAAGCACTTGGGCTGCTGCAGGGCACAGAAACTATACTGGCTCTTCAAAGGACATCTTCTCAAGCCACCTCTATGGTGTCAAGACAAGTAGAACTCCTTCCCTTCCCACTTGAAACCCAGTCAGATGTGACAGGGGCTGGTACTCAGGAGCGTTAATTCTTGTCATCTTTTTTGTCATCATCCTCCGAGGGGTAGGAATGCCACGTCAGCCTTTCCTCATAGAAGGATATGACAACCTGTGGGCACTTGACATTGGCTTCCTTGGCAGGGACCAGGTCAGCCTCATCAGAGTTTTTCCTGCAGAATAAAGCAAAGAGAGACTTTGAGATCAGGTGCTGGTGGTCTATCCTAAGCACTAACCCAGGGGATAGTGCTTTAAAAATAGTAATTTTATAAAATTGGCTAGGGAACAACGAAAATGTGGCCCAAGCAGCATTTACTGGCAATTTTATGTTAAGTGACATCCTCAGAGTGACATCCTCTCCTGTTGAAAATTCCCTCTCGGGATTCGTGTATGTCAAAAGTAAGGTCAATGGACTTAACCGATCACATCTGAACATCTGGGCAAGGCCCCCAAAAGCATGACTCTCTAGATTCTCTGAAGGAAGAGAGGCTATCTAGATTCTCTGAGGGAAGAGAAGATACCACACTCCTCCAAAAGCCATATCCCAGCTGATAAGAACCCACGGAGAAATCCTGGCTTTGTCATAGGATTTTTTTTTTTTTTTTTTGAGATGGAGTCTCACTCTGTTGCCCAGGCTGGAGTACAGTGGCGTGATCTTGGCTCACCACAACCTCCGCCTCCTGGGTTCAAGCGATTTTCCTGCCTCAGCCTCCCCTAGTAGCTAGGATTGTAGGTGCACACCACCACGCCCAGCTAATTTTTATATTTTTAGTAGAGATGGGGTTTTGCCATCTTTACTAAAGATATTGGCCAGGCTCATCTTGAACTCCTGACCTCAGGTGATCCACCTGCCTCAGCCTCCCAAAGTGGGATTACAGGCATGAGCCACCACGCCCGGCCTGTAATAGGATTAAATACCACATCTGGCATTGGCCAGAGCAAATGAAGGTGGACACATTTTTGCATAATCGTAATTACACTGACACTTCCAAATGCTATCCTCACACAACTTCCAGGTGCTTTGAAATGATGTTTCAGCATTGGGAGGTAGGAAATGAGGGAGCTGTATTTTTCTAAATTTTAAAATGTTTTCAAAATTTGAAAATCATACACATTATAAGGGAATTAGGAGTAAACTCTGAGGCCGGGAGCAGTAGCTCATGCCTATAATCCCAGCACTTTGGGAGGCCAAGGTGGGCAGGCCCAGGAGTTCGAGACCAGCCTGGTCAACATGGCAAAACCCCATTGCTACTAAAAATACAAAAATTAGCCAGGCATGGTGGCGTGTGCCTGTAATTCCAGCTACTCGGGAGGCTGAGGCACAAGAATAGCTTGAACCTGGGAGGTGGAGGTTGTAGTGAACATAGATCACCCCACTGCACTCCAGCCTGGGTGACACAGCGACACTCTGTCTCATTTAAAAAAAAACAAAAAAAAACCCCAAAAACTATTGTCTTCAGGTTACTAGGCATGTCCTAGACAGAAGCAGTAGCATAAGGCAAGCAGGAGACACCTGATGTGATCTCTGACAAAGCACCACCCCAAATCTCCAAAACCTCAACAACAGGAAACCAGAGCCACACAGTCCCATGGAGCAGAAGAGTAAGCTGATAATCTATGTTTTTAAACAATGGACCCAAGAGAATGGGAGGGAAATGGGAATCTGAAGCATGCTGCCATTTGCTAACAGCTGAACAACACGCATTGAGTTAAATTCAGTCATTTCACTCCCTAGAAATATTTACTACTTTTGGAAATATACAAAAATCTCTATTCTCCAGTAAAATAACTTTTTAAAATGTACTTGGTCTTATAGTCAAATCCAGTTTTAACCTGTAGACAGCAGTGGGTCGGCCAGGTGCAGTGGTTCACCTGAAGTCAGGAGTTTGAGACCAGCCTGGCCAACACGGTGAAACCCCATCTCTACTAAAAATACAAAAATCAGCCAGGCATAGTAGCGCGTGCCTATAATCCCAGCTACTTGAGAGGCTGAGGCAGGAGAATCGTTGAACTCGGGGGGCGGAGGTTGCAGTGAGCTGAGATCGCTCCACTGCACTCCAGCCTGGGCGAAAGAGCGAGACTCTGTCTCAAAAAAAAAAGATAGTAGTAAGTCAACCAAAGGAGTGCAAATCTTAAGCAATATGGAGATACTACTGTAACTCACACGGGTCACATGCAGAAAAAGTATATTCTAGCTAGACTGAGTAACTCATGGTGTAACTTCTCCCACCCCATAAGCAGCACCTTAAAAATGAACTTTTCTCCTATAGGTTAACAATAAATCAGCTAAAAGAGGGGCAGCTTCAGTAACCGCCTAAGGAATACATAGGAAGAGAATAAGGTAGGTAGTTGTGACTCTGGCTTTCAGTGGTGCTAAAGTTAGGCCCCTCCAGCCATACTGTAAAATAAGATATTAGTACAGACACAAGTTTCAGAGTAAGTTCTGGACTGACAAAAGGACAAAGCTCCACAGACATTGTATGTGTGTGTGTGTATTTTAAAGGACAAAGTTTGTAGAATGCTGCCTTCATTGGCAATGGCTTAGAATTATTCCTTCCTAACTTTAAATACAATGATTGCTATCCACTTTGTGGGGAGAATGAGCAAGAAATAGAAGAATGGCCTTCTTTTGACAGAGTAGGAAAATTACAGAGATTGCTGGGATAACTATCTTCATTAGGCTGTTTCATGGAGTGTTACTATCACTGGTATTTATACTCATAATGGAAAAAAGCAGGCTTGCTCTATGCTTAATAGCAGTTAAGGAGCCTTGCTGACCCCTGCTGGCTGATCCTGTAATTGTAGAATCTGCACAAATTGAAAAGGATCCAACAATTAAGGACAAAAGGAAGAACTACAAATTCTTTCCTAACCCTGAGAATTTAGCAGAGTTTCTGATTCTGGGGCCAGCCTCATCTTTATTAAGGAGGTGGTAGAAAGAGAGGGTGGTCCAATCACATTTCATTTTTTCCCCTTTTATTTACCGTAATGAAATGTAATTCCTTCCCACACTCTTTCCACTCTAGATTGTCCTAAAAATATGGGCAAAGACCTAGGATTCCTAAGGGCTCCTACCTGTAACTCATGAGTCCAGGTTGGCAGTCAGGCCGAGGGTCACTATCGAAGGACTATGCCATCTTAATTTCACACTTGGGTGATTGGAATTTCGAAGGTCCAGCTCTTTTCCTCTGGCATGAAACCAATGGGAGAAGAAAAAAAACAACCACACAAAGCCACTGGCCGACTCACCATTTCATCAGGAACATGAGCTCTCCACTGGAGTCTGTAGCTCCAATAATCCGCTCCGGCTCCAAACCTCGAGCAAAGCCTCGTGGCTTTTCTGACTGTAAAAACAAGATTGGTAGAACAATTTTATCTATATGGGACTATTATCTAGACTTGGAACTATTCCTGTGTCTCTGATTAATGTAATCACAAACTCTTCTCTTTTTTTTTTTGAGACGGAATCTCTGTTGCCCAGGATGGAGTGCAGTGGTGCGATCTCGGCTCACTGCAGCCTCTGCCTCCCGGGTTCAAGTAATTCTCCTGCCTCAGCCTCCTGAGGAGCTGGGACCACAGGCGCATGCCACCACACCCGGCTAATTTTTTGTATTTTTAGTAGAGACGGGGATTCACCATTTAGTCAGGATGGTCTTGATCTCCTGACCTTGTGATTCGCCCGCCTCAGCCTCCCAAGGGGCTGGGATTATAGGTGTGAGCCACTGTGCCTGGCCCAAACACAAACTTTTTTGCCAATATTTCACCAATACCTTGGCTCAAAGTAAGAGAGCGGTTAGAATTCTTTGGAGTGATTATTCATCAATGTCTGAAGCGCATGAGATTTTCCCATATGTGAAAAGGGACATACAGCCCAAGCAAAATCAATGTTTACACCTATCTCTTCACTCTCAAAAAACAACTTACTTTAAGGTACTGATTAAGTCAAAATAGCTACCTCACACCTTTAATGATTAAACATTGAAAACCGTTTTTTACAAGAATGAATTCACTTGCCCTTTTATCTGTCCCCAGCAAGTATCCCATTTACTGCTCCTGTACCATGGATAAAAAGTAAGAGATTGGCTGGGCGCAGTGACTCAAGCCTGTAATCCCAGCACTTTGGGAGGCCGAGACGGGCGGATCATGAGGTCAGGAGATCGAGACCATCCTGGCGAACACGGTGAAACCCCGTCTCTACTAAAAAGTACAAAAAAACTAGCTGGGCGAGGTGGCGGGCGCCTGTAGTCCCAGCTACTCGGGAGGCTGAGGCAGGAGAATGGCGTAAACCCAGGAGGCGGAGCTTGCAGTGAGCTGAGATCTGGCCACTGCACTCCAGCCTGGGCGACAGAGCGAGACTCCGTCTCAAACAAACAAACAAACAAAAAAGTAAGAGATCATGTGGCTTCATGAGAGTACACTCTCACTTTGTAGGCATTAGCCTACCTAAGATGTCAGAACTATGAAGAGATGGCTGCTAATATCTGGGAAGAAGCAAAACAAAACTACTTTGACAGTAGTTTGAATTGTGGGCCAGTAAAAATTCTTACTTCTATCCTTACCTCTTCTTTCTTCTTCTTTGGTTTGCTCTCCTCTCCCTTATCTTCAGAATCAGAATCAGCTTTGCGCTTGCCTCCCTCTGATTTATCTGTCTCATGTGCTGTTTTCTGTGACTGCAGAAACTCAGCAATGAGGTCGGGGCAATCCAGGTTTTCTTCTGGCTCCCATGTGTTGTCCTCACTGAAACCAGAGGGCACAGCAAGTCACACTTTCACTCAAAATAAGTATAATCATACTAAGGATAATTGTAAGAGGACAAGAGCTCAGACGTCCATGGAAAAGCTGAAATTTCTTGGGGAATGGGGAGGCTTTTTAGTATAAATAGAAAGCTAAGAAACTGGCTTCCTTCAAAGGCAAATGACTTTTATTTGTCAATTTAAATCGGTCTATAGCCACACACAATATTTCTCAGAAATCACTATGGGCTGGGTACAGTGGCTCACGCCTGTAGTCCCAACACTTTGGGAGGCCCAGGTGGGAGGACTGCTTGAGGCCAGGAGTTAGACAAACCTGGGCAACTAAGTGAGACATGGTGGTGCATGCCTGTGGTACTAGCTACTTAGAAGGCTGAGGTGGGAGGATACCTTGAGCCTGGGAGGTTGAGGCTGCAGCGAGCTATGACTGCACCACTGTACTTCAGCCTGGGTGACAGAGCGAGACCTTGTCTCAAAAGAAAGAACTTTAAAAAAGAAGTCATTCTGCTCTGTATTACAAGCAGTAGGCCATGTTCCTAATTAAACAATAAGCCATGAAGGTGGGGACTGAGTCACACAGTTTCCATCACAGCACTGGAGGTCTCATACATCTCTAGGCTCCTGATAAACACCTGGTGGCTACATTTACCTGTGTCAGTGAAACTTACTCTGAGAACCCCTTCCACTTTAGGAGGTACTCCACTTTGCCCTTTACCACTCGACGGTCGAGAACTTTTTCCACCACATATTCCTCTTCCTCCTCTTCTAGCACCTCCTCCACTTTCTTCTTGTTTTGTTTTTTCCCCATAGTGCCCGCCAGCTTTCTGGTGTAAAGGGTGACGCTGCTAAAATGATAAATGAAATAAAAAGGGAATTAGGGAGCACTCTTATTGGTTAGATAATATCTGGATGGTAAGAAAACCAGAGACATGACAGGTGATAATATTATATGCTGCTTACAATAAGTGTGAGGCCTATTCTCACATTCGATACACAATAGTTTTCTGATATGTGCAGTCAGAAAGCTCATAAAACAGCCCCAATTAATCTTACAGCGAAACTTTTTTTTGAGAGACGGAGTCTTGCTTTGTTGCACAGGCTGGAGTGCAGTGGCACAATCTCGGCTTACCGCAACCTCTGCCTTCTGGGTTCAAGTGATTCTCCTGCCTCAGCTTCCCAAGCAGCTGGGACTGCAGGCATGTGCCACCAAGCCCAGCTAATTTTTGTATTTGTTTTTTTTGTATTTTAGTAGAGACGGGGTTTCACCGTGTTAGCCAGGATGGTCTCGATCTCCCGACCTCGTGATCCGCCCGTCTCGGCCTCCCAAAGTGCTGGGATTACAGGCTTGAGCCACCGCGCCCGGCCTGTTTTTTTTTTTAGTAGAGACGGGACTTCACTACATGTTGGCCAGGCTGGTCTCCAACTCCTGACCTCAGGTGATCCGCCTGCTTCGGCCTCCCAAAGTGTTGGAATTACAGGTGTGAGCCACTGCACCTGGCCTTCACAGCAAACTTCTTTATTCTTGTGTATCCATTTACAACTTTTATACCCATTCTTTGTAATTTAAAAAGGCTCCCAATACTCCTTTTACCATAAAGCATGGTAGCTAGGGCCACGCGTGCAGGCTCACATCTGCAATCCCAGCATTTTGGAAGGCCGAAGTGGGAGAATTCCTGGAGCCCAGGAGTGTGTGACCAGCCTAGGCAACATAGCAAGACCCCATCTCCACACAAACAAAAAATCTGTAAAAGAGCATGGTAGCTAAAATACTGCATTAAACTCAAAGAAGGCCGGGCGCAGCGGCTCACACCTGTAATTCTAGCACTTTGGGAGGCGGAGGTGGGCAGATGGCCTGAGGTCAGGGGTTCAAGACCAGCCTGGCCAACATGGCAAGACCCTGTCCCTACTAAAAATACAAAAATTAGCCAGTCATGAGCCAGGATCGCATGACTGTACTCCAGCCTGGGAAACAGAGTGAGACTCCTGACCTCGTGATTCGCCTGCCTTGGCCTTCCAAAGTGCTGGGATTAGAGGCGTGAATGACCCCACCCGGCCCTTTTTTTTTTTTTTTTCTTTTAAGACGGAGTCTCATGCCAGCCCAGGCTGGAGTGCAGTGGCACAATCTCGGCTCACTGCAACCTCCGCCTCCCGGGTTCAAGTGATTCTCCTGCCTCAGTCTCATGAGTAGCTGGGACTACAGGTGTGAGCCACCATGCCCAGCTAATTTTTGTATTTTTAGTAAAGACAGGGTTTCACCACGTTGGTCAGGCTGCCAGGCTGGTCTTGAACTCCTGACTTCATGATTCGCCCATGGTGGCCTCCCAAAGTGCTGGGATTACAGGCATGAGCCACCAAGCCCCGCCCCGCCCCACCCCCCTTTTTTTGAGACGGAGTCTCACTCCAGCCAGGCTGGAGTGCAGTGGCACAGTCTTGGCTCACTGCAACCTCCGCCACCCGGGTTCAAGTGATTCTTCTGCCTCAGCCTTCTGAGTAGCTGGGACTACAGGTGTGTGCCACCATGCCCAGCTAGTTTTTGTATTTTTAGTAGAGACAGGGTTTCGCCATGTTGGCCAGGCTGGTCTCAAACTCCTGACCTCAAGTGATCCACCCGTCACAGAATCCCAAAGTGCTAGGATTACAGGCATGAGCCACTGTGCCCAGCCGAGTTCTCTTGTTCTTTATGCACTCTTTTCTGAATTGAACTTACAATTCACAAATTTCTTGTTAACTTACTGTATTTAGTTTATTTAACAACTTTTCTTCTTTTTTGAGACAGCGTCTCTATCAGCTAGGTTGGAATGCAGTGAAGTAATTATGGCTCACTGCAGCTTTGACCTCCTGGGCTCAAGTGATCCTCCTACCTCAGTCTCCTGAGTAGCTGGAACCACAGGTGTATGCCACCATGCCTGGCTAACTTTTTAAATTTTCAGTAAAGACAAGCTCTCACTATGTTGCCTAGGCTTGTTTCAAACTCCTAGGCTCAAGTGACCCTCTCGCCTCAGCCTCAAGTACTGGGATTACAGGCATGAGTCATCACACCTGGCCTCCAATTTATTTCTAAAAACTAAGGAAGAGTCACAAAAATGTCAGAATGACCATGGAATTCTAAACTGGAACCCTGTAATAATCTGGAAAACAAGTGTGGGGAAAACAGAATTGTAGTTATCAAAGATAATAGAATCTGAGTTTACTCCTTTATAAAATACATCATCAAGCTGGGTAACATCTAAGAGTTTTTCCAGTGTTGAAATTTTAGTCCTTCATCTTGTAAATCTTACAAATCTATTTAGTCCTTCATCCAAATTTCACTTTTTTGAGGGAGGGGGACAGAGTCTCCCTCTGTCACCCAGGCTGCAGTGTAATGGTGCTATCTCGGCTCACCTACGCCTCTAGGGTTCAAGCGATTCTCATGCCTCAGTCTCCTGAGTAGCTGGGACTACAGGCGCCCACCACCAGGCCCGGTTGATTTTTGTATATTTAGTAGAGATGGGGTTTCAGCATGTTGGCCAGGCTGGTCTCCAACTCCTGACCTCAAATGACCTGCCTGCTTCGGTTTCCCAAAATACTGGAATTAACAGGCATGCGCTACTGGACCCAACTCTGACTTCTCACAGACTTAAAGACTTAAAGATTACCAATTTCTGTCAGTAGATGGCGCTATATCAATGAAACAAAATTGATCAACAAAACTGGCCAAAGAATTACTTGGATGGCAGGTAATCCAAGACAAGGAAGAGTTACTTCTCTGCTTGAGTTTTCTAAATACTGTAAAACTGGCATGTACAGACAGACTGCATGTAGAAAGAGTCCATCTACAAGGCCGGGTGTGGTGGTTCACGCCTGTAATCCCAGCACTTTGGGAGACCAAAGCAGGCAGATCACAAGGTCAGGAGTTCGAGACCAGCCTGGCCAACATGGTGAAACCCCATCTCTACTAAAAACATAAAAATTAGCTGGGTGTGGTGGCGGGCGCCTGTAGTCCCAGCTACTCGGGAGGCTGAAGCAGGGGAATTGCTTGAACCTGGGAGGCGGAGGTTGCAGTGAGCCGAGATCATGCCACTGCACTCTAGCCTGGGCGACAGAGTGAGACTCTGCCAAAAAAAGAAAAAGAAAAAGAAAAAGAAGAAAAAGAAAAAGAGTCCATCTACAGACTACGTGAAATATAATAAGCCTTTCACATGTATCAGGATCATTGTTATGAATCAGCTATATCATCTGCAGATGCTTTATAGTCTCAGAAATAAAAGTATATTCCCACATCTGCATCTATGAATAATGCTGACTTAACGTTTGGTAACTAGAAAATTCTAGATACTGTGTGGAATACTAGATATTAAGGAGAATAAGAAATGTTCCCTGCCTTCCTGAAGCTTAATGTCTAATAATAAATAATTTAGATACTTCTTCTACCAAAGGTATTCTGAAATCTTGCAGGGTGGCACAGAATTTTTCTGAGGTCCTTTTAGTGTGGCTGAAGACAACACCCACCCCTTGTCCACACAGTTCTGCACTCTGAACACACATCAGTATTAAGAGCTCATATACCAGTCTGAACAACATGCAGAAACCCCCACCTCTACTAAAAATACAAAAAAATTAGCCATGTGTGGTGGCACATGCCTGTAATCCCAGCTACTTGGGAGGCTGAAGCAGGAGAACTGCTTGAACCCCGGAGGCAGAGGTGGCGGTGAGCTGAGATGGCACCACTGCACTCCAGCCTGGGAAACAAGAGTAAAACTCTGCCTCAAAAAAATAATAATAAAATTAAAAAAGAGCTCATATAGCTATCTTTTCAACACTCCTCCTCTCCATTTACTCACTGCTACAGACTCTGCTTTCCTTCTCTACCCAACCCCTTGTTGTCTTTTACAGAAAGTTCTAGATAAGTCTTCCTTTCCTTCTGTTACTAAACAGACTAACCAGTGGATTGCATGTAATCTTTGGCTAATTCTTGGCTAGCTTTATTGTGCCTATGATTTAGGGGCATGTGCTTCTTCCTGGAGGGAGACGCTTTCAGGTTTTCAGAATTCTGATTGCCCAATGACAAGTGTTATTTTATGAGAAAAGAAAAATCTAACTTTCCTCTTGGATAAATGCAGTGTTTTCTCCCAAGAACACATGCTACTCTTTGCTTGCTTCCTTTCACTGTCAGTTAAAGGGGTGGCAAGATTCACTATCAGTCTTTGGTTATAGCACAGGGAAAAGTAAACTGACAATCACCTTTAGGTACAAGGCTACCACAACACCTTTTCTCAACAGACAGAAAGGAAGGAGTGAGTCATGGACTGTCTAAAATCAGTAACTGGGCCAGGCGCAGTGGCTCATACCTGTGATCCCAACACTTTGGGAGGCTGAGGTGGGTGGACTGCTTGAGCCCAGGTGTTCAAGACAAGCCTGGGCAACATAGCACGATGCTCTCTCTACAAAAAATTGACAAATTAGGCTGGGCGTTGTGACTCACACCTATAATCCCAGCACTTTGGTAGGCTGAGGCGGGCGGATCACCTGAGGTTGGGAGTTCAACACCAGCCTGGCCAACATGGTGAAACTCCATCTCTACTAAAAATACAAAAATTAGCTGGGCTTGGTGGTGCGCACCTGTAATCCCAGCCACTCAGGGAGCTGCGGCAGGAGAATTGCTTGAACCCGGGAGATGGAGGTTGCAGTGAGCTGAGATCATGCCACTGCACTCCAGCCTGGGGGACAGAGTAAAACTCTATCTCAAAAAAAAAAAAAAATTTTTACGAATTAGTCAGGTGTGGTGGTGTGTGCTTATAATCCTAGCTACTTGGGAGGCTGAGGTGGGAGGACTGCTTGAGCCTAGGAGTTTGAGGTTATAATGAACTATGATAGTGCTACCAGACTCCAGCCTGGGTGACAGAGCGCAATCCTATCTCCAAACAAACCAAAGCACACTGCCCCCCAGCTAAACGCCCCCCAAATTCAATTATTGTCCTCTAATAGCCGATCTCCCAAGTAATTAAAGGCACTCTATCACTATGGCTTCAGAATTCACAGCTATTTGAGGATCTGTATTATTTACATTAATAATTATATTTGTCTGAGGCTGGGCGTGGTGTCTCACGCCTGTAATCCAAGCACTTTGGGAGGCCGAAGTGGGCGGATCACGAGGTCAAGAGATCGAGACCATTCTGGCCAACATGGTGAAACCCCATCTCTACTAAAAGTACAAAAATTAGGCCGGGCGCGGTGGCTCAAGCCTGTAATCCTGGCACTTTGGGAGGCCGAGACGGGCGGATCACGAGGTCAGGAGATCGAGACCATCCTGGCGAACACGGTGAAATCCCGTCTCTACTAAAAAATACAAAAAAACTAGCTGGGCGAGGTGGCAGGCGCCTGTAGTCCCAGCTACTCAGGAGGCTGAGGCAGGAGAATGGTGTAAACCCGGGAGGCGGAGCTTGCAGTGAGCTGAGATCCGGCCACTGCACTCCAGCCTGGGCGACAGAGCCAGACTCCATCTCAAAACAAACAAACAAACAAACAAAAAATTAGCTGGGTGTGGTGGCACTCGCCTGTAGTCCCAGCTACTTGGGAAGCTGAGGCAGGATAATTGCTTGAACCCGGGAGGCGGAGGTTGCAGTAAGCCGAAATCGCGCCACTGCACTCCAGCCTGGTGACAGAGCGAGACTCTGTCTCAAAAATAAATAAATAAATAATATTTGTCTTAGAAAAATAAACACCATTTTTTTGAAAAGTTTAATCTATTTGTTTACTTACAGACTAGGTTATGAGACAGCCTAATTTTTATATTTTCAATAGAGAAGGGTTTTCGCCATGTTGCCAACGCTGGTCTCGAATCCCTGGACTCAACCGTGTTAGCCAGGATGGTCTCGATCTCCTGACCTCATGATCCGCCCTCCTCGGCCTCCCAAAGTGCTGGGATTACAGGTGTGAGCCACCACGCCGAACCTCTTTATCTGTTTTTTAAAGACAGTCTTGCTTCATGACCCAGGCTGGAGTGCAGTGGCACAATCACAGCTGACAGCAGCCTCAACCTCCTGTGCTTAAGTGATCCTTCCAGCATACCCAGCCAATTATTTTTTGTAGAGATGGGGGTCTCACTGTGTTGCCCAGGCTGGTCTCAAACTCCTAGGCTCAAGCAGTCCTTCTGCCTAGGCCTCCCAAAGTGCTTGAATTACAGGTTTGTGCTACCGATCTCTGCCCTCTCTACTGATTTTGACAGACAGCTTTCTTGAAACCCTAGAGAACTAATTGTAAACAAAAAAAACACATTGGGAAGGCTGACTGGGAATCTCCAGTAATCCAGTCTCTGGATGTAGATGCTCTGGGATGAGCCAGTAAAGAAAGCTCAGGAAGAAGCGGGGATCTGTTTTCTATAACATCTTATTTGAGTTGTTCTTAAGACGATACTTAAAAAGTAAGTAAAGGGCTGGGCTCAGTGGCTCATGCCTGTAATCCCAGCACTTTGAGAGGCTGAGGCAGGCAGATCACTTGAGGCCAGGAGTTCGAGACCAGCCTGGCCAACACGGTGAAATCTTGTCTCTACTGAGAATATAAAAAAATTTAGCTGGGCATGGTGGTGGGTGCCTGTAATCCCAGCACTTTGAGGGGCTGAGGCAGGAGAGTCACTTGAACCCAGGAGGTGAAGGTTACAGTGAGCCGTGATCACTCCATTGCACTCCAGCCTGGGCAACAAGAGTGAAATTCTGTCTCAAAAAAAAAAAAAAAATGAGTAAAGATCAAAGTCATGATAATGCTTTACTTTAGATTTCCCCATCTGGGGGTTTTCTTTACCTAACAATTATGCCATTCTATGACTCTTCCTCTCTGAGGCCATGCTAATTAATGATAAAGGGAGAAGAAGCTTGCAGTAGGTAGAGATCAGTTAGAAGCTATGCTGACCCTTTCGGCTCATAGCAGAAGGATCAGGTGGATAATAGTCAGTGCTGTCTTATTTTTTGGCCAGATCTCATGCCTGTAATCCCAGCACTTTGGGAGGTCGAGGCAGGTGGATCATGAGGTAAGGAGATCGAGACCATCCTGGCTAACACGGTGAAACCCCATCTTTACTAAAAATACAAAAAATTAGCCGGGTGTGATGGCGGACACCTGCAGACCCAGCTACACTCGGGAGGCTGAGGCATGAGAATGCTGTGAACCTGGGAGGCGGAGCTTGCAGTGAGCTGAGATCATACCACTGCACTCCAGCCTGGGTGACAGAGCAAGACTCCATCTCAAAACAAAAAAAAAAAAAAAAGGAAAAATGATCTTTTCATTTATTTTTCTTTGAGACGGAGTCTTGCTTTGTCGCCCAGGCTGGAGTGCAGTGGCGCATTCTCAGTTCACTGCAACCTCCACCTCCCAGGTTCAAATGATCCTCCTTCCTTAGCCTCCCAAGTAGCTGGGACTACATATGCACGCCACCACTCCTGGCTAATTATTTTGTATTTTTAGTAAAGATGTGGTTTCACCATGTTGGCCAGGCTGGTCTCAAACACTTGACCTCAAGTAATCCGCTCACCTCATCCTTCCAAAGTGCTGGGATTACAGGCGTGAGCCACCGTGCCAGGCAATTTTATTTTTTTCAATGACACAATTATCTTTTTATTTTTTTGAGACGGAGTTTCGCTCTTGTCGCCCAGGCTGGAGTGCAACAGCGCAATCTCGGCTCACCACAACCTCCACCTCCTGGGTTCAAGCGATTTTCCTGCCTCAGCCTCCCAAGTAGCTGGGATTACAGGCAAACACCACCATGCCCAGCTAATTTCGTATTTTTAGGTAGAGACAGGGTTTCTCCATGTTGGTTAGGCTGGTCTCGAACTCCCAACCTCAGGTGATCTGCCCGCCTCAGCCTCCCAAAGTGCTGGGAATACATGTGTAAGCCATCATGCCTGGCCAATTACCATTTTCTAAATTCCACCCACACCCCCACTGTCAGGGGTACCTAGTGGCCTTTCCAGAATCCTGTTACATAAACTGGTTTGTTGTACCTTCTTGGTTCTTCCTAAATTCAGTCCTACTTAATTTTTAGCTTTTTCTGGTCAGTAAGTAGTTTTCTAGCTGCTTTCTGACATCTCTTCTCTACTTGTCTTTTTCCTATTTTTCTTGTCTCTTTAAAAATCTTATTGACCAGGCGGTGTGGTGGCTCACGCCTGTAATCCTAGCAATTTGGGAGGCCGAGGCAAGTGGATCACTTGAGGTCAGGAGTTCGAGACCAGCCTGACCAACATGGTGATACCCTGTCTCTGCTAAAAATAAAAAAAATTAGCTGGGTGTGGGTAGTGGGCACCTGTAATCCCAGCTACTCAGGAGGCCGAGGCAGGAGAATCACTGGAACTTGGGAGGCAGAGGTTACAGTGAGTGGAGATTGTGCCATTGCACTCCAGCCTGGGTAACAAGAGTGAAACTCCGTCTCAAAAAAATAAAATAAAAATCCTTTGACCATTACTTGTGTGAGATTTTCAAAGGGAGCAGACCCATGTGGTTCAACCAGCCATGTTTATCTTCAAAGTTTCACTGAAGTATCTAATAATAGTGAGTGCTTATTATGTGCCAGGTACTATTACAAACACTTTACTCATTTATTTAAAAAATTTTGTTTAGATACAGGGTGTTGCTCTGTTGCTGAGTACAGTGGCCTGATCACAACTCACTGCAGCCTCGATCTCCTGGGCTCAAGCCATCCTCCCAAGTAGCTGGGACTATAGGCTTGTGCCACCAAATCTGGCTAATTTTTTCCATTTTTTTGGTGGAGACAAGATATTCCTATGTTGTTCAGGCTTCTTTTTTTTTTTTTTTTTTTTTTTGAGATGGAGTCTTGCTCTGTCGCCCAGGCTGGAGTGCAGTGGTGCGATCTCAGCTCACTGCAACCTCCGCCTCCCAAGTTCAAGGGATTCTCCTGCCTCAGCCTCCCGAGTAGCTGGGATTACAGGTGCGTGCCACCACATCCAGCTAATTTTTGTATTTTTAGTAGAGATGGGTCACCATGTTGGTCAGGCTGGTCTCGAACTCCTGACCTCGTGATCCGCCCACCTCAGCCTCCCAAAGTGCTGGGTTTACAGGTGTGAGCCACTGTGCTGGGCCCCAGGCTTCTCTTAAACTCCTGGCCTCACACAATTATCCCGCTTTGGCCTCCGCAAGTGTTTGGATTACAGGTGAACCACAGCGCCCTGCCTACTCATTTATTATTTACAGTACTCCCAAGAGTTACTAGTTGAAGCTAGTAACTGAGGAGACTGGACTACAAACGTGGGAGTGTGGCTTTACAGTATGTACTCAAACCTCAGTTTGAGATCCTCAGTTGTCCTACTTAGCCAACTCGTATGGTTTATATCACAGTATTATAAACAAAAAAATCTAAAATTGCCATAATTTTTACCTAAACATTTGCCGAGTCTGCTATAAGATTCCTAGAAAAATAATACATTTGCATTATACTTTACAGTTTACAAAGTGCTACCACATTATCTCATTTAATCTTCAAAACCATCCTGTGAGATAAGCCATTCAGATGTTATCTCTATCTCACAAATAGACCAAATTTAGATGAAATAAATCACCTAAGGTCACACAATTAAACAGAGCATAGCACTTCAGTAAGGCCATCTAGCAAGGCTAAGTTAAATGCCCTGTTGAACACATAAAACTAGCAGCTAGGCCGGGCGCAGTGGCTCACGCCTGTAATCCCAGCATTTTGGGAGGCCGAGACGGGTAGATCACGAGGTCAGGAGATCGAGACCATCCTGGCTAACATGGTGAAACCCCGTCTCCACTAAAAGTACAAAAAAATCTCCGGGCGTGGTGGTGGGCGCCTGTAGTCTTAGCTACTGGGGAGGCTGAGGCAGAAGAATGGCATGAAACCGGGAGGCGTAGCTTGCAGTGAGCTGAGATCGCGCCACTGCACTCCAGCCTGGGCAACAGAGCGAGACTCCGTCTCAAAAACAAACAAACAAACAAACAAAAAAACTAGCAGCTAGCCACAAACCTACAGGGTAACTTCCCTCCAGACTGTATAAGGAAAGGACACAGAGGTCTCTTGAGATGACTCCTCCCTATAATTTGTCATTGGTAAATGAGAAAGTGACTGGTAATGATTTTTCTCAGAAAAGACCTTGAAAGGTATGTCTCTGTTAAAAAAAAAAAAAAGATTTTTAATTGGTTTCTGGAATATGAAGGTATTCATTATTTATTAAACCTGCAGACTGAAACAAAGCTGGGTTTTTAATGCCCCAGCAGTCTTCTGAGTCTTTTAAATTGACAAGTGCTACATAGTGTACAATTTTTGAAGTTAAACATCTAGCAAGCAGACTACAGAGAGAACTACTGAGAAAATGTCAATTTTAAGAAACCAGGCCAGGCATGATGGCTCACGCCTGTAATCCCAGCAATTTGGGAGGCCGAGGCAGGCAGAATCACCTAAGGTCAGGAGTTTGAGAAAAGCCTGGTCAACATGGCGAAACCTCGTCTCTACTAAAAATGCAAAAAAATAAGCTGGTCATGGTAGTGGCGTGCACCTGTAGTCCCAGTTACTCAAGAGGCTAAGGCATGAGAATTGCTTGAACCCAGGCGGCAGACATTGGCAGTGAGCCTAAATCACACCACTGCACTCCAGCCTGGGTGACACAGCAAGACTCTGTCTCAATAAAAAACAAAACTGGTCGGGCACGGTGGCTCATGCCTGTAATCCCAGGACTTTGGGAGGCTGAGGCAGACGGATCACAAGGTCAGGAGATCGAGACCATCCTGGCTAACACGGTGAAACCCCATCTCTACTAAAAATACAAAAAATTAGCTGGGCGTGGTGGCGGGCGCCTGTAGTCCCACCTACTCGGGAGGCTGAGGCAGGACATGGCGTGAACCCAGGAGGTGGAGCTTGCACTGAGCCGAGATCGCACCACTGCACTCCAGCCTGGGCAACAGAGCGAGACTCTGTCTCAAAACAAAACACCCAAAACTTGTTTATAGCGTCCCAAGAATCCAGGAACAGTGTAAATCTGAATCAAGAGTAATTAATTCATAGCTCAATTTTAAGAGAAAGAGTACTGTTGTGATTTTCCTCACCCACCCTCCACCCCTGCACTGAGGAGCTAGAAAATGTAAAGAAGGAACAATGCTACTTGACTGCAGAAGGCAGTAACGTAACAAACACAAGCTTAGGTATTTCATTTTGCTTTGAAATAGTTTGTACTGTGGAAGGGTACAAGAAGGCTTCGAGAAGCCAGTGTGGCCACAGCTCTTGGCTGCCACTATAAACATGAACTATGAAGTGCTACGCTAGGAACTTCCATGATTCTGATTTCTTGCCAGTTTGAAAAACCAAATTATAAATGTGAGGCCATGGTAACACCTACAGACCTAGGAAACTAAACCAGTAGGGTTTCTAGTTAAATGCTAAGGTGAAGCATTTAAAATGTTGGTCAGGGTCAGGCACGATGGCTCACGCCTGTAATCCCAGTACTTTGGGAAGCCAAGGCAGGCGGAACACCTGAGGTCAGGAGTTTGAGACCAGCCTGGCCAACACGGTGAAACCCTGTCTCTACTAAAAAATACAAAAATTAGCTGGGCGTGGTGGTGGACATTTGTAATTGCAGCTACTTGGGAGCCTGAGGCAGGAGAATCACTTGAATCCAGAAGGCAGAGGCTGCAGTGAGCCGAGATCACATCACTGCACTCCAGCCTGGGCTATAGAGTGAGTCTCTGTCTCAAATATAAATAAATAAATAAATAAATAAATAAATAAATAAAAATGGCCCGGCGCGGTGGCTCACGCCTGTAATCCCAGCACTTTGGGAGGCCAAGGTAGGCGGATCACGAAGTCAGGAGATAGAGACCATCCTGGCTAACATGGTGAAACCCCGTCTCTACTAAAAAACCAAAAAATTAGCTGAGCGTGGTGGCAGGTGCCTGTAGTCCCAGCTACTCAGGAGGCTGAGGCAGGAGAATCAGGTGAATCTGGGAAGAAGAGGTTGCAGCAAGCCCAGATCGCACCACTGCACTCTAGCCTGGGCAACAGAGTGAGATTCCATCTCAAAAAAAAAAAAGAAAAAAAAAAAAAAGAATTCAGAGGAAAGCAAACTCTGAGTCGAGAACCTTCACCTCTGTGAGAATCAGAATCACCTATGGAGTTTAGAAATACAGATGCCTGCCCGGATGCGATGGCTCACATCTGTAATCCCAGCACTTTGGGAGGCGAGGTGGGTGGATCACGACGAGGTCAGGAGTTTGAGATCAGCCTGGCCAACATGGTGAAACGTCCATCTCTACTAAAAATACAAAAATTAGCTGGGCATGGTGGTGTGCGCCTGTAATCCCAGCTACTCAGGAGGCTGAGGCAGGAGAATAGCTTGAACCTGGGAGGCAGAGGTTGCAGTAAGCCAAGATCGTGCCATTGCACTCCAGCCTGGGCAACAGAGTGAGACTCCATCTCAAAACAAAACAAAAACGCTGGGCACAGTGGCTCACGCCTGTAACTCCAACACTTTGGGAGGTCAAATCAGGTCAAGACCATCCTGGCCAACATGGCGAAACCCCGTCTCTAGTAAAAACACAAAAATTGTCCGGGCATAGTGGAACACTCACGTAGTCCTAGCTACTCGGGAGGCTGAGGCAGGAGAATCACTTGAACCAGGGAATCGGAGGTTGCAGTGAGCTGTGATTGTACTACTGTACTCCAGCCTGGCAACAGAGCAAGACTCAATCTCAAAAACAAAAACAAACAAAAAAAAAAAAAAAAAAAGGAAGAAATACAGATGCCTAGACCCTACTCCACAGAAAATACATCAGGAAGTGGTGTTTTTAAAGCAGTATTTTCATTTTTTCTAATTAAAATCGTATATTAACATTCGATTACAAAAATGTATAATGTGGCCAGGTACAGTGGCTCATGCCTGTAATCCCAGTGCTTTGGAAGGCCAAGGTGGGTGGATCACAAGGTCAGGAGTTTGAGACCAGCCTGGCCAACATAGTGAAACCCCATCTCTACTAAAATCACAAAAAATTACCTGGGCGTGGTGGCAGGCGCCTGTAATCCTAGCTACTTTTGGGAGGTGGAGGCAGGAGAATCGCTACAACGTGGGAGGTGGAGGTTACAGTGTGCCAAGATCGCGCCACTGCACTCCAGCCTGGGCAACAGTGGGAGACTCCATCTCAAAAAAAAAAAAAAAAAGTTCAGTCCGGGCGTGGTGGCTCATGCCTGTAATCCCAGCACTTTGGGAGGCTGAAGGGGGTGGATCACGAAGTCAGGAGATCAAGACCATCCTGGCTAACACCATGAAACCCCGTCTCCACTAAAAGTACAAAAAAATCTCCGGGCGTGGTGGTGGGCACCTGTAGTCCCAGCTACTCGGGAGGCTGAGGCAGGAGAATGGCGTGAACCCGGGAGGCGGAGCTTGCAGTGAGCCAAGATAGCGCCACTGAACTCCAGCCTGGGCGACAGAGCGAGACTCCGTCTCAAAAAAAAAATTTTTTTTCTTGTTGCCAGGTGCACTGGCTAACGCCTATAATTCCAGCACTTTGGGAGGTTGAGGTGGGCAGATCATGAGGTCAGAAGTTCGAGACCAGCCTTACCAACATGGTGAAACCCCATCTTTACTAAAAATACAAAAATTAGCTGGGCGTGGTGGCACATGCCTGTAATCCCAGTTACTCAGGAGGCTGAGGCAGGAAAATCGCTTGAATCTGGGAGGTGGAAGTTGCAGTGAGCCAAGATCACACCACTGCACTCCAGCCTGGGCGACAAGGCGAGACTTCATCTCAAAATAAATAAATAAATAAATAAAATAAATAAATAAAATTGTTTTACTTTTGAATTTTTTTCTTTTTAAAAATACTTAAAAATATGGACTGCTTCATGAATTTGTGTGTCATCCTTGCATAGGAGCCATGCTAATCTTCTCTGTATCGTTCCAATTTTAGTACATGTGCTGCCTAAACAAGCGCCAGTTTACCCTTTTATACAATGCAATGTATCTTTGACATTATTCCATAAAGATCTCCATCCCTAACAGCTGCCATAGCATTCCATTGTATGGTTTCCTTTTTTTTTTTTTAATTATGAAGAATACTGTTTTGACACTGGCAGTGAGCCAAAATCGCACCACGGCACTCCAGCTTGGGCAACACAGCAAGACTCTGCCTCAATAAAAAACAAAACCAAAAAAACCCAAAACTTGCTTACAGTGTCCCAAGGAATCCAGGAACAGTGTAAATCTGAATCAAGAGTAATTCACAGCTTAATTTTAAGAGCTGGCATCTGCATCTTTCTTTCTTTCTTTTTTTTTTTGAGCTGGAGTCTCACTCAGTCGCCCAGGCTGGAGTGCGGTGGCGTGATCTCGGCTCACTGAAAGCTCCGCCTCCCAGATTCACGCCATTCTCCTGCCTCAGCCTCCCTAGTAGCTGGGACTACAGGCGCCCGCCACCACGCCTGGCTAATTTTTTTGTATGTTTAGTAGAGACGGGGTTTCACCGTGTTAGCCAGGATGGTCTCGATCTCCTGACCTCATGATCTGCCCATCTCGGCCTCCCAAAGTGCTGGGATTACAGGTGTGAGCCACAGTGCCTGGCCAGGCATCTGCAGCTTTCGAAGCTCCACAGATGATTTTGATGAACATTCTTGGATAAAAGCTACTGCTATAAGAGGATTGGCAAAAACCATATTCCTCAAGTGAAATTACACACATTACTGGAGACATAAATCAGTTCTCGGGGCCAGGCGCAGTGGCTCAGGCCTGTAATCCCAGCACTTTGGGAGGCCGAGGCAGGTGGATCACCTGAGGTCAGGAGTTCAAGACCAGCCTGACCAACATGGAGAAATCTCGTCTCTACAAAAAATACAAAATTAGCTGGGCATGGTGGCACATGCCTGTAATCCCAGCTACTAGGCGAGGCTGAGGTAATCACTTGAACCCGGGAAGCAGAGGTTGCGGTGAGCTGGGATCGTGCCATTGCACTCCAGCCTGGGCAGTAAAAGTAAATCTCTGTCTCAAAAAAAAAACCAAAAAAAAATCAGTTCTCATAGTTCGCTAGAATACGGGTGAACATTTTATTTTCTCCATTACATTTAGAATAACGATGAAGCAGTAAGGGAAGTAACAACTGATGTGCTTGAAAACAAAACCTCCTCTATATCACATTCAACACCATCCAGTCTAGATCTTTGTTGTACAGCAATGAAACTGGAAGAGCACTGCTTAAAAGATCCTCAGCATCCCTTTCACCAGAAGAAAGGTAACGGGAGCACCAGAAGCATGATTACGGTTGCTGTGTGGTCTGCTTCCCAGTGAAAGACCTGTTTAACCAAACACCAAGATAATAAGCAAAACACAACTGTCATGATTCCAAGCCTTGGCCCCTAATACCTTTCACTTCTCTGACCTCTCAACTTTATGTCTATAGGTAGTCACATATAGTTACTGTATAACTCAGTTTCTTCATCTGTAAAACAGACTTAATGACCCTCATGGGATAACTGAGAGGTTAGCTTTTTTCTTTTTTGAGACGGAGTCTCGCTCTGTCGCCCAGGATGGAGTCCAGTGGCATGATCTCGGCTCACTGCAAGCTCCGCCTCCCGGGTAGCTGGGACTACAGGCGCCAGCCACCACGCCCGGCTAATTTTTTTGTATTTTTAGTAGAGACAGGGTTTCACCATGTTAGCCATCCTGGTCTCGATCTCCTGACCTCGTGATCCGCCCGCCTCAGCCTCCCAAAGTGCTGGGATTACAGGCGTGAGCCACCACGCCTGGCCCTGAGAGGTTAGCTTTTATGACCCCTGGCAGTAATTATTTATATATTTGCACATACACTCTACAGTCTTCATTATATACTGCTTAAGCAGCATATATTCAGAGATAGCTCTCTGAAACCCAATACACTTCTCAATGAGAAAACAACATTTTTATCCTATAGATCTGGCTGAAATTCATGACTCGGTTTCTCCAAAGAGCAGAGCAGTTCCAGAAAACACTCAAGAAGAACCCAGATATGGCTACCATGAACGAACCAAGAACTACAAAACAGAGAAACCAAGATCTTATTTCTGGAGGACTGAGACAGAAGAGCTGCCAGAAACAGAAATCACAATACATATACCTGAAGTGCAGGAATTTCTTGTGCTTTTTCGTTTATCTGGCCCAGGGAGGAGAATAAAGTCACAAAGTTTGTGTAATAAATGGCAAAAGGAGGCCAGGCACGGTGGCTCGCGCCTGTAATCCCAACACTTTGGGAGGCCGAGGTGGGAGGATCACCTGAGGTCAGGAGTTTGAAACCAGCTTGACCAACATGGTGAAACCCCATCTCTACTAAAAATACAAAATTAGCCAGGCATAGTGGCACATATCTGTAATCCCAACTATTCAGGAGGCTGAGGCAGGAGAATCACTTGAACCCGGGAGGCGGAGGTTGTAGTGGGACGAGATTGTGCCACTGCACTCTAGCCTGGGCAACAAGAGTGAAACTCTGTCTCTAAACAAATAAATGGCAAAAGGAATTTACCTTCCAAGGAGTAAAGGAAGGAAGTACGTTCTGGATACCAACAGAAAATTTTAACAAAATTTATTTGTGACAAATTTTTTTTTTTTTTTTTTTTTAAGACGGAGTCTCGCTCTGTTGCCCAGGCTGGAGTGCAGTGGCCAGATCTCAGCTCACTGCAAGCTCTGCCTCCGGGTTTACGCCATTCTCCTGCCTCAGCCTCCTGAGTAGCTGGGACTACAGGCGCCCGCCACCTCGCCTGGCTAGTTTTTTGTGTTTTTTTAGTAGAGACGGGGTTTCACCGCGTTAGTCAGGATGGTCTCGATCTCCTGACCTTGTGATCCGCTCGGCCTCCCAAAGTGCTGGGATTACAGGCTTGAGCCACCGCGCCCGGCCAATTTTATATCTTAAATATCTTCCAATTCATACTTTTTTCTAGCCCCACTGCTACTGCTCTATTCCAAGCCACCATCATCTCTTGCATGGATAACTCCTGATCCAATGCATTTTCAACAGTAGCCAGTGATTTCAAAATGAAAACCTATCTCTTCACATCATTATCTATGGGCATTTGAGCTGAAGGTCCCTGCACTTACACCTATCAATCATAATTACCTTGTGCTTTGCCCAACTTTTCACTTAACCAATTTCCTTAGCTTAAATGTCACTTCCTTAGAAGTCCTTCCCTGAAGCCCCAGACTGGGTTAACGCTGTATGAACATGCTCCTATAGTATTCATTCACATAAATATTATCTACTGGGCACCTATCATGTGTGAGGTGCTGGAAAAATGGCGTGGACAAGACAGACAAAATCCTTGATCTCTTAGACCTTATTATTCTAGTGCGGACAAGTGAGTGAGCACTATTGAGTGTGTGCACACATGTATTTGCAAAGCATGGCACAGACAATAAACAATAAAATATTACTGATGTTACAAAGCAAATCTCTTTAGAGTAACATTTAAACAGAAACCCAACTACAAGGAGACAACTCAGCCAAAATAAGAAAAGCACTCCAAGTTTAGGGAATAGTTGGTTTGAAAGTCCTAAGTTGAGAATGAGCTTGCTTTGTCTGAGGAAAAGAAATGTGGCCAGGTGGAAAGACCTTGACTAGACTGAGGGAATCAGGCAGGGAGAAGATGACAATTATTTTGCATATCACTTCTTACTTCATTCCTTTTTCCATCTAGTTCTTTTTACTATTCCATTTTCTTTTCTCCCTTTTTACCCCTAGTTTAGGTTGAAGATCTAGTCAATTAATGGCTATCAAAGTTCATAACTGCAGAACTTCTAGCATTTTTTTGTTTGTTGAAGATAGAGTTTTACTCTTGTCGCCCAGGCAGGAGTGAAGTGGTGTGATCTCAGCTTACTTCAGAACTCTGCCTCTGGGGTTCAACCAATTCTCCTGCCTCAGCCTCCCAAGTAGCTGGGATTACAGGTGCCCGCCACCATGCCCAGCTTTTTTTTTTTTTTTTTTGAGACAGAGTCTTACTCTGTTGCCCAGGCTCGAGTGCAGGGGCGCGATCTTGGCTCATCGCAACTTCTGCCTCCGGAGTTCAAGTGCTTCTCCTGTCTCAGTCCCACTAAGTAGCTGGGATTACAAGTGTGCGCCACCATGCCCAGCTAATTTTTTGAATGTTTAGTAGAAACGGGGTTTCACCATGTTGGCCAGGCTGGTCTCGAACTCCTGACCTCAGTTGATCTGCCCGCCTCAGTCTCCCAAAGTGCTGGGATCACAGGCGTGAGCCACCATGCCCGACCAGATCTTCTAGTTTTTAATACTATTAAGAGATAAAATCAAATTAGCTAGGCACTGTGGCTCACACCTGTAATCCCAGCACTTTAGGAGGCCAAAACGAGAGTTGTGGGGTGGTTGAGCCCACAAGTTTCAGACCAGCCTGGGCAACATAGCGAGACTCCATCGCTCTTTTCTTTTTGAGAGGGGGTCTTGCTCTGTCACCCAGGCTAGAGTGCGGTGACCTTGGCTCACAACCTCCGCCTCCCGGATTCAAGCGATTCTCCTGCCTCAGCCTCCTGAGTAACTGGGATTACAAGCGCCTGACTAATTTTTCTATTTTTAGTAGAGATGAGGTTTCACCATCTTGGCCAGGCTGGTCTTGAACTCCTGACCTCGTGATCTGCCCACCTCGGCCTCCCAAAGTGCTGGCGCCCAGCTGTGAGACTCCATCTCTAAAAGATTAATTAATTAGGCTAGGTGTGGTGGCTCACGCCTGTAATCCCAGAACTTTGGGAGGCGGGCAGATCACCTGAGGTCAGGAGTTCAAGACCAGCCTGACCAACACGGAGTAACCCCATCTCTACTAAAAATACAAAATGAGCCAGATGTGGTGGCGCATGCCTGTAATCTCAGCTACTCGGGAGGCTGAGGCAGGAGAATCGCTTGAACCCAGGAGGCAGAGCTTGCGGTGAGCCGAGATTATACCATTGCACTCTAGCCTGGGCAGCAAGAGCAAAACTCTGTCTCAAAAAATATAAAAATAAAAAAAATTAGCTGGGCGTGATGGCAGGCACCTGTAATCCCAGTTACCCAACTATTTCGGAGGCTGAGGCAGGGAGAACTGCTTGAACCTGGGAGGCAGAGGTTGCAGTGAGGCCAGACCACGACACTGCATTCCAGCCTGGGCAAGAGAGCGAGACTCCGCCTCAAAAATAAAATTAAAAGAAAAAAAAAGACACAGAGAAGACAGGTCTGGAAGAAAAAAAAAAATACAAAAAGGTAAACAATGCAAGTTCAAGTGAGAGTCCAAAATGGCAAGCATACATAATTACCAAAAGTAGTATAAGCAATAAAAAGTAGCCATAAATGCACTACAGGAGGTTGGAGGAAGAACTGGCTAGGGTATCAGGAAACATTTTGAAAAGTTGGGATTGAAACCGGGCTTTACTAGCATTTGAAAAGGTGGACTGGTACGGCAATTTGGCTTCAGGAACTGTTGTAAACAAAGGCAATGTGACACATATAAACCAGTTTGGGCTGGAGCTGACTGAATAGGAAATATTTTCTACAAGGTTTCCTTCCATTTAAAACAAAGGCCAAAGTCCTCCGCGTAACACTTACTTTCTTCAGTTCCTATTCCAGACTAATTATGTCCCTTCTTCCCTCACAAAATCTACACTCCTGTCAAAGACTATAACCCGGCCATAACCTGAACACATTCTATGCTTCCTCCATAACTTTGCTCATCTATTAAGAAGCGTGAGCTTAGGTCCAACATGGTGGCTCACGCCTGTAATCCCAGCACTTTGGGAGGATGAGGGAGGCGAATTACCTGAGGTTGGGAGTTCGAGACTAGTCTGACCAACATGGAGAAACCCCATCTCTACTAAAAATACACAATTAGCTGGGTGAGGTGGCGCATGCCTGTAATCTGTTACTCCAGAGACTGAGGTAGGAGAATTGCTTGAACCTGGGAGGGGGAAGTTGCGGTGAGCCAAGATCGTGCCACTGCCCTCCAGCCTGGGCATCAAGAGTGAAACTCCATCTCAAAAAAAAAAAAAAAGAAGAAGTGTGGGTTTGGTGGGGTGCAGTGGCTCATGCTTGTAATCCCAGCACATTGGGAGGCCAAGGCAGGTGGATCACTTGAGGTCAGGAGTTCAAGACCAGCCTGGCTAAGATGGTGAAATCCCAACTCTAGTAAAAATACAAAAATCAGCCAGGTGTGGTGGCATGTGCCTGTAATCCCAGATACTTGTGAGGCTAAGGCAGGAGAATTCCTTGAACCTGGGAGGTGGAGGTTTGCAGTGAACCAAGATTGCGCCATTGCACTCCAGCCTGGGATACAGGACAAGACTCTGCCTCAAAAAAAAAAAAAAAAAAAGTATGGGCCCGCCACTGTGGCCCACATCTGTAATTTCAGCACTTTGGGAGGCTGAGGTAGGCGGATCGCTTGAGGCCAGGAGTTTGAGACCAGCCCAGCAACATGGTGAAACCCCGTGTCTACTAAAAATACAAAAAAAAAAACTAGCCAGCATGGCGCACCTGTAGTCCCAGCTATTCAAGAGGCTGAGGCACAAGAATTGCTCGAACTCACAAAACAGGGTTAGGATGCAGTGAGCTGATATCGCGCCACTGCACTCCAGTCTGCGAGACAGAACAAGACTCCATCTCAAAGGAAAAAAAAAAAAAAAGTGTGCTCCTGGCTAGGCTTGGTGGCTCACGCCTATAAATCCAGTACTTTGGGAAGTCGAGCCGGGTGGATCACTTGAGGCCTGGAGTTCAAGACCAGCCTGGCCAACATGGTGAAACCCCGTATCTACTAAAAATACAAAAATTAGCCACATGTGGTGGTGCATATGTGTAACCCCAGCTACTTGGGAGGGTGGGACACAAGAATTACTTGAACCAGGCAGGCAGAGGTTACAGTGAGCTGAGATCTTGACACTGTACTCCAGCCTCGGTGACAGAGTAAGACTCTGTCTCAAAAAAAAAGTAGTGTGCTCCTGTAGAGGGCCAACAGTCAAAATCCTACCCATTCTTCAAGACCCAGCTTAAATGCTACTTTCTCCATGAAGTCTACCCAATTTAGCTAAATAATATTTCTCTTTTCTTTGGGGTTCCCAAAGCATTTTGTTTCTATTTTTACTTGCACACAATTAAACGTAGATCTGGAACCTGAACAAGTTGTTGAACCCTATACGGGCAATAAAGATGGATGTCTCAGGCTGGGTGCGGTAGCTCATGCCTGTAATCCCAGCACTTTGGGAGGCTGAGGCAGGCGGATCTCCTGAGGTCAGGAGTTTTGAGACCAGCCTGACCAACATGGAGAAACCCCGTCTCTACCAAAAATACAAAATTAGCCAGGCATGGTGGTGCATATGCCTGTAATCCCAGCTACTTGGGAGACTGAGGCAGGAAAATCGCTTGAACCCAGAAGGTTGAGGTTGCGGTGAGCCGAGATTGCACCATTGCACTCCAGCCTGGGCAACAAGAACAAAAACTCCATCTCAAAAAAAAAAAAGGATGACTGTCTCAGAAGCATCAGGGAATAGAAGTGCAAAGCTATAAGTTATTAAGGGAATAAGCAGCAAGATAAATCTGATCCATACACCCTAAAGTGAAAACAAGGAAGAAGTACCTTTTGTTGAAAGAATCACCAACTACATACCAATCATCAAAAGGCAGGTGAAGGCATGTGTAGTATATTCAGGTGGTAGTCTTGTTTCTAAACTGCTTTTAGTCTGTAAGCTGTGGTTGTTTGTGAAGCAAATGCTTTCCAGATGGAAAACTTGAGCAGAAAACAAGAACTTATGCCACACACACAGTTAGCAGTTTCTTTTTTTTGGAGTCTTGCTCTTTCACCCAGGCTGGAGTACAGTGGTACAATCTTAGCTCCCTGCAACCTCCGCCTCCCAGGTTCAAGCAATTCTCCTGCTTCCGCCTCCTGAGTCACTGGGATTACAGGCATGCGCCACCATGCCCAGCTAATTGTGTATTTTTAGTAGAGATGGAGTTTATCCATGTTGGTAAGGCTGGTCTCGAACTCCGACCTCAGGTGATCCACCCACCTCGGCCCCCCATAGTGCTGATATTATAGGAGCGAGCCATCACGCCCGGTCAGGAGTTTCATTTTTAAAGGAACACCAGCCCTTGAATTCCAGAGGATCTAAGGCTAGAATACTGGTGTGCGAATACATTTTGAATTTTATCTGAGATGTGTTCTGAAACTTGGAAAACCCCTTTGAGTATGTTGACATGGATATTTTACCATAGATTTTTGGTTTGAGAGACCACAAGAGTCTGCAAATGTTAGTATGGACACAGTGATACCTCAAGCAATCTTTCAAAGGTTAATTTAAGATAAAATAAAAGTGGTTACAAAGCTAGACCAGAATCATGACTACATTGGAAACATGTATCAAAACACCACAGTGGCCAGGCATGGTGGCTCACACCTGCAATCCCAGCACTTTGAGAGGCTGAGGTGGGTGGATCACTTGAGGTCAGGATTTCAAGATCAGCCTGGCCAATATGGTGAGACCTCATCTCAACTAAAAATACAAAAAAAAGTTAGCTGGGCATGGTGGTGTGCGCCTGTATTCTAGCTACTCGGGAGGCTGAGGCAGGACAATCACTCGAACCCGGGAGTTGGAGGCTGCAGTGAGCCGAGATCACACCACTGCACTCCAGCCTGGGTGACAGAGCAAGACTTGTCTAAAAAAAAAAAAAAGAAAAGAAAAAAAACCATCACAGTGGGCCAGGTGCCGTGGCTCATGTCTATAATTCCAGTACTTTGGGAGGGCGAGGTGGGAAAATTACTTGAGGCCAGGAGTTTGAAACTAGCCTGGGCAACATAGTGAGTCCCTGCCTCTATTTATATGAGAAAAATAAAATAAAAAATAAACAAAACCCACCACAGGCTGGGCACGGTGGCTCATACCTGTAATCCCTACACTTTGGGAGGCCAAGGCAGGTGGATCACCTGAGGTCAGGAGTTCAAGACCAACCACCTGGCCAATATGATGAAACCCCATCTCTACTTAAAAAATACAAAAAATTAGCCAGGCGTAGTGGCAAGTGCCTGTAATTCCAGCTACTTAGGAGGCCTGAGGCAGGAGAATCACTTGAACTTAGGAGGCGGAGGTTGCAGTAAGCTGAGATTGCACCACTGCACTCCAGCCTGGGCAACAAGAGCAAAACTCCATCTCAAAAAAAAAAACCCCACCACATTGTACCACATAAGGATACACCATTCTTGTCAGTTAAAAATTAATACTATAGGCTGGTCACGGTAGCTCACACCTGTAATCCCAAAACTTTGGGTGGCCGAGGAGGGTGGATCACCCGAGGTCAGGAGTTCAAGACCAGTCTGGCCAACATGGCAAGACACCATCTCTACTAAAAATATAAAAATTAGCCAAGCGTTGTGGGGGGCCCCGGTTGCCCCAGTTACTCCAGAGGCTGAAGCAGGAGGATCGCTTGAACCTGGGAGGTGGAGGTTGCAGTGAGCTGAGATTGCGCCACTGCACTCCAGCCTTGGCGACAGAGCGAGACTCCGTCTCAAAAAAAAAAAAAATTAATACCATAGTTCTGTTAGGTCCTCAAAGTGTCAACTATTATTTTAAAAGGCACAATTTCACAGACAAATTAGGTCGCCCCCTTCTAGTCATCAAAGTATAAATGCTAAAGGCAGGAAACATTGAATACAAGTTATTCTATGCAAATACTGACAGGATCTAAATTTCGTCCATATTTGAGTAACTTTTCCAAATAACCTTGGGAAGGCTATTCAATTTTTCAACAGATATCGCTACTGATAATTATTCAGATCAATTCAAAGGACACAGAAGATTTTTCAAGATTCTTTTAAAACAGATATATTCAAGCTATTTTGCTTGTTGATGAAACCCAGAATCTGAGGCCTGAGGTACTTAAAATGGCTAGTTGCACAGCCTGTATACCTTTTCTATATTTAGTACCAGAGTGAGTACAAAACTGAAGCTAACCATTCTGGGCAACAGAGACTGTCCCTACAAAAAAGAAGCCATGCATGGTGGCATGAGACTGTAGTCCGAGCTACTCAACAGGCTGTGGTGGGAAGATTGCTTGTGTCCAGGAGGTCGAGGCTTCAGTGAGCCATGATGCCACCACTGCACTCCAGCCTGGCAACAGAGTGAGACCCTGTCTAAAAAAAAAAGAAAAGAAACTAGCAGGCTAAGACAAGCAGGCCAAAGACAACAGTTTAACTCTGCCAAATGTCACAGATACAAGACAAGCAAACTACTATGCACATTAATTTGGCTAACACACAGAGTTCTCAGAATGGATCTCAAAGCCCCCCTATTCATCATTCATTCATCAACAATCTGAACGGCCTACTATGTGCCATGCATTGATGAACAAGAGGTATAGCCATTTTTTCTTTTTTTAAGACATAGTTTTGCTCTTGTTGCCCAGGCTGGAGTGCAATAGTGCGATCTTGGCTCATGGCAACCTCTGCCTCCCAGGTTCAAGCGATTCTCCTGCCTCAGCCTCCCAAGTAGCTGGGACTACAGGCGTGTGCCACCACACCTGGCTAATTTTTCTATTTTCAGTAGAGATGGGGTTTCACCATGTTGGCCATGCTGGTCTGGAACTCCTGACCTCAGGTGATCCGCCCGCCTCGGACTCCCAAACTGCTGGGATGACAGGCTTGAGCCACTGCGCCTGGCCCTACTATTTATATTTTTAATGTAAAACAATTTAGGATACAGCAGCCACTGAAGAAAAATATCACCACAGGGAAAACCGTAAATGACTTCAGGTCCTCCACTCCCCTGAAGCTTCGTTAAGGTGCCACCAGTTTCAATACAAGTGCTTTTCAATCACACCACTTTCATATAAAAGTCCACAAGGCACCTAGGGAGGAACACCGGCATTAATTTCCTCATTGTATTCCTGAATCTATTCCAAAACCTTGGACCTTTCACAATCTTTCCAAACTGCTAATGTGATTCTTAACACAATTGAGGAGGCTACTGCACCCTGGGCTACAGGTTCTAGTATAACTGATTATAGCTGAACTTTTTGTAAATTCCACCTCAATAGCGTTAAACCAACACGTCTAAATGTAACACCAATTTATGAAAAACCCTCACTTGAAACTTTGAAAAAGAGGTAAAATACGGCCGGGCGCGGTGGCTCACGCCTATAATCCCAGCACTTTGGGAGGCCGAGGCGGGAGGATCACGAGATCAGGAGTTTGAGACCAGCGTGACCAATATGGTGAAAGCCCATCTCTACTAAAAATACAAAAATTAGCCGGGCGTGGTGGCGCGTGCTTGTAATCCTAGCTGGTGGGGAGGCTGAGGCAAGAGAATCGCATGAACCCGGGGAGGTGGAGGTTGCAGTGAGCCAAGATCGTGCCACTGCACTCCAGCCTGGCGACATAGGGAGACTCTTCTCAAAAAAAAAAGAAAAAAAAAAAAAAGAGGTAAAATATTGCTCACTCTGTATTCAAATTTTCCAATAAGGAAAAGTTGGCTAAAAACAGAAGGGCCCACGAAACAAATATTACCTCACAATCTCACATACTTACTTTTCCTGTGTCTCCCAATTTCTCGCACCGCACACGATCTAACAATCTCTCACTACCTCACTCCGTTCCTTAACTATTAACTCATCTACGCATTTTTACAATTTCATCAACTTTGTGAGACCAGTTACCATCCCAGACAAAAACGTATGGAACTAATTTTGAATCAAAGCAAGAGCTGCACTTGGACATTTTTAACTCCCCAAAGGAATCATGGAGTGAAGGTAGTAGGAAACCTGGAAAAGTAAAAAAGGCGTATTCAATCCTTTCTTCACAATTATCCTTACAGCCTCCCCACTGTAAGGACCCATCAGGAAGCAAGGGAGGCCTCCTTTCCCCTTTATTCTTACACACCTTACAGAAATATTCTCGGGATCTCCGCCCTACTTATCCTAACAGCTCCTCCCCTTCCAGAGCCAGGCCCAGCAAACGCCTGCCCCTCCCCCTCCGTGCCCCCTTTCCCAAATTATTCCACACATCTCCTCCTCCAATCAGCACACCTTGTGGGGCCCAGAGCCCTCTTCCAATTCACTCGAAGTTACTCCCCCGTAGTCCTGCAAAGCCAGGTTCCTCTGGCAGTCCCGGCCGGACCCAGGGTCCTCCGAAAACAGTTACAAACCTCGGGTCGTGCGGTCGTCAGCCCCTCCTCATGCCTATCCAAGCCTCAAGCCTGTCCCCTTCCGCCCTATCCCGCAGCCGCCCAGGCAAGCAACACTGTCCCACACCACTCGGGCTCCGAAGAGCAGCCCCAAGTGCTCGGCCCACCCCGAAGCGCTTTAGTCTCAGGCTCAGGATTCGCACCCCGCCCTCTCCATCCTTCACGCAGCTGGCACGGACGCCTCAGCGCCAGGCGGAGAGCTCAGCGCGGGAAGCAGAGAAGCAGGACGCTGGACCCGGGCGCGCTCCCCGCTCCTAACCTCCGCCTAGAAAGCGCGGCCCCTAACGCAGGGCTCCCGCCGCCGCCGCCGCGCCCCCTCCCCCAGCTCTCCCGCCTCCAGCGGGCTCCTCACCTCAGAGCAGCGCCCAAGAGCCCGAGAGGAATCGGTACTGCGCTACTGGCGCGTCGCGTCAGGTCGCCTGGGGGAGTGGCGCCCAGGAAGGCAGCAAGCCGGGTGGCCGCAGTGGAGCCCCTCACTGAAGCGGCGTACCGCAGGCCCCAGCCAACGGCCCTCCCCTCAGCCGAACAAAAGAGCCTCGCACTCTGCGCTGCCCGCCGCCTGCATCGCGCAGGCGCGACGACCCGCCGCACGGCACCATGGGCCTCGGGGGGGTCTGTCCAAGACTACAAGGCCCGAAGCGCAGTGCGCCGCGCACGCACAGTAGGCGAGGGTGGTAGGGATTTCTAGTTTTTAAACTGTAACGGTGGAGGGACTGCAGCGTAGAGCGTTGTAACCTAGAAAATTAGAACACATGGGCCAGGGACCGTGGCTCACGCCCGTCATCCCAACACTTTGGGAGACCGAGGCGGGTGGATCACCTGAGGTCAGGAGTTCAAGACCAGCCTTACCAAAAAGGTGAAACCCTGTCTCTACTAAAAATACAAAAATTAGCCGGGCCTGGTGGCAGGCGCCTGTAGTGCCAGCTACTCAGGAGGCTGAGACACGAGAATTGCTTGAACTTGGGAGGCGGAGGTTGCAGTGAGCCGAGATCCAGCCACTGCACTCCAGCCTGGGCGATGGAGCAAGACTCTATCTCAAAAAAAAAAAAAAAAAAAAATAGAACATAAGATTTTCATAAACGAGCCCCTTTGATGCTTGGCCCCCAAAAATCAACCACTTCTGGACAGTTCTGTAATTCACATCCTCAAAATTTTTGAATTTCAGATTCTTCACCAGAACTTTATCATATCTCCGCTGCCTCAAATTTCCAATGATTTCTTAGTCCTCAAATCTCTACCTCCTCAAATCTCTGTAAAATTCCTACTTAGGCCGGTACGGTGGCTCAAGCCTATAATCCCAACACTTTGGGAGGCGGAGGTGGGTGGATCACCTGGGGTGAGGGGTTCAAGACCAACCTGGCCAACATGGTGAAACCCCATCTCTACTAAAACACAAAAATTAGCTGGGCATCGTGGCAGGCGCCTGTAGTCCCAGCTACTCGGGAGGCTGAGGGAGGAGAATCGCTTGAACCCAGGAGGCAGGAGTTGTAGTGAACCGAGATCGCACCATTGCACTCCAACCTCGGATAACAAGAGTGAAACTCTGTCTTAAAAAAAAAAAAAATTCCTGCTCAGTGTTAAGATTATTTCCCCTTCCCGGTCTTCCCTGATTCCCTAGAGTAGGTTAGGTCCCCCTGTAGGCCTCTCATAGCTTCCTAAATTTCCCCCTTTTTATTGGCTGCGCCACAAAAATGTCCCCTTTTTCATTGTCATTTGTGCCCACCTTTTTCAGTGTCATTAATCTCCTTCAGCACCTTTCACTCAATCATCCCAATGAAACACACAATTAGGAAAAAACCATGTTTTTAAGCCACAATATAACCAAAGTTTTTTGTTTTGTTTTTTTTTAATTTTAAAGTATCCTTCTAATCAGGAGGAAGAGGGAAAACTCTATTGCACTCTACCCCAAAAGGCAGCAGTTTGCTTTTATAAAACAGTTTTGCTGATGCAGGCACTGTTCAGGGCAGGAGTTTGCATTTATGACAGTTTTGCTGATGCAGGCACTGTTCAGGGCTCTGGAGAACTGTCATGTAGGAAGAACCTAGCCCAGCAACATCATAATAGAGTTTAGTTAAAAGAGCTTCAAGAAAGCACAGAGGACAGGTGAAACCAGCTGGACTTCCTGCTTCAAGTGAGTACGTGGAGAACTTTTCTGTCTTACAAGAGGATTGTAAAACACCAATCAGCACTCTGTACCTAGTCTTACAAGAGGATTGTAAAATGCACCAATCAGCACTCCGTAAAAACCACCCAATCAGTCCTCTGTAGCTAGCAAGAGGATTGTAAAATGCACCAATCAGCATTCTGTAAAATGCACCAATCAGCGTTCTGTAAAATTCACCAATCAGCAGGAATCTGAAAGTAGCCAATCGTGGGGAGGACTGAAAAAAGGGCACTCTGATAGGACATAAATGGAAAATGGGTGGGGACAAATAAGGGTGTAAAACCTGGGCCCTTCTTCACACACCCCCCGCCCCCGCCCCCACCCCACTTTCTCGCCAGCCAGCAATAGCAACTGGTTAGGTCCCCTTCCACGCTGTGGAAGCTTTGTTCTTTCGCGTTCTTTTGCTTTTCACAATAAATCTTGCTGCTGCTCACTCTTTGGGTCCCCGCCAGCTAAAGAGCTGTTTTTAACACTGTGAAGGTCCGCGGCTTCATTCTTTACCTCAGGGAGGCCACGAACCCACCGGAAGGAACCAACTCTGGACACAAAGACAGCAATTCTTCCTGAAACATTTGGGCTGGGTTTCTATGAAGAAGCAAGTGAGAAGCATCGACTCACTTCCTCCTGTAGTGTACTGTTTTTGAATGTGATAATGATGAGAAAATTAGTTGTAATGATAAGTAGCTACTATTAATGAGTGGTTTTTTTTTTTTTTTTTTTTCCTGAGGCAGAGTCTTGCACTGTTGCCCAGGCTGGAGTGCAATGGCAAGATCTAGGCTCACTGCAACCTCCCCCTCCTGGGTTCATGCAATTCTCCTGCCTCAGCCTCCCAAGTAACTGGGATTACAAGCGCACGCTACCACGTACAGCTTATTTTTTTGTATTTTAGTACAGACGGGGGTTTCACCATGCTGCCCAGGCTGGTCTCGAACTCCTGAGTTCAGGCAATCCAGCTGCCTCAACCTCCCAAAGTGTTAGGATTACGGGCGTGAGCCACCACATCTGGTTTATTTTTTATTTTATTTTATTATTATTTTTTGAGACAGAGTCTAACTGTCACCCAGGCTGGAGTGCAGTGGCATGATAGTGGCTCACTGCAACCTCCACCTCCCGGGTTCAAGTAATTATCCAGCCTTGGTCTCCTGAGTAGCTGGGATTACAGGCGCCCACCACCATGCCCAGCTAATTTTTTTGTTTCCTGAGACTGAGTCTTGCTCTGTCACCCAGGCTGGAGTGCAGTGGTGAGATCTCGGCTCACTGCAACCTCCACCTCCCGGATTCAAGCAATTATCCAGCCTCAGCCTCCTGAGTAGCTGGGTTTACAGTCGCCCGCCACTGTGCCTGGCTAATTTTTGTATTTTTAGTAGAGAGGGGGTTTCACCATGTTGGCCAGGCTGGTCTCAAACTCCTGACCTCAAGTGGTCTCACCACCTCGGCCTCCCAAAGTGCTGGGATTACGATTACAGGTGTGAGCCACCGTGCCCGGCCTTAATTTTTGTATTTTTAGTAGAGATGGGGTTTCACTGTGTTTTCAGGCTGGTCTTGAACTCCTAACCTTGTGATACCCCCCCACCGCCCGGGTCGTGGCCTCCCAAAGTGCTGGGATTACAAGTGTGAGCCACCACGCCTGGCCTATTTTTTTTTTTCTTTTTTGAGACAGAGTCTCTTGCTCTGTCACTCAAGACTGTGGTGCAGTGGCGCGATCTTGGCTCACTGAAACCTCCATCTCCAGGGTTCAAGCGATTCTCCTGCCTCAGCCTCTGAGTAGCTGGGATTACAGGTGTGTGCCACCACACCCGGCTTATTTTTCTGTATTTTTAGTAGACATGGGGTTTCACCATGTTGGCCAGGATGGTCTGAATCTCTTGACCTCATGATCTGCTCGCCTTGGCCTCCCAAAGTGGTGGAATTACAGGCGTGAGCCACTGCCCTCGGCCGATTCGATTCTTTTCTTATAAGGGTAACTCAGTCATCATAATCTTGCTCAAGACAATATTTGAAACGATATTGCTCATGTCCACAGGAAATGCATCTGTCACATCCAGTCTCTAAAATCACAAGTAGGCCTGGTGAGGTGGCTCATGCCTATAATCCCAGTACTTTGGGAAGCCAAGCTAGGAGGATTGCTTGAGGCCAGAAGTTAGAGATTAGCCTGGGCAATATAGTGAGACCCTGTATCTACAAAAAAAAAAAGTCAGGTGTGGTGGTACACGCCAGTAGTCCCAGTTACGCAGAATGCTGAGGCAGGAGGATCACTTGGGCCAGGGAGTTTGAGGCTGCAGTGGGCTATGATTTCACTGCCAGTGCACTCCACCTGGGTGACAGAGCAAGACCATATCTCAGAAAAAAAAAGAAATAATAAATAAAGAAAAATAAAAAAGAAAATCACGAATAATATGGAGAAGGAAAATATTATTTTAGACCTTCTTTACAGCATGTCTATGGGATTAACAGTAATGATGAATAAAAGGAATGGCTTATAGACAGCACTCAGTAAATAGTAGCTCTTTTAGATTCAGTAGATGGCTGCTTCTGAGATATGATAAAAGGAGTAGAGGAAGTATAGAACTTTAAAAATATCTTCCTCCACATTGAAATTCTTTGTTTCATTTTGACCACTACTTGATATTCTGTTGTTAAAGATGTATTCATTTGAGGTTAACAAGTACCCTCTTTTAAAATGCAAATAAACTTAAAGCTATCGCTTCTCTGTTACCGCTGGTCAATCCGATTCTCAGGGCGATTTCCTGGTAGTAACTGGACTCTAATTAAAATATACACTTCTCAAATTATGCACTCATAGCCCTGAGTTTGATTGGTTTTCTTCTGCTAAGGGATCAGTGCTGGAGAAGTGCTTATCATTTGCTAGCATTTCAGGTATGATAAGGATTGGCCCCATTATCAAGTGTTAGAAACTACTGTTGAAAAATATCTGGCCGGGTGCGGTGGCTCATGCCTGTAATTTCAGCACTTTGGGAGGCTGAGGCGGGTGGATTACCTGAGGTCACGAGTTCAAGACCAGCCTGGCCAACACCATCTCTACTAAAAATACAAAAAATTAGCTGGGTGTGGTAGTACATGCCTGTAATCCTAGCTACTTGGGAGGCTGAGGCAGAATGGCTTGAACCCGAGAGGCAGAAGTTGCAGTTAGCCGAGATTGCGCCATTGCACTCCAGCCTGGGCAACAGAGTGAAACTCTGTCTCAAAAAAAGGAAAAAAAAAATACGCTAGGCCGGTGTCGTGATGCCCCACTCCTGTAATCCCAGCACTTTGGGAGGCCGAGGCGGGCAGATCACCTGAGTTCAGGAGTTCGAGACCAGCTTTGCCAACATGATAAAACCCTGTCTCTACTAAAAATACAAAAATTAGCAGGGCATGGTGGTGGGCACATGTAATCCCAGCTACTCAGGAGGCTGAAGGAAGGAGAATCGCTTGAACCTGGGTGGCGGAGGTTGCAGTGAGCACAGATTGTGCTATTGCACTCTAGCTTAGGCAACAGAGTGAAACTCCGTCTCAAAAAAAAAAATAAAACCAGGCTTGGTGTCACATGTCTGTAATCCCAGCACTTTGGGAGGCCGAGGCGGGTGAATCACCTAAGGCTGGGAGTTCCAGACCAGCCTGGCCAACATGGTGAAACCCTGTCTCTATTAAAGATACAAAAATTAGCCAGGCGTAGTGGCAGGCGCCTGTAATTCCACCTACTCAGGAGACTGTGACAGGAGAATTGCTTGAAACCCAGGGGAAGGAGGTTGCAGTGAGCCGAGATTGCACCACTTTACTCCAGCCTGGGCGAAGAACGAGACTCTGCCTCCAATAAACAAAAAAATTAGCTGGGCATGGTGGCACATGCCTGTAATCCCAGCTACTCGGGAGGCTGAGGCAGGAGAATTGCTTGAACCCAAGAGGCAGGGGTTGCAGTGAGCTAAGATCGTACCATTGCACTCCAGCCTAGGAGATGAGAGCGAAAGCAAAACTCTATCTCAAAAAAAAAATAAATAAAAATAAATAAAAATAAAAAGAAATGAAAAGAAAAATACCCTAAAGGGATGGGCACAGTGGCTCACCCCTGTAATTCCAGCATTTTGGAAGGACGAGGTAGGAGAACTGCTTGAGCTCAGGAGTTCAAGACCAGGCCGGGCAACATAGTGAGACCTCATCTATACAAATAATAATAAAAAATTAGCCGGGCATGGTGGCACACACCTATGGTCCCAGCTACTTAGGAGGCTTGAATAGGAGGATCACTTGAGCCCAGGAGGTCGAGGCTGTCTTAATATTAAGACATGTGAGGCCAGGCATAGTGGCTCACACCTGTAATCCCAGCACTTTGGGAAGCCGAGGCGGGTGGATCATGAGGTCAGGAGTTCAAGACCAGCCTGACCAATATGGTCAAACACCGTCTCTACTAAAAATACAAAAATTAGCCGGGCATGGTGGCACGTGCCTGTAATCCCAGCTAGTCAGTAGGCAGTTTCTTGAGACTTTCCTGAGGAGATCAGTGATGAATTTAATAAATGTGATTTTTTTTACATTGAATAAATGCATTAACATTGACTGATCTGCATAATTCTGTACCAGTATTTTTAAAATGGCTTCAGACTCCCTGTTGCACTTAACCTTTTTTTTTTTTTTTTGAGATGGAGTCTCACAGTGTCTCCCAGACTGGAGTGCAGTGGCGTGATCTCGGCTCACTGCAAGCTCCACCTCCTGGGTTCACGCTATTCTCCTGCCTCAGCCTCCCGAGTAGCTGGGACTACAGGCGCCCGCCACCACGCCTGGCTAATTTTTTGTATTTTTAGTAGAGACAGGGTTTCACCGTGTTAGCCAGGATGGTCTCGATCTCCTGACCTTGTGATCCACCCGCCTCGGCCTCCCAAAGTGCTGGGATTATAGGTGTGAGCCACCACACCCGGCCTGCACTTAACCTTTTTTTTTTTTTTTTAGACGGAGTCTCGCTCGGTAGCCCAGGCTGGAGTGAGTGGCCGGATCTCAGCTCACTGCAAGCTCCGCCTCCCGGGTTCCCGCCATTCTCCTGCCTCAGCCTCCCAAGTAGCTGGGACTACAGGCGCCCGCCACCACGCCCAGCTAGTTTTTTGTATTTTTAGTAGAGACGGGGTTTCACCGTGTTAGCCAGGATGGTCTCGATTTCCTGACCTCGTGATCCGCCTGTCTCGGCCTCCCAAAGTGCTGGGATTACAGGCGTGAGCCACCGCGCCCGGCCCACTTAACCTTTAAGAAATGACTCCATCTCCAAGGTGGTGTGTACTTAAAAAATAAATAAATAAATAAACACTTCCAGTCTCGGCAACATAGGAAGCCTCTATCTGTATAAAAATTAAAAAAATTAACCGAGTATGGTGGCACACACCTGTGGTCCCAGCAGCTCCAACGGCTGAGGTGGGAGGATGGCTTGAGCCCTGGAGGTTGAGCCTGCAGTAAGCTGTGATCCTGCCACTGCACTCCAGCCTGGGCAACAGAGCAGGAACCTGTCTCAAAAAAACAAAGAAAAGTTACCATTTGTTGAATTTGGGTAGTATCAAAGAAGAATATTCAAAATTGTTTGAGAAGGCTAAATATACTCTTCCTTTTCTCAACTACATATCTATTTAAGGCTGAATTTTCTTAATGTACCAAAACAACAGAGCACAACAGAGAAAGGGGAAGCACATAAGAGAATCCAGCTATCTTCCTTAATTTTTTTTTATTTTTATTTTTTTACAATGGAGTCTCTCAGGCTGGAGTGTAATGGCGCAATCTTGGCTCACTGCAACCTCCGACTCCTGGGTTCAAGCAATCCCCCTACGTCAGTCTCCTGAATAGCTGGGATTACAGGTACCCATGACTATGCCCAGCTAATTTTTGTAGTTTTAGTAGAGACAGGGTTTCACCGTGTTGGCCAGGCTGGTCTCGAACTCCTGACCTCAGGTAATCCACCCGCCTCCAGCTCCCAAAGCGGTGGGATTACAGGCGTGAGGCACCGTGCTCGGCCCCTTTCTTTTCTTCGTTTTAGCTGTTTTTCTTTTTTTCAGACAGGGTCTTGCTCTGCAGAGATCAGGGCTCCCTGCAGCCTCGAACCCCTGGTTCAAGCCTTCCTCCTGCCTCAGCCTCCCTAGTAGCTGGGACTACAGGCACATGCCACCACGCCTGGCTAATTTTTAAATTTTTTTTTTGCAGAGACGAGAGTCTCCCTAAATTGGTAGGGCGTGTCTCAAGACTAGCCTCAAGCGATCCTCCCGCCTCGGCCTCTCTAATAAGTGTTGGGATTACAGACGTGAGCCACCGCGCTAGACTTGCTGAAATTATCTTTAAATAAGTTGTTAAAAGACCATCGCAAAAATCACATTGAACGGTTTTCTCTTGCTCCCTAGCTGCATGATGCTGCTTCGAGTTTGTTTCGGTGTGAGCCATCTGAGTCGCCGGACCCTCTCGAGTCTGGCTTTCACTCTGACAATCGGTCAGTGGCTTTACGAATCGGAATCGGAGTCCCCTTGATAGCTCCGCTGGGGAACAGCAAACTACGAGGTTCCAATGGTGACTCTCGGGACTTAGTGAGGATCCAGGGATGTGGGCTTCCTAAAGCCCCGAACCTCCCACACTGCAGACCGTACCTCGCATTAAGGGAACAAGAGTAACAACCCCCTCACACCCCTCTGCTCTCGCGACCCACTGGCTGACCGTTGCAGACGCCCCCTGGCCGCTGATTGGCTTCCCCTGACAGTGGGCGGAACGCGGCCCCGGATTGGATATCCGGGCCCATTCGCCGTCCCTCACCCCGCACCTGCGTCCACTCTCTAGCGTCCCAAGTGAGTGGAGGGGGGATCCCGACTCCAGTCCCGGGCCTTGGCAAGCGGAACTGCACTGTTCGGAAGCGGGAATCCCACTCAGAGCCCGGGCCTGTAGAGGCGGGGCGTCCTGGGCAGCCGGGGTTGGGGCGTCTCCCGTCGTGCACTGGGGCACCGGCGACTCACCCGGAAGGAGAAGCCGTGATCTGGCTATATGGTGGGGCGCGGGCGGTGTCGCTGTGGGGAGCTGGTGCTGTTCTCAGGTGAGAGTGCGTGGGCGGGGCCCCGGGGAGTAGGGGCTGCGCTCAGGTGAGGGGGCGTGGGCTTGAGCGTCAGTAGTGGCACTCGGGATGGTGGCATCGCTTTACATCGTAGGGAAGGACTCTCTTACCACCCGGCATTAAGGCAAGGGCTTGCTGGGGATCCAAAAACCGACTTTTCAGTTTACCTTCAAAGTATATCTTTCACTTCCTACTTCCCAGGCTTAATCGGAAAGGAAGAAGGATCATGTGGACCTTTCGGTCCTAGTTTGTTGCGAATGGAGGAGGAGTGATAGTAGTAAAAGACTGGGGACATTTACTTAAACGGCTAAGACTGGGGGCAATGGCGAGTATTTTACGTGGACACGGGAGACTTGCGGTAGATTGTGGTCGCCGTTGTTAATTACCTTCCAAGTGAAAGGAGTAGGTTAGAGATGGACAAAAAGATGTAGCATAACTGCTTGGTTGAGATCACACAAAGCTTGGTCACAACTGGGAGCTTCCTCTATCTAGTACGTGTGATATTTATAATTGGAGGGAGAGCTTTTTGAATTGCTATCTGCCATCTGGCACTAAGGGCTCAAGATTGAGTAAGAAGGGACGGTAGTCTCAGTAGTTCCATCTACTTTAATCACCTGATTTTTTTCTTAACCTGTCGCTTGAAGTTGTTTAAATGGGAGAGAAAATAAATGGTGAGACTAAAGCCTTGCATTGTTACTATATTAGAAGCTTTACGATGAATCTACTTTGTAAACAGCAAACAATTGGGTACTCACCAGCGCTACTGGTGCTGGTACAGGTGAAGAAAGTGAAGGAAACTTCAGATGTGGTTGAAAGGGCCCAGGAAATGTAGTTAACACCGAGTTATGTAATTAGCTATGGTCACTGACTCTAGCCTTATTTGGATGACGTACAGATCCATCTCCCAGATTATAGAACTAAAGTTAAGAACTTTCTGCTTCTTCTCCAGAGGCAGAACTGAGCTTTTTCTTTTGAGGAGTGGTATCTGTGGGGAGGAATCTAATGAAGAATAGTGGTTGCTAGAAATTACTACTTGGTGTCTAGGTTTTTGTATTTGTTCCAGTGTTTGTTTGTTTGTTTTTGAGATAGGGTCTCGCTCTGTCGCCCAGGCTGGAGTGCAGTGGTGTGATCTTGGCTCACTGCAGCCTCCGCCTCCTGGGTTCAAGCGATTCTCATGCCTCAGTCTCCCGAGTAGCTGGGAGTACAGGCCCGCGCCACCATGCCCAGCTAATTTTTGTATTTTTAGTAGAGACGGAGTTTTTGCCGTGTTGGCCAGGCTGTTCTCGAACTCCTGGCCTCAAGTGTTCTGCCCGCCTCAGCTTCCCAAAGTGCTGGATTACAGGCAGGAGCCACTGCGCCAGCCCAGTGTTTTTAAGGACAGTTACAACTGAAACTTTCTTCCTTTTTTTTTTTTGAGACAGAGTCTCACTCTGTTGCCAGGCTGGAGTGCAGTGGTGCGATCTCTGCTCACTGCAGCCTCCACCTCCTGGGTTCAACTGATTCTCCTGCCTCAGTCTCCCAAGTAGCTGGGACTACAGGCACGCGCTACCACGTGCAGCTAATTTTTGTATTTTTAGTAGAGACGGGGTTTCACCATGTTGGCCAGGATGGTCTTGATCTCTTGACCTCGTGATCCGCCTGCCTGGGCCTCGCAAAGTGCTGGAATTACAGACATGAGCCACCATACCTGACCCATCTGGAGGTTTTTTTTGTTTGTTTGTTTGTTTGTTTTGACAATGGAGTCTCGCTCGCACTGCCACCTGGGCTGGAGTGCAGTGCAACCTCCGCCTCCCGGGTTCAAGTGATTCTCCTGCTTCAGCCTCCCAAGTAGCTGGAATTACAGGCACCTGCCACCACGCTCAGCTAATTTTTTGTATTTTTAGTAGAGACGGAGTTTCATTATGTTGGCCAGGCTGGCCTCTGGAGGTTTTTTTTTTAAAAAAAAGCCAGTTCACAGCTATTTGTTTCTGAGTGGTATTGGCCCCAAAGGAAAGAAGAATTTCTTCATGAAGGTAGTGCAGGGCCCTATGCAAACTCTTCCTGAGACCAAGTGTATGATGATCATTTCGTTACTAAATTATGGTCCTGAATTTGACAAACCTTTTTCAAGGTACAAAAGATGTATGATCTCCACTGAGTGGATGACTGTGATTTCCTTGTCATCGTCTTTCCCATTGTTGGTTTTGTTTAAAGACACTTCAGAGTATTTAACTCTCTGCTCCTGTGCAGGCAGTTTATCGAATGCCTGCAAAGAGAAGAGAAAAAAAAAAAAAACAACTTAAGGAGGTTAATTGTTCACAGCAAATGGGTCTGCTCTTTTTGGTTTCAGACATTTGACTAATATCTGGAATGTCATATATGGGTTGTTCTGGAATTGGAATTTCCCACCTTTCAGTTCAGGACCCCTTGAAGGTGGTGGCTGCATCAGATAAAAATCAGATTGTCAGCAAGAATACCATTTAAGATGGTACTGCAATCACAAAACCTTGGGTTTGCTCAACACCGTGTAGCCCAGTTTTGTCATGGACCATGCAGCTTCGTTTCTGCATGCAGTGTTTGTCTGTGGAGATACTTCTGGTATATTGGAGAGAATTGAAAAAGCTGTTTGCTTTGCTGATTTCATGGTGTAAACAAGTTCCCCTTCTTTTGAAATGTTAGTCTTGTGTTAGCAAAACATAAAATAGAAGGAAACTCATTACACAGTCTTCTAATGGTAAGGCAGAACTAATAAGAGAATGTGTTTAAAATTAATTGTGGGACTGTAAAAATGAGTGCGTATGTGAATGGGTATGGGGGAAGGAGAGGGAGGGCTCAGAGATATTAGAGATAGTCTTGTTTTCCCAGGAGCCAGCCTGGATCATTTGTTGGCAGTACATACTGGCTGAAGTCAGTTTTCATTTCAAGGTAAATTGGAAAGGGAAATTAAACCTTATTGTTCCGCTCTTAAGAGAGAAGGGGGTGGAGGCAGCAGCCAGGGTGGATGCTGTTGGAATAGTTCTAGAAGTAACAAGATTAGTGCTGTATTTTAACAGAAGGTGACATCATGGGCCTCATTGGACTTGAGTAACCCTGTGCTGCAGCCTTCATGGTCCCCTTGTCGGAGTGGGTGATGTCGCTATACATGTAAACTGCCACATTGGGGAAAATCAGGGCTGAGGCTTTAATGAATCTTTACAAAGGAGCAGAATGCATCCTGGGTCGACCTGTGCAGCTGTGGGGTGCTTGGGCAGAAGTACAAACCGGATGGCATGTCAGGAGAGGAAGTCATTAGAACAGTTGGCTTGGGTTCCAGAGTATGGATTGGATACAGGGAAGGTCCCAACTGGGCAACCCACTCAGGTGCTCCTTGGAGTGCTCTAGCTCTATGATTCACCTGTGAGGAGGTGACTGGTGTTAGTGAGACTGGGAGAAATGCAGAAGCATTGGTGTTTGTGGGGACTTGGTTGTCTCTAGACAGCCGGGAGGGGGCGCTATTAGGCTTGCTTTCAAAGCTGTGATCTGAGTGCTCACCAGACCCTGTTGTGCCTGCGTTCTTGAAGGCAAAAGTTTTACATCTGGACCCGCCTGTTTTGGCTGCATGTGACAAACTTTCTGTAGACTCCAACACCCTTTGGAGGGGAGAGGTGGCCTAGTTGAGGGCCTGGTCTGAGAAGGGAGGCAAATTCCCCAGGGCCTTTTAGCTTGGCATTGAGCTAATGGGTATTTTTTTTTGCTTCCTCTTAAGTTTTACAAAAACAAAAAGTGTTGCCTGGGTTTCCCCACGGGCGTCTATTAAAAACTTTCAGGGTTTTCCCTGGTAAAGAATGGTAAGAACAGAGGCATACTAATCTTGATCCTGTATCCTCTGTCCCTCATCAGATGTTTTCTTCCAATGGGCTTTTGGTGTAGGATGTCGGAGAACCAAGAACAGGAGGTAAGAGTGTGGTCTCCAGAGAACAGGTAGGTAAAAGTTGGAGAGGGGATTTAGGAGGAAAGAGGACACAGATGCAAATCATTACTCAGTAGTGTTCTTCCTGCAGTATTACTTTGGTGGTTCTGATGCGCTCAAAATAAAGTCAGGAGAAAGAAATCAATAGCAGAGGCATTCCTAGGAAATGGGGTTCCATTCTGACTAAATTTTCCATTGATTGGAATATACTGGAATGTAAGCTTCATGGGGGCAGGGACTTATGTCTCTTGTTCATGCTTTATCCCCAGTGCCTAGAATAGTGTCTGACACGTAGTGGGGCTCAGTAAAAATTTGTTGAATTGAGTGATTGAATTGAGTGAATGAATGAAATGAATGAATGAAAGTTGGTGTTGAATGAATGAAAGTTGGTGTTGGGTGGAAAAATCTAGCAACCTGTGTTGTCAGAGCTGCCTTGCTCTGTAGCTGAAGCTGAGGGAGTTTTTCTTACCTACAGGAGGTGATTACAGTGCGTGTTCAGGACCCCCGAGTGCAGAATGAGGGCTCCTGGAACTCTTATGTGGATTATAAGATATTCCTTCATGTGAGTGCATCAAGCTTCTGTATTGGGGTCAACGCTCTGCAGAGCTGAGGGGCTTGTACTGAGGTGTAACCTTTTTTTTTTTGAGATGGAGTTTTGCTCTTGTTGCCCAGGCTGGAGTGCAGTGGTGTGATCTCGGCTTACTGCAACCTCTGTCTCCCGGGTTCAAGCGATTCTCCTGCCTCAGCCTCCCAAGTAGCTGGGATTACAGGCATGTGCCACCATGCCCAGCTAATTTTGAATATATATTTTTTTAGTAGAGACGGGGTTTTATCATGTTGGCCAGGCTGGTCTTGAACTCCTGACCTCAAGTGATCCACCCTCCTTGGCCTCCCAAAGTGCTGGGATTACAGGTGTGAGCCACCGCACACGGCAAGGTGTAACCTATTTTTGAGTGTTTCTGGTGGACCCGAGACAGAAGACTTGGAAGAAAGGGAGGGAGGAAAGGAAAGAGAGTTTGAGGTATGTCTTTGAGTTGCTTTTGGGCTGCCTGGTGGCACCTTGTTCTAGTTGGGGACCTGATCAGGTCTGTGGCCTGATGGCATGGCTCCTCAGTGAGAGCAGTGATAGGGAGCTTATGTGAACTTGTCTTTTTTCCACTAAACCCTTTTCATGTACTTCATGTGCTTTCATGTATAGACCAACAGCAAAGCCTTTACTGCCAAGACTTCCTGTGTGCGGCGCCGCTACCGTGAGTTTGTGTGGCTGAGAAAGCAGCTACAGAGAAATGCTGGTTTGGTGTGAGTTTGCTCTTGCTTCCTTCTTGGGTCTGTTTTGGGTGCTTATGTAGGTACTGGAGTTGACAATGAACAGAACTTGCAACATACCAGGCACTAAGGAAATTGGGAAATATGTTGTTTCTTTTTTTGTTTTTTGGGTTTTTTGTGTTTTTTTTTTTGACATAGGGTCTTGCTCTGTTACAGTGGCTGGAGTGCAGTGGCGCCCTCATGGCTTATTGCAGCCTCAACCTCCTGCGTTCTAGCAATCCTCCCACCTCAGCTTCCTGAGTGGCTGGGACTGCAGGTGCATGCCACTACATTTGCCTAATTTGGAAAATATTTTTGTCGAGATGGGGGTCTCCCTATGTTACTAGGGTGGTCTTGAACTCCTGGACTCAAGCAGTCCTGCCTTGGCCTTCCAAATTGTTGGGATTAGGTGTGAACCACCAGGCCCAGCTGGGAAATAATGTTTTTTTCTTTTTTTGAGATGGAGTCTTGCTCTGTTGCACAGGCTGGAGTGCAACGGCGTGATCTCATGCCACTGCATCCTCCGCCTCCCAGGTTGAAGCAATTCTTTCTGCCTCAGCCTCCCAAGTAGCTGGGATTACAGGTGCCCACCATTACGCCTACCTAGTTTTTGTATTTTTAGTAGAGATGGGGTTTCTCCATGTTGGCCAGGCTGGTCTCAAACTGCTGGACTCAAGTGATCCACCCGTCTCGGCCTCCCAAAGTGCTGGGATTATAGGCGTGAGCCACCGCTCCTGACTGGGAAATATGGTTTTTTTTTTTTTTTTTTTTGGAGACTGAGTTTTGCTCTTATTGCCCGGGTGCAGTGTCGGCTTACCGCAACCTCCACCTCCCGGGTTCAAGTGATTCTCCTGCCTCAGCCTCCTGAGTAGCTGGAATTACAGGCATGCGCCACTACTCCCGGCTAATTTTGTATTTTTAGTAGAGATGGGGTTTATCCATGTTGGTCAGGCTGGTCTCGAACTCCCAACCTCAGGTGATCCGCCTGCCTCAGCCTCCCAAAATTGCTAGGATTATACAGGACTGAGCCACCGCACCAGGCCCTTTTTTTTTTTTTTTTTTTGAGACGGACTCGCTCTGTCGCCCACGCTGGAGTGCAGTGGTGCAATCTCGGCTCACTGCAACCTCTGCCTCCCGGGTTCAAGCAGTTCTCTGCCTCAGCCTCCCGAGTAGCTGGGATTACAGGTGCCCGTCACCACACCCAGCTAATGTTTGTGTTTTTAGTAGCGATGGGGTTTCACCATGCTAGCCAGGCTGGTCTTGAACTCCGACCTCAGGCGATCCGCCTGCCTTGGCCTCCCAAAGTGCTGGGATTACAGGCGTGAGCCACCGCGCCTGGCCAGATATATCTTCTTAAATCATATTTTCAAGTCAGTGAAAAAAGTAGAATCTAATTTTGAGTATTTTTACCTAACAAAGCCATACTAACATCAAAAATCTTTTTCTTTCTTTATATACATATGTGTCTAGAGCTCAACAAATATACAGCTAACATTTTAAACACTTTAAATCTGCTTATCAGAAAATTTTAAGTACCTGGACTTATTTGAGAGGTAGTGTTTCCATCCACTCCACATGTAGGTGGCCTGTTGAGTGACTGAGTCAGTTAGTTAACATGTGGAACTGATAAGGCTGTTGCCATGGGGCAGGCCCTAAGAAACCAGGTGAAACTCCATTCCCCTGACAATTCTATATCCTCCAGCCTGGCCTGTTTTTTTTGTTTTTCCCTTTTTTTTTTTTTTTTTTTTTTTGAGATGGAGCTTAGCTATGTGAACCTCTGCCGGTTGTGGTGGCTCACGCCCAGCACTTTGGGAGACTGAGGCAGGTGGATCACAAGGTCAGGAGTTCAAGACCAGGCTGGTCAAGATGGTGAAACCCCATCTCTACTAAAAATACAAAAAATTAGCCAGGTGTGGTGGCAGGCGCCTGTAATCCCAGCTACTCAGGAGGCTGAGGCAGAGAATTTCTTGAAACTGGGAGGTGGAGGTTGCAGTGAGCTGAGATTGTGCCACTACACTCCAGCCTAGGCAACAGAGTGAGACTCTGTCTCAAAAACAACAACAACGAAAAAAAAAAAATGCAAGCTTCAGGAGCCTCAAACACCTGGGGTTAAGGGATTCTCCCACCTCAGCCTCCCAAGTAGCTGGGACTACAGGCATGTGCCACCATGCTCAGCTAATTTTTGTATTTTTTGTAGAGACAGGTCTCACTTTGTTGCCCAGGCTGGTCTCTCAAACTCTTTGGCCTCAAGTGGTCCTCCTGCCTCAGTCTCCCAAGTTGTTGGGATTACAGGTGTGACCCACTGCATCCCGCTCCAGTTTCTTCCTTTTTTTTTTTTTTTTTTTTTGAGACGGAGTCTGGCTCTGTCGCCCAGGCTGGAGTGCAGTGGCCGGATCTCAGCTCACTGCAAGCTCTGCCTCCCGGGTTTATGCCATTCTCCTGCCTCAGCCTCCCGTGTAGCTGGGACTACAGGCGCCCGCCACCTTACCTGGCTAGTTTTTTGTATTTTTTAGTAGAGACGGGGTTTCACCGTGTTAGCCAGGATGGTCTCGATCTCCTGACCTTGTGATCCGCCCGTCTCAGCCTCCCAAAGTGCTGGGATTAACAGGCTTGAGCCACCGCGCCCGGCCAGTTTCTTCCTTTTTAAAAACAATAGTTGATGGTTTGTGTGGATTTCTTTTTTTCTTTTTTTTTTTTTTTGAGGCGGAGGCTCACTCTGTCACCCAGGCTAAAGTGTAGTGGTGCAATCTCGGCTCACTGCAACCTCTGCCTCCTGGGTTCAAGGGATTCTCCTGCCTCATCCTCCTGAGTAGTTGGGATTACAGGTGCGCACCACCACTGCTGGCTAATTTTTGTATTTTTAGTAGAGACGGGGTTTCACCATTTTGGTCAGGCTGGTCTCCAACTCCTGACCTCATGATCTATCTGCCTTGGCCTCCCAAAGTGCTGGGATTACAGGTGTGAGCCACTGTGTCTGGCCTTTTTTTTTTTTTTTTTTAAGATGGAGTCTTGCTCCTGTCCCATCCAGCAGACTGGAGTGCAGCGGCGCGATCTCGGCTCACTGCAACCTCCACCTCCTGGGGTTCAAGTGATTCTCCTTCCTCAGCCTCCTGAGTAGGTGGGATTACAGGGGTGCGCCACCAAGCCCTGCTAATTTTCTTTTTTCTTTCTTTCTTTTTTTTTTGAGATGGAGTTTCGCTCTTGTTGCCCAGGCTGGAGTGCAATGGCTCGATCTCAGCTCACCGCAACCTCCACCTCCTGGGTTTAAGCGATTCTCCTACCTCAGCCTCCCGAGTAGCTGGGATTACAGGCATGTGCCACCACACCTGGCTAATTATGTATATTTATTTTTATTTATTTAAAAAAATTTTTTTTTGAGACAGAGTTTCACTCTTGTTGCCCAGGCTGGAGTACGATGGCATAATCTCAGCTCACTGCAACCTCCGCCTCCCAGTTTCAAGTGATTCTCCTGCCTCAGCCTCCCAAGTAGCTGGGATTACAGGCATGCACCACCATGCCCAGCTAAGTTTTTGTATTTTTAGTAGAGATGGGTTTCTCCATGTTGGTCAAGCTGGTCTCGAACTCCCAACCTTAGGTGATCCGCCTGCCTTGACCTCTCAAAGTGCTGGGATTACAGGCGTGAGCCACCATGCCTGGCCTAATTTTGTATTTTTAGTAGAGATGGGATTTCTCCATATTGGTCAGGCTGGTCTCGAACTCCTGAGCTCAGGTGATCCACCCGCCTTGGCCTCCCAAAGTGGTGGGATTACAGGTGTGAGCCACCGCACCCAGCCTACTTTTTGTATTTTGTATTTTTATTTTTGAGACAGAGTCTCACTCTTATCGCCCAGGCTGGAGTGCAATGGTGCGATCTCGGCTCACTGCAACCTCTGCCTCCTGTTTAAAGCAATTCAGACAGGGTTTCACCATGTTGGCCAGGCTGGTCTTGAACTCCTGACCTCAGATGATCCACCCACCTTTGCCTCCCAAAGTGGTGGAATTACAGGCGTCAGCCACCGCACCCGGCCGGTTTTTTTTTTTTTTTTTTTTGAGACGGAATCTTGCTCTGTTGCCCAGGCTGGAGTGCAGTGGCGTGATCTCAGCTCACTGCAAGCTCCGCCTCCCAGGTTCACGCCATTCTCCTGCCTCAGCCTTCCGAGTAGCTGGGACTACAGGCGCATGCCACCACGCCCGGCTAATTTTTTGTATTTTTAGTAGAGACGGGGTATCACAGTATTAGCCAGGATGGTCTTTATCTCCTGACCTCATGATCTGCCCGCCTCAGCCTCCCAAAGTGCTGGGATTACAGGCGTGAGCCACTGCGCCCGGCTGTTTTTTTTTTTTTTTTTTAAAGGAGACATGAGGTTTCATCATGTTGCCCAGGCTGGTCTTGAACTCCTGAGCTCAAGTGATCTGCCCACCTCAATCTCCCAAAGTGCTAGGATGACAAGCATGAACCACGGTACCTAGCCGGGAGTGGGTTTCATAAACAACATAGTGTGGCTGGGCTTGGTGGCTCACACATGTAATTCCAGTGCTTTGGGAGGTTAAAGAAGGAGGATCACTTGAGGCCAGGAGTTTGAGACCAGCCTGGGCAACAGAGCAATACTCTGTCTCTACAGATACCTAAGTAAATAAATAAATAAATTAGGTGCACACAGTGGCACGTGCCTGTAGTCATAGTTATTCTGGAGGCTGATGCAGGAGGATTACTTGATCCCAGGAATTTGAGGCTGCGGTGAGCTATGCTCATGATTATGCCACTGCACTTCAGCCTGGGCAACCTGGAGAGAGCAGCTTGGAAAGCAATACCTTGTCTCTAAAATCAAACAGACAAAAATAATGTATCAGCATGGGTTTTATAGTCATAGACCTGGTTCCGATATGAGCTTTGCTGCTTACTAGCTGTGTAACAGTGAGAAATTTACTTAATTTCTCTGATCTAAAGTGAGTTTACTAATATCTTTCTCATGGGGTTTTGGGATGACTAAATGAAATAATGTTTATAAAACATTTAGCACAGTCTGGCTTGACACTTGGCATGCAGTCAGTCAATGTTAGCACCACCCCTTATTAAAAGCTAATTGTGGCCAGGAGCCGTGGCTCATACCTGTAATCCCAGCACTTTGGGAGGCCAAGGCGGGTGGATCACGAGGTCAGGAGATCAAGACCATCCTGGCTAACACGGTGAACCCCCGTCTCTACGAAAAATACAAAAAATTAGCTGGGTGTGGTGGTGGGTGCCTGTAATCCTGGTTACTCGGGAGGCTGAGGCAGGAGAATGGCGTGAACCCGGGAGGCGGAGCTTGTAGTGCGCTGAGATCGCACCACTGCACTCCAGCCTGGGCGACAGAGCGAGACTCCATCTCAAAAAAAAAAAAAAAAAAAATGCTAATTGTATTGATGAGGCTTGTTTTCAAGGTATTTCCTTGATCAGAGGCTAGAATGACTATCTTAGATGTTAGAGTTATCGTGGGTGTTATATCATGTGGCTCCACAGGCCTGTTCCTGAACTTCCTGGGAAGTCAACCTTCTTCGGCACCTCAGATGAGTTCATTGAGAAGCGACGACAAGGTCTGCAGCACTTCCTTGAAAAGTGAGTAGACAGAACGGCTGGTGCTGGCCACTGAGGGTGGAGGCGGGGTGGAGGGAGGTGCCAGGCAGGATGGAGCTCCCTGCTCAGGTAACCAGAAGTTCTTCAGAGGATGGGGAATGGAGAGCAGTTCCTCAGGGTGATGCTCTGTGTTGTGCTACCTGTATTTTCCCCAGGGTCCTGCAGAGTGTGGTTCTCTTGTCCGACAGTCAGTTGCACCTCTTCCTGCAAAGCCAGCTCTCAGTGCCTGAGATAGAAGCCTGTGTCCAGGGCCGAAGCACCATGACTGTGTCTGATGCCATTCTTCGATATGCTATGTCAAACTGTGGCTGGGCCCAGGAAGAGAGGCAGAGCTCTTCTCACCTGGCTAAAGGAGACCAGCCTAAGAGGTAACTGGAGTACTCTTTGAGATAGCAGGGGCTAGGTTTGCTATAACCTGGACCAGAGAGGTGTCCATTTGTTAGGGAAAGTAATGTCATAGCATTGGTAGCCTTTCAAGAGATCTTGTTCTTTGGGTGTGTGGCTTTCTATCCAGGTGGGTCTGTGTTAACCTACCATTGGGTAGCAGGAGCTCCTACTGAAACCTGGGGAGAGAGAAGGGAAAGCTTTCTCATTTATTCGGTATTTTATTCCTCCTCCCTCCCTTATTTATTTTTATTTTTATTTTTTTTGTGGAGATAGAGGCTCACTCTTCTACCTAGGCTGGAGTGCAGTGGCATGATCTTGGCTCACTGCAACCTCTGCCTCCTGGGTTCAAGCGATTCTCCTGCCTCAGCCTCCTGAGTAGCTGGGATTACAGGCAAGTGCCACCATGCCCGGCTAAGTTTTGTATTTTTAGTAGAGGTGGGATTTTTGCCATGCTGATCAGGCTGGTCTCGAACACCTGACCTCAGGTGATCACCTGCCTCTGCCTCCCAAAGTGCTAGGATTACTGGCTAGGATTACCGTGCCTGGCCTAATAGCTTTATTGACATAAAATTTACCTGCCATAAAGTTTACCTTTTTAGGTACAGTTCAGTAGTTTTTAATATAGTCACAGGGTTGTATAACTGTCAGCCACCACAGTCAATTTTAGAACATTTTCATCACCCCAAAAGAAACCTTGTACCCGTGAGTAGTGACTCCCCTGTCCTTCCCTCCCCCGTAGCTCCTGGCAACCACTAGTCTACTTTCTGTGTCTATGCGTTTGTCTATTTTGGACATTTACACAAATGGAGTCATATGATTTGTGGTCTTTTGTAACCGGCTTTTTTCATCTAACATAATGTTTTCAAGGTTCATTCATATTTTATCATGCATCATTACTTCATTGCTCTTTTTTCTCCTTTTTTTCCCCCATTTTTATGGCTAAATAACAGTCCATTTGTATGGCTAAATAACCACATTTTGTTTATCCATTCACTTGCATTTATCTGTTTTTTTTTCTGAGACAGAGTCTTGCTCTGTCGCCCAGGCTGGAGTGCAGTGGCATGATCTCGGCTCACTGTAAGCTCCGCCTCCCAGGTTCACGCCATTCTCCTGCCTCAGTCTCCCGAGTAGCTGGGACCACAGGTGCCCACCATCATGCCCGGCTAATTTTTTGTATATTTAGTAGAGACAGGGTTTCACCGTGTTAGCCAGGATGGTCTCGATCTCCTGACCTTGTGATCCGCCTGCCTCAGCCTCCCAAAGTGCTGGGATGACAAGTGTGAGCCACCGTGCCCAGTCTTTTTTTTTTTTTTTTTTTTTAAATTGAGATAGGGTTTCGCCAGGTTGCCCAGGATGGTCTCCACCTCCCAGACTCAAATAATTCACCATGCCCAGCCATTTTTTTTTTTTTAATTGGGCAGCCTCCTGAGTCAGAATAGGCTCAGAGAGACTTCCCTTCCATTCATTTTTGTTTATATGTTCATACTCTTTTTTTTCTGAGACGGAGTCTCACTCTGTTGCCCAGGCTGAAGTGCAGTGGTGTGATCATAACTCACTGCAGCCTTGACCTCCCAGGTTCAAGCAATCTTCCCGCCTCAGCTTCCTGAGTAGCTGGGCAGGCACGTGCCAGCATCCGTGGCTAATTTATTTTTATTTTTTTGTAGAGATGGGGTCTCCCTATGTTACCCAAGCTGTTCATACCTTTCTTTTCCTTTTCTCACTCTTTTCCAGTTGCTGCTTTCTTCCAAGATCGGGTAGGAGGAACTCTCCCTCACCACCTCCCAGTGAAGAAAAGGACCATTTAGAAGTGTGGGCTCCAGTTGTTGACTCTGAGGTTCCTTCCTTGGAAAGTCCCACTCTCTCACCCCTCTCCTCACCATTATGCTGTGATTTTGGAAGACCCAATGAGGGAACCTCCACTCTTCAGTCTGTGAGGAGGGCTGTGGGAGGAGACCATGCTGTGCCTTTGGACCCTGGTCAATTAGAAACAGTTTGGGAAAAGTGAGCTCTGGGTTCTGCTCTGAGATGGTCAGAGAAGATACGGGCCAGGAGACTTACTCAGGTGGGACTGGGCACAGGGCAGGTATTGTGGGAGGCTGGGCTGCTTAGTGTCTTCTAGTCGCCTTTGCTTGGGCTGATTGACAGAGGTCAGTCATAACAGCCCCATATGCCTCTTCCATGGGAATAAATACTGTGCAGATGTTTGTAAGTTAAGCATAAGGCCCAGGGGCTGTTGATTTTGAACAGAACCCCATATTACTCTCCTGGGGGCTGAGTTTCTGTAGGTCATTTGTATGTAGGACCAGGAGTATCTCCTCAGGTGACCAGTTTTGGGGACCTGTATGTGGCAATTCTAAGCTGCCATATTGAACATTGTCCCAACGGGAGTGGTTGTGTTGTATCCCCATCTTGGCTGGCTTCAGTTTCTGCTGTAGCCCTAGAGCACTTTGTTTCTGGGAGGCTGGCCTCTTGCCTACCTTCTTGCATGGACAGTGGGATGAATATTTACTCTCCCACCTCCTTGCTTTTTCTTTCAATGATACCACTGAATGGAACTGGTGCTGTGACTTCTGCTGCTGGGGATTTATATCCCGAGACCTTAGCCTGGCTGAGTGGAGCCTGAGACCTGCACAACAGCTCATGGTCATGCCTGAGAGAGAAGTGGCTGGCCACAGCCAGAAGAAACAACAACAGCCAGGAGCCTTTATTTTGGAAAAGACTGTCGGGGCTGTCACTGTCTCTTCTGGTTATAAAGCGGAGACGTGGCTATCTTTTCTGCAGGGTTAGAGTGGGCTCCTTTCTTTTTTGAATCCTTTTCTTCTCCTTTGGTAACAGCTCCCTGCCTCCAGGGCTTCCACCGCGAGCATCTCTGCTGTATTGAGCAGTCCAGTGGGGGTGCGAGGGCTTTGTTTCTGCCTGCCTGAAAGAGAGGGCTCTGGGGATGGAGATGAGGAACAACACGCTCTCCTTCAGACAATGAGGCATTCTCTCCTCCTGCTGCCATTCTTCATCTCCACTGAGAGCCAGAGCTGGTAGGAGCCGAGTGCCACAGGCATTCTGCATTGCTTTACTCTTAGGTTTGCTTGTGTGATTCTTCCCCTGCCTTTCACCCACTCCTCCCTCATCTCACTATCCTACCCTGTCTGTGGGCTCTTTTACTAGCAGCCTATGCTGTGGGACTGTCATGGCATTTAGTTCAGAGTGGAGGGGCTTTGGCCTGAAATAAAATGCAAGTATTTAAGATTGTTGTTGCAATTTGTGTCTAACAAGCTGTAGCAGAGAGGGAGGGAGTGAGGGCTGGCAGTAGTTCCTTTCATAAATCATGAATTTATCAGCATGGAAATAATGGTTTAGAACTGTGCTCTGTAGCCCTCCTGCATTGTGTGTGCAGCTCAACTTCACCACTGGAGGAAGGATTGTCTTCCAAAGAGCTGGGATCCAACTCTTCTCACAGTTCTGGGCATGAACCTTGTTAGGTATAATTTACCTGATGCTGCTTCCATCCTCGCAGCCTGTCTGAGGTGCCAGGTGCTGAAAGAGAAATAAAGTTTGTCAACAGGCAGATGCAAAGCCCTGGCTGGTATTCATCCCTCTTTCCTGCCCGCCTCCCCTGGGTCTCTCCTTTATATGATGCAGCAGAGCAAGGCGAGGATAGAAAACCTACAGAGGCAAATCCAAAATGTCAGAAGAAGTTCATTTAAAAGGGGAAAAAAACTCCACGCGCAACCCTCACAAAAACCCGACAGATGCTAAGCTAATGGCATCCGCTTTGCCGATTGGTGGGGATGGCTCATGAATATTAATGAGCCCAATGCTCCAAATGGTGCAGCTGTGAACCCAGCTGTGCCTGAAGCTCTCTGATCTCCATACTTCCAGACAGGAGCCGGAGGTGGTCTGTGTCAATTCCCTACTCAGCCAAAAAACAGCAAGCTGGGTTGGACTTCTTCTATTTGCTCCTTTTCTTCCTGGAATTGGTGCTCAGCAGCTAGTTCTGCCAGCAGGCTAGGCTGCTGGGACAGCAGGAGCCATTCAAAGACATGGATGTGATTTTTCTGACTCCCAGCTTTTTTAATGATCCATTAGCAGCGTGCATACAACAGCACCTCAGTTAATCTAAGGCCAGGCACCATCTCCTTTCAGTCTCTCTCTTAGTTGAGTATAGGCTTTAGAAGGAGAAGTCCTAGGAAGGAAAGCACTTTTCTAATAATACAGGCCTAGGGCCATCAGAAAAATAGCACACATGAGTTTTTCTCTCCATCCAGATAGTGCCATAGGCCCCTCTTCTGTTTTGCTCTGTTCCTGCATGTGCCCAGGTCTAGCCACTGTGGCTGATGACCTCTATGAAAGATGGAGGATTAGCTGGGGGTAGTGGCTCATTGAACTGTTTGTAGGATAAAAATGTTTAGAATTTAGTTTTGAGTCAAGTTCTGTCCTGATTTAGTCACCTTTCTTCTGTCAGATACCTCCATGGCCCACATCTAGTCATCCATAACCCAGGATGACTGATTCCAAGCTCGTGGGGATTGTTTGTTTGGTGGGAGGAAATGTGTTTGTGTGTGTGGGGGGGGTTTCTTACCATTAAAACACTAAGTTTTATAAGCATAATTTTATTGGCCCTTTTCAGTGCCTCGTGAGGAAAGTAGGGTAGGTATATGCTCCTTTTTTCATTGAGGAAACTGAGCTCAATTTTTTTTTTTTTTTTTTTTTGAGATGGAGTCTCCCTTTGCCGCCCAGGCTGGAGTGCAGTGGTACAATCTCAACTCACCACAACCTCCACCTCCCGGGGTCAAGCAGTTCTCCTGCCTCAGCCTGCCAAGTAGCTGGGATTACATGGGCCTGCCACCTCACCCGGCTAATTTTTGTATTTTTATTTTATTGATTTATTATCATTATTTTTTGACATGGAGTCTCGCTCTGTTGCCAGACTAAAGTGCAGTGGTGCCATCTTGGCTCACTGCAACCTCCGCCTCCCGGGTTCAAGCGATTCTCCTGCCTCAGGCTCCCAAGTAGCTGGGACTACAGGCGCATGCCACCACGTCCAGCTAATTTTTGTATTTTTAGTAGAGATGGGGTTTCACCATGTTGGCCAGGATGGTCTCGATCTCTTGACCTCATGATCCATCTACGTCGTTCTCCCAAAGTGCTGGGATTACAGGTGTGAGCCACTACGCTTGGCAATTTTTGTATTTTTAGTAGAGACTGTGTTTCACCATGTTGGCCAGACTGGTCTCGAACTCCTGACCTCAAGTGATCCACCTGCCTCGGCCTCCCAAAGTGCTTGGATTACAGGCGTGAGCCACTGTGCCCATCCAAGTGTGGTTTTTTAAAAAGCATGTTTTTAGATGATGGTGGAGTATGTTCACATGAGAGATACTTTCCGAGCTCTGTGAGACAAGTCCCCTGCCACCCCAAAAAAGAAAAAGTCTACCACTACATTCAAGGAAAAAAAAAAAGCAACCCTGCAGGGCTTTTCAGAATTGTCCTCAGAAATCAGAGCTCTTTCACAGTTCTTAGTTTTCTCATGCTAAGGCCTTAGATCCATATGACCGAGTCCAAGGTACCTCCTATCCTCTCTGTTAGCTTTGCTTGGGAGGTGATCATGACTTTTTTTTCTTTTGAGATGGAGTCTCGCTCTGTAACCCAGTCTGGAGTGCAGTGGTGTGATCTCAGTTCACTGCAACTTCTGTCTCCCAGGTTCAAGTGATTGTCTTTCCTCAGCCTCCTGAATAACTGGGATTACAGGCATCCGCCACCACGCCTGGCTAATTTTTGTATTTTTTTTAGAGATGAGGTTTCACCATGTTGGCCAGGCTGGTCTCAAACTCCTGACCTCGGGTATCTGCCCTCCTTGGCCTCCCAAAGTGCTGGGATTACAGGTGTTGGCCACTGTGTCTGGCCTTATTAGAGATATGACTTCTCAGTGGGGAAAAAACACTTCTATTTTAGCCATGACTGGATTTGGAGTTGGAAAGCTGGACACCTCAAATCTTGATATAATAAACACAGACAACTTATGCTCAAAATGTTAACAAGAACTACACTTCCTAGGAGACAGAGTGCTCCTGACTCAAGCAGAGTGAATAATTACTTTTCTCTTGTTCAGGGGAGATCTGGTCTATTTTCACAAGCAAAGGAGAAGGAAAAAAAGCGAAGGGATACTTTCATGGTAGCCAAAGGGGCACAGATAATAAACAGAGGTGGTAAAGCTAGGGTGTGAGAATTAGGAGACTACTGGTAAGTCTATAAGGTTTTTTCCCCCTGGAAGGGTAGGAACACAAGATGTTTCTGGAATCTCTGGATTATGGGAAGCCACCAGCCAAAATTTCTTTTCATGCGTGGCTGTCAAGTCTCCTTCCCGTCCTTCAGCCAAGCACTTTTTCTTTGATACCATCAGTTCAGAAAGGGCCAGCCTGTTGGAATCCTGTAAGTGCTCTAGCCCTGTGTGTGTCCCTTTCCCTGGTGGCTGTGTTGGTGTGGGAAGCCCAGCCCACCAGCAGCCTGACCCGGATCCTTCCGGCAGAAGGCCCAGAACAGTGAAAGACTGAGGCAGTTTGTTGGAGGCAATGCAGCCTGCCTACTATAAGCTGTGAGACTTAGATATATTCTACCAATTAGGGCACATCTGTTCAAAATGCTGAAAGGCGGGCACTGTCTCTTTAAGAGGCATCCCACTCCTCTCCTTGAGTAATGAGGGCTGGGAGCACAAGGGAGTCAGATGCTGATTAAACAGTCCTACTGCCGAGCTCTGTTAGAAAATTACTGTAATTATGATCTGGTCCCAGCAGAGGGATGAGTTCCAATCCTGCTAATAACCCTTCCAGGTGCCTCAGATTCAGGGCCCATGGGAGGCAGCGTCGACAGGGCTCTGGCTGGCACCAGGGCCAGTGATGGCCCTCCTGTCTGGTCTGTGCTGGCAGAGACAACAATGGCACTGGACCTCACTTCCTATTTTGGCCTCCTGAGAAGGCAGTGTGGTTTTTGGTTCTGGACAGAGCTCCTGGGAGTCATTTTGTATGAGAAAACTTTCCCATAAATGAACACGAAGGACCAGGAAAATCACAGCCGAGAGATGGTAATCTGTCCTGAATCTGCCCACTTCTGCCTGGGGACCGTAGTCAACACACACAAAGCATGTTGCGTGGCCCCAGCCCCACCAGTGCACTGAGGAGGGAACCGGAACTGAACCCTGTCATCTGCGGCTGCCTTCTGCGTGGTGTTTCTTGATTTGAAGTACACAGCATTTGACTTGGTCCTAAGTGAGAGTTTCAGCGCTCCTCTTTTAGATTTCTGTCACAGAAAAGGGAAACATGCCCTGTGATGTAAACACAGGGGTCAAGACATGAGAGAGACTAATGCAGCTCTGAACCGGCAAGTATGGTCTTGCTCATTCCAACACATTGTAGTGCAAATATGCAGCAGTGCAGGTGAGCAAATCTTAAAGGCAGAGCAAAGGGTTTTTAAGCCCTGAGGGATTTGTGGCATTTAAATGCTGTATCTTCTCAACCTAGCTGTAATCTCTATCACTATAATCCAGCGGCTCAAGCACAAACTTCTAGAAGGCGGGGCAGTTTCTCTGTGCTTTGTGCTAAGCACACCCCAAATGCCCTGAGACACCAGTTCTCAACCAGGGGAGATTTTGCCCCCAGGGGATATTAGGCAGTGCCTAGAAATATTTTTGGTGGTTAGAGCTCAGGGGTAGGGTAGGGGAGGCCATTGGCATTTAGTAGGTAGAGGCCAGGGATGTGGCTGAACATCCTACAATGCTCCCAACAACATAGAATTATCTGGCCTAAAATATGAATAATGCTGAGGTTGAGAAACCCTGCGCTAACAGAGTGAAGGAGTTGGCTCCAAGTTCTGGTACCGTAAATGTGGAGATGTTGAAGAAATGAACTTAAATCTCCAGATGCTGCATGCTTTTCCAGAGGTGAAATAGTTCATGACACGTCCTTGGGGCTGGTGGTGTGTATATGCCACCTTGGTGACTCACAGCACAGCAATGCGGGCATGTCTGATGGTGTGGAAAAGGGAAATGTCTGTAGCCTGTTTCCTGTTCCATGATGGGATGTGGAGGACAAAAGGTGACCAGCTGCTCACCATCAGGCTGCGAGTGTCTACAGTGGAACCAGATGCCCTCTTTGAGGACCAGCACTAGAAGCCTCTTGGAACACTTCTGTCACAGGAGGCAAGGAAGTGGCATACTATTGCCCAGTGCCACAAAAATGCTTCCTTCAGTGGTGCTTTGCCAGTTGGAGGGGTGGTGGACTGTGATGGATCCCCACGAGGGAACTGAATGCACACAGCCGCTGACAGCTGGCCAACCCCACAGGTGGCTCGAGGCCAGAGACATCAGGCCCCTCAGAATGCCGGGGCATCAGGAAAAGAAAGCCCAGTTGGCAGAGTGTGCCTAGAAACCAGGCCTGCAGGGGAGAGGACTTCATTAGTAGGGACATAGCCAAGCCTCATACCAGGAAAGCCAGGTCATCCTTCTCTACCGTCCACTCCCCAGGTGACTGGGCACCTCAATTTTGCCGTATTTTTAGCATGACCACACTTCCCAGTTTACACCTGCCGTCTTGGCATCATCATTAACTCCCCTTTCACTCTCAAAAATGTCTTCCTTTGGGGAATAAATTATACGATCACTTTGTTAATTGTACCTTAGTTTCCTCTGATGTGGCAGTATTTTGGGGGGCCATTATATTTATAAAAGATTTTTGTACAGCATGGGCTAAATCTTAAAATATATCATTAATGGAACTCGAAAGAATGGTCATCAATTCATACAGAGGAGAAAAACAGCATGTTTTCTGAACAGTTAGTTTTTTATAGGGAAAAAGAGAGACTAATTCAAATCCCTTGAAAAAGAAGAATCTTTTTAGTTATAAATTTCAAAATCCCTACCCAATCTTGGTAAGTTCTAATGGGAAATGAAATAGCCGGGCAGTAGGGAAGGGAAGAAGCAAGGGACTATGGTAATCCACAAACTAGAAAATGAGCTGGAGTCACTGGGCTGTGTCGCAGAGATAATCCTCTGTGTAGAGGTCTGCTTTTTTTAAACTCAGCCCTGCAGATTTTGCTGGTCTTCTGGGAGTTAACAAATCAACGCCATTCAAGATTTATCCTTCCAGAGCCACTCCTGGTGGGAGACCTGAGGGGAGGGGTTTTTGTTTTTGTTTTGCCAAAGATGAAAGCACCACTGTCCCTGGCATCTGAGAGTTTTGTGCTTAAGATTAAAAAAAAACGAACAAAAAAACCTTTTTTTTTTCTTCTTGCTTCTCTTCAACTCCATCTTTCCCAGACTGGTTTTTAAAGGCAGGGGTCTTCCTCCCCAACAACGTGCATTATCTTGTGCTTTGCAGTGACAGCACTGCTTTATTGTGATGCCCTGGCATGAAATGTGCATTTTGAAGATGTCTCACTGGAAGTGTCTAACTGCAACAGAACTCGAGTAAGTCAATAAGCAAAGCAGCTGACAGAGAATTTCAAGGGGCTTTCATTTTATTTCTTCTTCCATGGCAGATTTTGTGTGATTTTGAACCAGGGATCACAGGCTTTAAGATCCTCAGTTTCATTATTTGCAAATACTAACTGGTTATAAACAGGGTGGTGCAACTAAGGAAGCTAAGGTTCTTAAAAAAGGTTAATGGCAACTTGAGATCAAGGCTAATTCCTTACATATTCTGTTTAGAAAAAAAAAATCTGTCTCAGCTGGGCACAGTGGCTCATGCCTGTAATCCCAGCATTTTGGGAGGCTGAGGCAGGTGGATCACGAGGTTAGGAGTTCAAGAACAGCCTGGCCAAGATGGTGAAACCCTGTCTCTACTAAAAATACAAAAATTAGCCGGATGTAGTGGTGGGTGCCTATAATCCCAGCTACACGGGAGGCTGAGGCAGAGATCACATCACTGCACTCCAGCCTGGGTGACAGAAGGGAGACTAGGTCTCAAAAAAAAAAAGTCTGTCGAACAGGAGGGAGAGCACCTTGTCAACCCCACCTTTGACGCTACTCTGGTTGTAAACAAAATCAACCTGGGTTTAGGGAATGAGACTTAATAGGAATTCTCACCTCTTTCCCATTTTTTATTCACCATCAAGAAAAATATAGTTGGCTTTGAATTAAATACAGATTTCTAAGAGATATGCCAGGCCATCATATGGAAAAATTTAATATTGAAGTAATTGCAAAACAATGTCTATGCTATTTTGCTATGTGGATGACAGGGAAAACACACTAGAAAAACGTATTTTTATTGAAATGCAGCTGAAATGTTGCTTTCAGAGCATTTAGTATTCTTGGATACCAGCTTGGACAATTCAGGCCAAACTGTACCAGCCCCAGGTTAGATTATCGACTGGGTGTCAGTACCTTCTGTGTCAATGATTACACATTTACTTCTTAAATTTAGGATTTTAGCTTTTAAATTTTCTCTTTACATAAAATCAAGGAAAAAAGCCTTTCATCTCCACCCCTCTCCTATTTCACTTGCCAGAACAATTGGTGGTGATTAAGAAGCCATCCTGCATATAATGTGGTTAGTTAAGTGGTCTAATGCCCCAGTTATCCAGTTAGTGGCAGGCAGTGAGGTGGGGATTTGGTTAGTAGAGTCAAACAGAGGAGCTGTAATCTAATTAGCCTGTTGCCATCTGAGCCGTTAACTAAGATGGGGGCTAATTGGGTGGGGAGCCATTTTTCTGGGTGAGGTTTAGTTTCCAACACTGTAGGAATCTGCTGCTTCCAAAAAGTCTCCTTTAGAACTGTCCCCTAGCAGAGAATGTCCATCAGCCTGTAGACTGTCTCATCAACACATCAAACATGCTTTATCCAGCCCCCCACCTTTTTTTTTTTCATATAACAATGTCAGAAACAGCCAGAACAGCTACAGACCAGATTTCCAATGAGGTCACTTGTTTATATACTTTAGGGCCAATCTAATTTCTTTTTCTGCTGAGTTTCACAGCTAGAAGAGCCAGAGATCTGAGTGTGGTGCCTACCGTGGGGTGTATGGAGGTACCCAAAGACCTTTGCAGTTTGGGAAGTGGTTGTTTCCTCTTGGAAACAGGTATAGAAGGGACATTTTATTTTAAATGCTGGAAGCCAATGGCCATATGATTTAGAGGGCATTGAACTCTGCAGGGAGTGAAGAAGTTACCTTGACCTTTTCCTTTTTTTTTTTTTTTTTCCTGCTCTGTCGCTAGGCTAGAGTGCAGTGCAGTGATGTGATCTTGGCTCACTGCAACCTCTGCCTCCCAGGTTCAAGCGATTCTCGTGCCTCAGCCTCCTGAGTAGCTGGAATTACAGGCGTGCGCCACCATGCCCCGCCAATTTTTATATTTTTAGTAGAGACAGGGTTTCACCACGTTGGCCAGGATGGTCTTGATCTCTTGACCTCGTGATCCACCCATCTTGGCCTCCCTAAGTGCTGGGATTACAGGCGTGAGCCACCGCACCCAGCTGACCTTTTCCTTTTTCAGCCTCTTATCCTGTTGCAGATCCCTGCCCTTTCTCTTCTGGTATCCCCTTTTCTGATGTCTTTCAGCCACAGAGTGGTGGCACGATGATATTCTGGCCTCTTAGCCACCCAGCTTTTCAGGTTTGGGTCCCGGGGTCTCCAGGGAAGGATGGGCAGAGGATGGGGGAGTAGGGGAGAGGTGGGTGGCAAAGGAGGAGTATAGAAGGGTTTGTGTTTGCTCCCTCTGTTAAACACTTTAGAATAGCGCCCATTGTCCTTACCTGTGGGATGGTATTGGTGCAAAGGCCCCTAAAACCGGAGGCAGTTGGTTTTCTTTGGTTCACCTGCTCATATGCTGCCACCTAGTGGTTCCTCCTCCTTTAGCACTCTGTGTGAAGCGCGGGGAGACGTTAAGGACACTTCTATATTGCCTTTATCTCACTTGGCTTTTTTTTCCTCCTAAACCTAAAATTTCCCCTTTTCATTCCATGCAATTATCCATCATACACAAAACGGTTTTCTTCTTTTTACTCTTGGCTCAGATAATCTGGAAATGAATAATTAGGTATAAGATATATTTTTTTTTTTTTGAGAAAGTTAGAGCCCACTGACATCCTTGTTTGCTCCCTGGTTTCTCTCTTGTGATGTAAGATGGGCGTCTTACTCCAGTGCTGCAACGTGGTCATTACAGAGGAGAGGCAGGCTACCACCAATCCAGGGCTTCTCTGAACAGGGATTTCTTTTTTCTTTTTTTGGAGATGGAGTCTCACTCTGTCACCCAGGCTGGAGTGCAGTGGCATGATCTTGGCTCACCACAACCTCCGCCTCCCGGGTTCAAGCGATTCTCCTATCTCAGCCTCCTGAGTAGCTGGGATTACAGGTGCACGCCACCATGCCTGGGTAATTTTTGTGTTTTTAGTGGAGACGAGGTTTCACCATGTTGGCCAGGCTGGTCTTGAACTCCTGACCTCGTGATCTGCCCGCCTCAGCCTCCCAAAGTGCTGGGATTACAGGCGTGAGCCCCTGTGCCCGGCCAGTTGCCTGTCTTTCAAAATTTCTCTTGTAGAGAATCAGGCAACAATAGCAGCTACCCTTATTGAGCGTTAGTATGTGCCAGGCATTGTTCCAAGTACCATTACACATGTTAAATCATTTAATCTTCCTAATCACCTAATGATACAGTGAATAGAGTATATCCCTTCTAAGGTGAGGAAACTGAGGCATAAACGGTCAAATAACTTGCTCCAGAGAGCACAGTAGACAGGGAACTGAGATTTATTCCTAGGCTGTCTGGTTGCAGATGTTATGCTGTTAATCACTATGTTTTGCTGCCTTTTAACGTGCAGGTAACCTGAGTGCTAGGTACAGACAACAGGAAAGGGGAACAGGGAGCCCTGTATCCATACTTGAGCCCTCCTCAGAGCATTTCCTCAGCTCCTACCTGAGAGGTGTTGTAGTGCAGGACACATGGGTTGTTAACTAACCCGAGGCCTGAAGAGGAACTCTTCAATGTGCTGACTCCAAGGCCTTGCTTCTGGTTCTGTCTCGTTTTGGAGATTCAGCACATAGGAAAAAAACCACGTAGCTGGGTGGGAGCGGTGGCTCATGCCTGTAATCCCAGCACTTTCAGAGGCTGAGGTGTGTGGATCACTTGAGCTCGGGAGTTTGAGACCAGCCGGGACCCCAACTCTATAAAAATACAAAAATTGGTCGGGCGCGGTGGCTCACGCCTGTAATCCCAGCACTTTGGGAGGCCAAGGCGGGTGGATCACTTGAGGTCAGGAGGTCAAGACCAGCCTGACCAACGTGGTGAAACCCTGTCTCTACTAAAAATACAAAAATTAGCCGGGTGTGATGGTGCACCCCTGTAATCCAAGCTGCTCAGGAAGCCGAGGCAGGAGAATCGCTTGAATCGGGGAGGGGGAGGTTGCAGTGAGCCAAGATTGTGCCACTGCACTCCAGCCTGGGTGATGGAGTTGAGACTCCATCTCAAAAACAAACAAAAAAACAAAAATGAGCCGGGTGTAGTGGTGGGCGCCTGTAATCCCAGCTACTCGGGAATCTGAAGCAGGAGAATTGTTTGAACTCAGGAGGTGGAGGTTGCAGTGAGCCAAGATCATGCCACTGTACTCCAGCCTAGACAACAGAGCAAGACTCTGTCTCAAAAAAAAAAAGAAAAGAAAAAGACAAAAAATAAATAACGGACATGGATTCCAGAGAAGATTCTACTCTGAAAGACAATTCCAAGTCTCCTTTTTTCTCTGGGCTTTTGTTTTCTCTCATGCTGTCCCCACTTTGTTGGGAGTTGGTGAAAATGCCCAGAGCTGACATATTGATATCATTTTACAAAAAGGAGCTCAACATCATCACACATGACAAGGAAACACATCTCAGGTTTATTTGTGCTTTTCAAACCAGCCAGAACAGCCAGCAATGTCCTCCTCCCAAGGTTTCCTTCTCTCTCACCTTTGTGAAAAGCTTGTGGAAAAGGCAGATGTGGATGTGTGGACACATTTAGAGATGGGGATGAGCTATGACTAGGCTGGTTTAGTAACAGGTTTGATGAATGTACCTCTTCCCACTTGTCTTTCTGGTAGCTTACAGTCACTCTGAGGTGTCAGAGACTTGGGTCTCTTCAGCAAAGGGAGGAGTCCAAGGCATTGGTGGGGTGGCAGAAGTAGGGAGTGGGAACTTTTGATGATCAGTTTCCTCATAAAGGCAGTAGAAGGGAAGAATATATTTCCTAAAGGAGAAAAAAATACATAAATTTGCTTTTGTGATTCAAAATATAGACATATTAAAGGGCACAGAGCATAATGTTTTCCGCACGACCCTGTCTCACAGTTTCTCTGTCTTTGGAGGCAACCATGTTATCATTTTGTGTCTCCTTCCAGAAATATCCCATACAAATGTAAACAAATAGGTATATATAATCTCCAGTCCCTTTTTATACAAATGGGGCACATTTGGCTCCCATTCTTTGCTGCTTTATTTTTTTAAACTTACCAACATATCTCAGAATGTATTCCATACAGTTTCCCTTTCTTTTTTACTGTTGTGTAATATTCAGTTCTGTGAATGTACTATAGTTATTTGACTAGTTCTCTATTAAACATTTACGTCATTTCCAAGTGTTTGCTATTATAATGAACCTTATATGCCTATCATTTTGCATGTGTGCAAGTATAGCTGTAGGATAATTTCTTTTTTTTTCTTTTTTTACCCAAACAAAAAATGGCCAATAGGATAAAGTCGTTTTTTTGTTTGTTTTTTGTGTTTTTTTTTGAGACAGAATCTTGCTCTGTTGCCCAGGCTGGAGTGCAATGGCATGATCTCGGCTCACTGCAACCTCCGCCTCCCGAGTTCAAGCAATTCTCCTGCCTCAGACTCCTGAGTAGCTAAGATTACGGCGCCCGCCACCATGCCTGGCTAATTTTTGTATTTCTAGTAGAGATGAGGTTTCACCATGTTAGTGAGGCTGGTCTTGAACTTCTGACCTCGTGATCCACTCCCCTTGGCCTCCCAAAGTGCTAGGATTACAGGCGTGAGCCACTGCACCTGGCCGGGTAAATTCTTAGAAGTAGATTTGTTGGGCCAAAGACAGTGAAGAGATAAACAAATAAATGACAGAGTGAAAAAGGGTGAATTTGTTTTTTTATTTTTATTTATTTTTTTGAGATGGAGTCTCTCTGTCACCCAGGCTAGAGTACAATGGCGTGATTTTGGCTCACTGCAACCTCCGCTTCCCAAGTTCAAGTGATTCTCCTGCCTCAGCTTCCTAAGTACTGGGATTACAAGTGCTCGCCACCATGCGTGATTAATTTTTGTATTTTTAGTAGAGATGGGGTTTCACCATGTTGGTGAGGCTGGTCTCGAACTCCTGACCTCAAGTGATTCACCTGCCTCGGCCTCGAAAGTGCTGGGATTACAGGCGTAAGCCACCGTGCCTGGCTGGCTGGATTTGTTTAGATTTGACAGAAAAATTCCAACTCTCTACACTTGTGGCCATGAAACAGAGTCTTCATCAGGAAAATCATAAAGTCAAACCTTGAGTGACAGGCCTGAGCTGTTGTTGTATGGTTGTACAAGGGCATTGGAGAATAAGATCTATCCTTTATGTATTTTCCTAAATGAATTCACTCAGCTGCTGCTGCACACTAGAGTGGGCTCTGGTCTGGACTCCAAGGACTGTTTGTATCACTGTCACACTGATGCCATTCTTTACCTCCAGCAATGATGATTGCTCCTATTTCAGGCCAGAAGATGGAGCTGGTGACAACATGCTGGTCTTGGGGGCCCTCCATCAGCATCTTAATTCTAACCAAAACCTGCTCTGCACCAAAGTGGCTCCCACTATTACTCCACCCAAACCAAGCACCCACCCCCACTATTTTGAAACACAATGTGGTTCTTGCTAATAAAACACAAACCTATTCTTTTTCTTTTTTTGAGACAGGGTCTTGCTCTTTCACCCAGGCTGGAGTGCAGTGGTGCAGTCATGGCTAAGTGTAACCTCAAACCTCCTGGGCTCAAGCATTCCTCCCACCTTAGGCTCCCAAGTAGCTGGGCCTACAGATGTGCACGAGCACACTTGGCTAATTTAAAAACAATTTTTTTTGTAGAAATGGGGTTTCACTATGTTGCCCAGGCTGGTCTCAAACTCCTGATCTCAAGTGATCCTCCTGCCTTGACCTCCCAAAGTGTTGGGATTACAGGTGTGAGCCACTGTGCCTGGCCCTGCAAACCACATTCTCTATTACTTAAAAGTTAATTTGATTACGTTCCATAGGAATCCTCATATTGGATTCCTAATCTTGGTCAGTCATATTGCAATATGTGGGCATTTTGGGGAAATGGTGCCCTGGGTTTGAGAGCTGGGGATAAACCTAGATCCATCCCTGTGGCAAAAATTCCCAGTTTTATCCCAATATCCATTCTTCTCTTTGTATTTAATCATGAATCTCCCAATTCTAAGCTGGACACAGGGCTATAAGCTTTCTTTACAGCTTGCTGTGTCTATATATTCCAACTTCTGGCCCATGGAATGTGAAAGGAGGTATGTGCGCAACATCTGTGAAGTGCCCTTAAAGGAAGAGAGTATGCTTTTCTCTCTCTTTTTTTTTTTTTTTTTTTGTCTTTCTCAAGACGGAGTCTTGCTCTGTCACCCAGGCTGGAGTGCAATGGCCTGATCTCGATTCACTGCAACCTCTGCCTCCTGGGTTCAAGTGATTCTCCTGCCTCAGCCTCCTGAGTAGCTGGGAATACAGGCGCATGCCACCACGCCCGGCTAATTTTTTGTGTTTTTAATAGAGACGGGGTTTCACCATGTTGGCCAGGCTGGTCTTGAACTTCTGACCTCGTGATCTGCCCGCCTTGGCCTCCCAAAGTACTGGGATTACAGGCGTGAGCCCCCGTGCCTGGCCTGACCTTCTCCTTTTATCTTTCCTGATGTGCTGTGTAGGATGCAGACAGGATGGCTGGAACTGGAGCATCTGTCTTGGCCATGAGGTAACCTTGGGAATGTTGGGCACACAGAGAAGAACAAAAAGAAAATGTACCTGGGACTGGATACCTTGGACCACTTATCTCTAGATTTTTACAGAAGAGAAAAATACATTTCTGTATTAATTTGTTTGTTTGTTTGTTTGTTTTGAGATGGAATCTTTGTTGCCCAGGCTGGAGTCCAGTGGTGCGATCTCAGGTCACTGCAACCTCCGCTTCCCGGGTTCAAGCGATTCTCCTGCCTTAGCCTCCCCAGTAGCTGGGATTACAGGTGCCCGCCACCCCACTTGACTAATTTTTTTTGTATATTTAGTAGAGATGGGGTTTCACTATGTTGGTAAAGCTGGTCTTGAACTCCTGACCTCAGGTGATCTGCCCACCTTGGCCTCCCAAAGTGCTGGGATTACAGGTGTGAGCCACCGTGCCTGGCCTTCCGTATTAAGTCACTTTTAGTTTAGATTTTAAGTTGCTTTTAGCTGAACCTTATCCTAAGTGACACTGTCCACAAATTTAAGAAAAAAACAATTCCAGAGGCATTTTCTTTCCATCAGTGGTAAATCACAAGCATTAGTATGAGAAATGAAGAAAAGCTACTTCACTGGCAACTCTCATCTTTCAGAAAAACAAAGTAGTGGCCAACAAGTTCCACTCAACTATTAGGCAGTTCATTGGCAATGGTTCTGATACCTGGGTTTCATCTTTCTTCCACTTCAAAGGCAGTGGTGAGATACTCCTTCGGAACAATCCCAATGAGGCTGTTCAGTTCTCCCACCCACCAGCCATACATGTTATACTCCTGAAAAGTGAAAAGAGGACGCGTCAGTTAGAATTTGTTCATGCTTCTGCTTGTTTATTCTAGTGATTGCATGGGAGATTCTGTTTGGTGGTTTCATTGTTGCCATTATCACTGTGAACTGTTAAATTCCCTGATAGGATTATTAAATTTAAAAAAGTCATCTAGAGGAAGAGAGCAAGCACTTTCATTTTGCCATCTTCCTGTCTACATTGTAAAGTTAGCACATTTGATGCCCTTGCTGAACCTAAAGAGCATTTTTTTTTAAACCAAGCCGAATGGTATAGCTTCTTAGAGTTAGGCACACATTAAATTGCCAGAACACTAAAGATATTCAAGGGGTCAAGTCATAGTTCAAATCAATAATATTTATCAAGCATCTTCTATGTGCAAAGTGCTGTTTGAGTTCCCATGAGGTATATAATGATGAATCAGAAGATTGCTTCCTCCTTGGGAGCTTACAGCAGAGTAATGGGCTTTGGAGTCAGACAGACTGAGATCTAATCCTCGCTTGGTCATTTAGTAGTCACATGACCTTAGGTTCTCCTAGCTTTAGCTTCTTTGTCTGTGAGAGTAGGGATAATATCTCCCTTCTATCTTGTGGGGATGTAAATTGCATCACTGAAGTAAAAACAACTGAACGTGTTTGATACATAGTAGGTGCCCTAAACATTAGATTCTTTCCCTCACACAGGTGAGAGGTGACAGGCACATTAATAGTGACAGGCTAGTCAGAGAGAGGAGCAAACAAGAAAGAGGATGAGAAGGTTTAAAAGAGAGTTTAAGGAGTTATCACAGGGTGAGGATGCAGCTCCTCGAATACAGAAAAGCTTCTCAAAAGCACAACAGATGTTGAAGAGTAAAGGGCTATTTTTTTTTTTTCTTTTTGAGAGGGACTCTCGCACTGTTGCCCAGGCTGGAGTACAGTGGCAAGATCTCAGCTCACTGCAACCTCCGGCTCCCAGGTTTAAGCAATTCTCCTGTCTCAACCTCCTGAGTAGCTGGGATTACAGGTGCATGCCACCACACCTGGCTAATTTTTTTTTTTTTTTTTTTTTAAGACAGAGTCTTGCTCTGTCTGCCAGGCTGGAGTGCAGTGGTGCAATCTTGGTTCACTGCAACCTCCACCTCCCAGGTTCAAGCGATTCTCCTGCCTCAGCCTCCCGCGTAGCTGGGATTACAGGCACGCGCCACCACAACTGGCTAATTTTTGTGTTTTTAGTAGAGACGAGGTTTTACCATGTTGGCCAGGATGGTCTTGAACTCCTGACCTCAGATGATCCACCTGCCTTGGCCTCCTAAAGTGCTGGCACTACAGGCGTGAGCCACCATGCCTGGCCACAACTGGCTAATTTTTTATATTTTTGGTATAGATGGGGTTTCATCATATTGGCCAGGCTGGTGTCAAACTCCTGACCTCAAGTGATCCACCAGCCTCGGCCTTGCTAAGATCTGGGATTACAGGCATGAGTCACTGTGCCCACTCTGAGTATGGGGCTATTTCTGATAGCACCAGAAAATGTTGTCTTTCTTTTGAAAGAAGTAAAATTGAATGAATTTTTTGTTGTTGTTGTTGTTGAGACAGAGTCTCACTCTGTCGCCCAGGCTGGAATGCAGTGGCACGATCTTGGCTCACTGCAACCTCCACCTCCTGGGTTCAAGTGATTTTCCTGCCTCAGCCTCCCAAGTAGCTGGGACTACAGGTATATGCCACCATGCCCGGCTAATTTTTGTATTTTTAGTAAAGATGGGGTTTCACCATGTTGCCCAGGCTGGTCTCATTCCTGACCTTGTGATCCCTGCTCGCCTCGGCCTCTCAAAGTGCTGGGATTACAGGTGTGAGCCACTGCGCCTGGCCAAAATGAATTTTTTTTCTTTTGAGACCGAGTCTCGCTCTGTCACCCAGGCTGTAGTGCAGTGGTGAGATCTCAGCTCACTGCAACCTTCACCTCCTGGGTTCAAGTGATTCTTTTGCTTCAGCCTCCTGAGTAGCTGGGACTACAGGCATGCACCACCACGCCCAGCTAATTTTTGTATTTTTAGTAGCGATGGGGTTTCACTATGTTGGCCAGGCTGGTCTTGAGCTCCTGACCTTGTCATCCACCCACCTCAGCCTCCCAAAGCACTGGGATTACAGGTGTGAGCTACTGTGCCTGGCCCAGAATGCAATTTTAAGAATGGGAAATATCACATATTCCAGTTCAATTGGATTTGGGGTACCATAGAGCTAACTGCTTATTTGTACACCTGGTTGCTGAGTTCTATTAGGAAAAATAAAAGAAATAAAACCAGATTCGTGATATGGAAAATTCAGAGTCCCTAGCATTATCTGGTGATCTTTTTTTTTTTTTTTTTTTTTTTTTTTTTTTTTTTTGTTTGTATTTTTA
>NC_037684.1:25446492-25614897 GCF_003255815.1 Theropithecus gelada | reverse complement strand
TTTTTTTTTTTTGAGACTGAGTCTGGCTCTGTCGCCCAGGCTGGAGTACGGTGGCCGGATCTCAGCTCACTGCAAGCTCCGCCTCCCGGGTTCACGCCATTCTCCTGCCTCAGCCTCCCGAGTAGCTGGGACCACAGGCGCCCGCCACTTCGCCCGGCTAGTTTTTTGTATTTTTTAGTAGAGACGGGGTTTCACCGTGTTAGCCAGGATGGTCTCGATCTCCTGACCTCGTGATCCGCCCGTCTCGGCCTCCCAAAGTGCTGGGATTACAGGCTTGAGCCACCGCGCCCGGCCTATCTGGTGATCTTTTTATCTCTGGGTGCATATAATTATCATAGAATCATGATATCTAATATCTCCCCTCTTCAAACTCTTGTTGCTTCTGACAACCTCTTCTCCACCTTCAAAGGGAAAAGAGAAACTATCAGATCTATCAGCCTCCAGCCACCAAAGCAGGAACTTACCTGTATTGACAACCATCTTTCTTTCCCATTAAAGTTGGGGAAGCATCCTTCCCCTGGTTTAAGACTACCCCTCACAATATGCACTTGCAGTCCTTCTCCTTTCTTTCTGAGAGACGATGTTCTGTGGAGACTGACCTCTGCCTGTAAAGTAAATGGCTCCTTCCACCAGCACTGAAAGGTGTTCAAGTTGCTCTCATTTTTGAAAACAACCATTAAAAACTCCCACTGCATGTCTACTTCCAATTTCTGCTAGTCTATGCCACACTTGGAAGAGTTTACTCACTCACTGCTCCAACTTCCTTCCTGTTCTCTGTTGAAGCCACTCTCGTCAGGCTCTGTTGCCGTCCTCTACTTATGCTCTCTCTCCGTGGTCTCCTGTAACCTCTGTATTGCTCAAATTCTCTGAGCACTTTTCAGTCCTTATCTTACTTGATCTCTCAGCAGTGCTGGCACTATTGATCCTTCTTGAGGCCTTTTATTCTCTTAGTTTCTATGATAATTATACTTTCCTGGTTTCCCTCCTACCTCTCTGGTTACTTCTTTTCATTCTCCTCTGCAGGATCCTCTCGCTCAATTCTGCTTTTTAATGTGGTTGTTTTCCAGGGTTCTGTCCCAGCCTTCTCTTCTGTCTTGATGCACTTTACTAGAGCAATCCCATATACCTCTGTAGCGTATCCACCATGTCTGTGTTTATTACTCACGACCAGAGCTCCAGCCCAGGTCTGTGTTGGACCCCAATAGCCAAGTGCATTCCACCAAGCTGTTCAAACTCAGTATGTCCTAAATTTATCATGTCGTCCTGCCTTTACCTCCATCCTGACTCCAAAGCTATCTTTGCTTCCTTGGTTCTCTATCTCAGTGAGTTGTACCACAATGCACTGTTACCCAGGCTGGAATCTCAGGAGTCATTCCTAATTTTACTTTCACCGTCTTCTTCTTCTTCTTCTTTTTTTTTTTTTGACGGAGTCTTGCTTTTGTTACCTAGGCTGGAGTTCAGTGGCATGATCTCATGATCTCAGCTGACTACAACCTGTGCCTCCTCCCGGGTTCAAGCAATTCTCCTGCCTCAGCCTCCCGAGTAGCTGGGATTACTGGCATGTGCCACCACGGCCAGCTAATTTTTATATTTTTAGTAGAGACAGGGTTTTGCCATATTGGCCAGGCTGGTTTCGAACTCCTGACCTCAGGTGAGCCACCTGCCTCGGCCTCCCAAAGTACTGGGATGACAGGCGTGAGCCACTGCGCCCAGCCCTATCCCCCTCTTCTAATCAATCCTTGAGTTCTGTCAATTCTCCCTCTAAAATATCACTAAAATCCTCCATCTTCTTTCCGTTCCCAGTTGCCAATACCTTGGGGTCATGTAGCTATCATCTCACATGAGAACTACAGAAACAATCTCCAAGTTAGTCTCTGTATCAGCATTCTTCTCTACTCTATTCATTCTGCAGCCAGACTCGGTCTCTACAGTGCACATTGATAATGTCACTGCTCTGCTTGAAAAGTTTCAGTGGGTTCCCAGTGCCCCTTGTTGACTTTTTTGTTTTGTTTTGTTTTGAGATGGAGTCTTGCTCTGTCGCCTAGGCTGGAGTACAGTGGCACGGTCTCGGCTCACTGCAAGCTCTGCCTCCTGGGTTCACAGCATTCTCCTGCCTCAGCCTCCCCAGTAGCTGGGACTACAGGCGCCCACCACCACGCCCAGCTAAGTTTTTGTATTTTTAGTAGAGACGGGGTTTCACCGTGTTAGCCAGGATGGTTTCAATCTCCTGACCTCGTGATCCGCCCGCCTCAGCCTCCCAAAGTGCTGGGATTATAGGCGTAAGCCTCCATGCCCGGCCTTTTTTTTTTTTTTTTTTTTGAGCCATAGCCTCTGTTGCCCAGTCTGGAGTGCAGTGACACGATCTCAGCTCACTGCAACCTCTGCCTCCAGGGTTCAAATGATTCTCCTATCTCAATCTCCTGAGTAGCTGGGATTATAGGCGCCCGCCACCACACCTGGCTAATTTTTATATTTTTAGTAGAGATGCGGCTTCACCATATTGGCCAGGCTGGTCTTGAACTCCTGACCTCAGGTGATCTGCCTGCCTTGGCCTCCCAAAGTGCTGGGAATACAGGCATAAGCCACTGTGCCCGGCCACCGCTTAACTTCTTAACAAAGTAGACAAGGCCCTGCATGACCCAGTCCCACTCACTGTTCAGCATTGTCACTCACCTCCTAGATTTAGGGTCCCTTAGTAAAACAGAACTTGTCTCAGCTGCTCCCGTGGGCCACAGGCTCCCTCACCTTGGAACCTTTCCTCTGCCTGTTTAGCCTCTACTTCCCTCCTCATTTCACGGGGCTCACTCCTAAACAGACTTCAGATCACAGTTCCTGAGTTACTGACTCTCTAGAAGCCTCTCTTGACACTCTGACTGTGTGGGGTCCTGGTTACACAGTGCTGTGCCCCGTGCTTTCCTGGAAAAGAGCTTGTGATTACATTGCCTTCTAGCTGTCTGTCTTTGTCTCAGTGTCAATCACTAGTTGGAAATCTGAGGACTGGACCTTGTTGGTTTTGTTTGTTTTTGTGTTCTCAGCATTCAGCACTGTACCCAGCACAGAGTGGGGCCAAATAAATACTTGTTAAATGAGGCCAGGCGCGGTGGCTCACGCCTGTAATCCCAGCACTTTGGGAGGCCGAGGTGGGTGGATCACCTGAGGTCAGGAATTCGACACCAGCCTGACCAACATGGTGAAACCCTGTCTCTATTAAAAATACAAAAATTAGCTGGGCATGGTTGAGGGTACCTGTAATCCCAGCTACTCAGGAGGCTGAGGCAGGAGAATCGCTTGAACCCAGGAGGCGGAGGTTGCAGTGAGCTGAGATCGTGCCATTGCACTCCAGCCTGGGCAACAAGAGCGAAACTCCATCTCAAATTAAAAAAAATAAAAAATAAAAAAATAAAAAAAATACTGGTTAAATGAGATTATGATGAAATGAAGGGGGTAGTGGGAATTTGTACTCTTATTGAGCAGATTTAGTTACAACTAACTCCAAGATATTCCCCTGGTGATTGAACTAGTTGTGGCAGAAAGAGATCAACTACCTTTGGAGACAATCTCCTCAAATGGCTCCCTAAACAACAACGAGAGTCTGAAATGCCACAAGAAGTGAGACTACTGAGTTGATCCTTTTAGGACCAGGGAATTGCCTTGTTAAAATCAGCCTTAAATAACTGAATGTGTCTGTCTGCCACCTCTTCCTACACCACACCTTCTTTTCTTGTTTTGTTTTTTGAGACAGGGTTTCACTCGGTTGCCCAGGATGGAGTACAGTGGTGCAAGTATAGCTTACTGCAACCTCCAACTCCTGGGCTCAAGTGATCCTCCTGCTTCAGCCTCCTAAGTAACTAGGACTACAGGTACATGTCACCATGCCTGGCTAGTTAACAAAAACTTTGTTTTGTTTTATAGAGATGGGGTCTCCCTCTGTTGCCCAGGCTGGTCCCGAACTTCTGGGTTCAAGCAGTCCTCCTGCTTGTTGGGATTACTGGAGTGAGCCACTGTGCCTGACCCACCACACCTTCTCATTTCCTCTCTCTCCCAGGCCAGCTTCTCCCTACAGTTTGCAGCGTCTTATGGGAAATTACCTAGAATTCTTTAACTTTTTTGGTGGGGGAGACAGGATTTCACTCCCTTCACCTAGGCTGAAGTGCAGTGGCATGATTTCAGCTCATTGCAACCTCTGCCTCCTGGGCTCAAGAGATTTTCCTGCCTCAGCCTCTGGAGGAGCTGGGACCACAGGCGCATGCCATTGCCTAATTATTTTTTACTTGCTAATTATTATTATTATTTTTTTTCGTAGAGATGAGGTTTTGCTATGTTGCCTAGGCTAGCCTTGAACTCCTGAGCTCAAGTGATCCCCCAGCCTTGGGCTCCCAAAGTGCTGGGATTACACCATGCCCACCCTGTCAGGGCATTTTTAAGCTCCTCTTGGTACAGGTTACGTTACTGTCCATTTTCCAACACTTAAGTTAGGGCAGTTTCTGACTTAAGTTTTCTTGCAGTGTTGCCTTGCTGTGAATGGCCTTGCTGGGAAATAACATACTCTGTCTTCCTCTCACACTGTAACTCATAAAAACTAGCTTTAGCTCTTCTGCTATCCCACAGGCAGAGGGTGGGCACTGTGTTGTCTGAGAGTCTTTTGATCCAAGTCAGCTTGCTGAAATGTGTGAAGTGTGGTCTTCCACCTGCCAGATGCTGTCATCTGCATCACCTGCAGGGGAAAGTACAAGGCATTTGCTCCCCTGGGACTGTTTAACGCTCTTAACTTTGACTCACACTTTGTAGCACCCCTTTTTAGTTGTAATGCCAAGAGTAGGGACGAAGCCTTGGGAAAGTGTTCTCTGCCAACTCGAAGAGGGTGTGAACAGGAAGCAGATGAGACTCAGCAGGGCACCTGCAAAAGCCAGGCTCCCAGTCTGTCTGCTCTTGCTGGAGGGGAACACTGACCCTGCCGACTGCAGATGTAGAAGCCTCACCACAGTGGTGAGAACTGAAATGAGTGAAATCAACTCTCTGCCCTTCAAAACAAAAGAGCGGGCAGAAGTGTAAGGAGGATGGCATAGTCTCAGAGACCATATGTATCCTGCTGTGGGAGCCTGGGAGCTTAATCAAAGCACCTACAGGTCCCAGGATTTGACTGTCTTTTCCAGATTTCATCCCTTGGCTGGATACCCGAAAAGGGCTGCAGGGCTGAGATGTTTAAAGCATGAATGGAAAATTTCTAACCTTCTCTCCCACTACCACCCCCATGCATTGCTCCAGCCCAGTCTGAACACCACGAGGTATTTTAAAATAATTTCTACTTTGATGAATTGCTGGGGAGTCCACAATTGCTCATAATCAAAGGGAGAAAAATGCAAATGAGATCCGGCCGAGAACTATCACCACCAAACGTTTATTTCACTGCACAGTGCCAAAAAGAATTAAAACAACATTAAACTCACAGCAATCATGTTTAAGCCCTCGTTTCCAAGTGCCAAATTGCACCACTCTGGATCATACAGATGTTCGTTAATTATGCTAATTTTTATTAAACTATTAAAATGGAGAGAGTACTGGCTCAGTCAGGCAGACCCCAGCTCTGAATGAACCCTGCTCCTGTCTAAAGGTGCTAATTTACTGCATTTTTATTAAGTTGCTGATTCTTGGGTTTTAGTTTTAGGATGGCAAAGAGAACTGAATTTCTGGGATCAATGTTTTCTATAAAGTCTGATTTCTCTTTGCCCAGATGTTTGGAAAGATTGGAGAAATGCTGAGAGGCTCCCAGGAGAACTGAAATCCTCAATTTGGAAGTATTTCTATCCAAGGTAGGGATACACATCTACAAGTGACAGTGTTAGGGCTTCAGAATTATGCATGCTCACTACTCCATAACTCTACATTTATTCTGAATGGTAGGGCTAAGATTTAAATTATACAAAATTGTTCAATGAAGATGTTTTAGATAAGATTATAAAAAGTTATTTAAAAACAAACACAAACCTTTCCATCAGGGCTTGCTTCTTGCCACAAAGTCTTTTTAGAAACCTTTCATCTAAAATAAGCACAGTGTATGGTTTGTTCTCATCATATTTCTAGGTTTGACTAAACATCTGCTTCTCTCAATACCAACCTTGCCCCACCTCTTTGAACAACCCACATGAAGAAGTCTTAAAAATAAAAGTTGGCTATTTGGACTCCATGATCTGGCAGGAGAAACTACTGGTCTGGATGAATGAAGCATTGAGTGAACCTGAAATAGATGCAGTGCTCACCATCAGCAACAATCAAAAGTGTTTATGGCAGATTTCACACTGCCATAAAAGGATTTATGCTGCTAATCTCCATTAACAAGGAAAAAAAAAAACAAACCCTACCAAACCTGCCATAAAAAGAATAGCAAATTCTATAAACAAAAAGCAGTATGGCCACCAACAACGGGCATGTCTCACAGCTTGACTCTGCCTCCAGTGGTTTCCTATTGCCATTTATGGTTTCAAGACTATCATGGACCTCCTCAGTGCTCCTCCTGTCACAGGGCCCTGAGTCCCTGTGTGGTGCTGCAAATACCCTGTCAGTAGGTGTCAGGGGATATTGGGGGAAAACCAGCAGGCGCCTATCATAAGCCTTAAAAGAGATTAAATACCCCTACTCCATGATTGCTACATTTTAATTTCTCTCCTCCCTGCTGGTTCCTATTTGTATAAGCTCTTCCATGGCTCCCCTGGAGTACCACAGACATGACCTGGAATGACCATCCTGTCTTGGGATGAGAATTCAATTTCTAGGCTCAGTGAATCCTAGGCTGTTCCAACAAGAGGAACTCACCATCCTCCAGGGCACAGATTCTTAAACCAGAGTCTGTGAACCCCTGACCTCTCTTTGGATGGATGTGAAGGAATCTTTGAACTCCCTGAAACTGGTGTAAAATTTTGTGTGCATGTGTATATAGGCCTCATCCCTGGGGTGAGGCCCAGACCTTTCATCAGATTCTCAAATCTTTGCAGTTTACCAGCCGGCACTCTATGGGAAAAAATACAATGGTCTTTATGGGCTGGATCTGTACTTTGGCCCAGGGTGGGTATCCCTGCACTCCCTACACACAGATCCCTGCTTTTTAAAAATACAGCTTTTTAAAAATACGGTGGCTCACGCCTGTAATCCCAGCACTTTGGGAGGCTGAGGCAGGTGGAACACAAGGTCAGGAGTTCGAGACCAGCCTGGCCAATATGGTGAAACCCTGTCTCTACTAAAAATACAAAAAAATTAGCTGGGCATGGTGGTGCACACCTGTAATCCCAGCTACTCGAGAGGCTGAGGCAGGAGAATCGCTTGAACCCAGGAGGCAGAGGTTGCAGTGAGCCGTGATCGCGCCTCTGCACTCCAGCCTGGGCAACAGAACAAGACTCCATTAAAAAAAAAATACAGTGAAGGAGAATCAAGAATCCTCATTCCTTCCACGCTAGATTTCATGGGCTTCAGCCCTCCAGCTGAAGAGGCTGTTCCCTCCTCAAAGGTCGACTGCACTTGTGTACTTCTTTTAAGGAATCATCTCTTTTTAGAGACAGAGTTTTGTTCTTTGTCACTCAGGCTGGAGTGCAGTGGCACGATCTCAGCTCACTGCAACCTCCAGCTCCCAAGTTCAAGCGATTATCCTGCCTCAGCTTCCTGAGTAGCTGAGATTACAGGTGCCTGGCACCACGCCTGGCTAATTTTTGTATTTTTACTAGAGACGGGGTTTTACCATGTTGGCCAGGCTGGTCTCAAACTCCTGACCTCAGGTGATCCTGCCCACCTCCGCCTTCCAAAGTGCTGGGATTACAGGCATGAGCCACTGCGCCCAGTCAAGGCATTATCTATTTAACTGTGACTTCAAAGTTGTGGTGTCTTCTCATAGTTTCCATTCAAATGGCTTGGAGCAAGCTGCTTGACACTGTCAGTTCCCTGGAGAAAGCTCCTAACAGAAACATTCTCTTTTCACATTGAATTGGGTTCCAAGCCTCCGTGGAACAAGATTCCCAGAAAATATCTCATACTTTTTTGTTCTTTTTACCATAAAAGTTCCCTATATCAGTGCTTATAAACAAGACGATGCATCTTCAAGAGAACAGTCTATCAGCCCCTAACCTGAAGTGCTTGATATATGTATGGGAAAGGTCAATGAATCACAGAATTTTTGGTTTAGGATTGCTTATTTCTCTTATTAGTGTTTGTGCATTATACATTGCCATTAGTTAAGATGGGAAATTTGAATTCGTAAGCAGATAAATTTGTACTATTCCAGGGTCAGTCCCAAACATCATATTTTTACTCTGGATTTCCCCACAAATTCTCTACTCCTAAAATCCAGCTTTGGATATATATATGCTTTCTTAGGATATCATACCCTATGAAATAAATTAAGGGCTCCAAATCAGCATCCTTCTAACTGCTGAGAAAAACAAGGCTAGGAACAGGAATTGTTCACCAAAGACAAAGTGCCCATTTTTCAGCATAGATAGTTTTACGAAGAGATTTTCCAGAAAGAGAAAGGAAATGGGCAGTTGGGTGGCTGGTGGGTTAGTGGTGTTGGAACTTGTGAAAGGATCGAAGCTTAGCACTTGACTGAAACCTTGGGTGGCGCGGCAGCCTCTCCAGGCTGTTTTACAGTGTGTTTTAAGTTCTTGGCAATCGCTTTCTCTTTTTCCATTATTCAGAGTTTTGGTCTATAAATCATAATAAAAATGAGTCATTAAATTTGCCTCAATTGAGCTAGTTTTATTTATTGTTACATTTCAGGGAACTTGCTAACCTGGAGATTGATGGGCCTGGATACAGGGGAAGGTATGCGAGTGTGAGAGGGGGGACATGGGAAGGCTGGGTAGTCAGCAACAGCAGTTGGGAGGGGGGTGGGTCATGGCGACAACTCCACAAAGCGCACCCCGAGCTAAGTGTTCTGAGAAGAGGAATGTGTTCTCTAGATGGAGGGTCTCAGAGCACTTGAGTGCGAGAGAACATTCAGCTTTAAGGGTGAAGCTTATGTCCTGAACAGGGTGGGAGTGGATAATGATCAAGCTGAGGCCACGGTGTGCAGGGCCTGTGCACACACTGCATGTTGTTGGTGAAATGTGTGCAAAACACAGAGTGGGTGTGTGCAAGTGTATAGAGAAATCATAAGCTGTGAAGGTAAGAGCAAAGGTGAAATAGGGCTGTAAGGAAAGAGAAATGAAAAGAAGCACACAACTTGAACTTTACCTAAAGAAGAGAGAAGAGATAGAGGGACGGTAAACACTTTGCAGATGGGAGAAAACAAGGTGCCAAGTGCAGAAGTCAGGAACAATAGAGACAGCACCATTTCAGAGCTGATAGAATTGTGATACCATGTGAGACGGGCGTATTAATATGTATTCCATAAACTGCGCAGCTCTGCACCGCTCTGTTTTGCTCTGACCGCAGTACCAGCCTCAGGCACCACAACACAATTTGGAAACAATGTGACGGAAATGTTTAATCTGCTCGGCCCATCTGTGCTGCGTATTTCTCCAGATCTCCCTGAGAGAGGCGCCTTGAATCTCCACATTGCCTTTAATATTCTCCTAAATCACCTCCCTACTGCACTTCAAGGGCCATTGCTACAATATCACAGGTTCATCTAAAGTGCAATGGGGAGGGGGTGTGGGGGGAGGCGCAGGCTGGGAGATTTTTTATTTTAAAATAATTTCCAGAGATCATCTTTTCTGCTTCCTTTTAAAAAAAGAAGAAAAGTTATTCTACTGTTGCCGTAAGGTTATTGAGGTTGTTTGGTGCAAAACAGGATAGGATAGAGTGGAATCATTCTCCAAAGAATTATTTTTATTAATCTCGATTCTCTCAAATGGACATGGGAGGGTGAGCAGATGCTCATTTTCTCTTATCTCTTTTCCTTGCACCTTGCTAGAAAGCACACATAGGGTGTGCTAGGGTGATGTGTTCATTTGGGGCTGGAGCCTCTCTCCTTTCCACTCTCGGCATCAGGTACCAGCTTGTTAGTTCCCAGGGCCAACCCTGTCTCTGCTCCACTCTAAACAAAGCCATCTCATTCAGGACGAGTATACATTTAGTCTCTGGTCAATATGCCCTCATTAGGAGAGGACACTGTCTGTATTTTAAATTTTAGCTTAAAACCTTAGATTTTCTCTCTTTAAGTACGGATGTTGGGTGTCAGATTTCCACTGCCTTTCCCCACTTGATTGCGCCAGATTCAGCAATTTGGGTCTAGCTGGGGTGGGTTTTGGAGAAAGAAGGATGACAAGTCACCATGTTCCAGACCCTAGACAAATGGAAGAGAGTTGCACATCACCAAGAAAATTAGGATTCCTTTTGCTTTGTGAATTAAAGAAATGAATAATTTAATCCTCAAGATTGTTCCAGCGAGGGAAAGGCAATGTCCCAGTTGCGGAGCCCTACAGCCTGTCGGTGTGTTACATCATCTGCACACATAGGCGTTTCCATGACAACCGCTTATAGCTTCATTTCCTGGATCCCTCTAGGGGGTGTCACAGCCAGATCCACCTGCTTTTCACCCTACCCTCGGTGGGGTCATGGTAAGGTCGCCAGAATAAATGAACGCGGGTACTAATGATCTGTTTACTGCTGTTTATGCTCTGTGTGTGTCAGGGGCACGCACATTTAGAGAGCTCATTATGGTTGCAATTAGAATGCACCATCGCTAGATATTTAACTCCTTTTTCTTTTAAATTAGCATTTTAATAACATTCTTTGAGCAGAGAAACAAAATGACCATTTTTCACGGACAAACTTCTAGCTGTAGGTGCAACTTTAATGGCAAAGTTGTGAAGGGGAAAGAAGGGGAAAAAAAGGCCATTTTTACTACTTTCACCCTCCTCCTTACCAAAAGGATATTTTTATTTGCTTTCTAACACACTCAATTTCCTAAATTTGTTTTGAATCCAATTATTTTGGGTGGTTTAAAGTACTGCACTCTTGTTGGACGGAAATTAGCAGCGATTGAAATTAACTTTTTATGTGACCTGTGAAAGGGGCTAAAATAATTACAAGTGTGTAGAAGAAACTCTCTCTCCAGAAGACCCTTGCTGTAGGATCAGGCTGTGATCTGATGATGCCATTATCTGAATATCTTTATACAGCAAATGCAAGGGCTTTTTTCTTTAAAAAGGTGATTGCAATTATTGTTTCTATTTTGTAATTCTCAGGATTATTTTGTAGAGGATAAGTGATGACAAAAACTTGTCATTATAGACAGGATAAATAAGTAGAAAGAATGAAAACAATAACACAGTATTGTTTACCATTTTAAAATGGTGAGCATCAAAAAGCAGGAGAGGAGGAACAGGAAAGGTGTAGAGAGACCCCCTCGGTTACAATGTTTCAAAAGGCATTGCTTTTTAGGGATCAGCCAACACCCTTTCTAGGTGTTTATAGATGCTCTGTTTGTGTAAAGTACAGTGAAAAATAACAATTTGAATGTTTCGATTATCTTTCCCAGTCTGTTCCATTTTCATTATTTATTTCCTATAAATCGGGACCTTGCTGAACATAATTCTGCAGACAAGGAGGTGGATGGGACAGCCAATGTGAACAAGGAGATAGATGGTGGGTGCGTGTAAGATAGATGCTATGCGCTTATGAAAAGGAGCAGTATGTCTGCATGTGAACATCCACAAAGTAGAGCAAGCAAGTGTGTACACTATAACGGGTATTTATAGGTGGAAAAAAGGTGCAAGGAAGATTATGTGGGAACAGGCACAGAGAGTCTGAAACGGTTTGCTTTTTTCCTACCCTTCTGGAATCCACGTCCAAGTTCTGCCTAAGATGTCCCACACTTGCTGTGGCTCCTGTGAACCTCGCAAGCCTTTCCATGAAAACAGAGGGGATTTCACAGCCAGAAGACTTAGGAGGTCAATAGTTGAAAAGCAAGAGTTAGAGAGATCTTTAAACAATTACACTAACCTCCCTCCCCTTCCAAAGATAGAAGGAGGAAAACATTTAAAGACGCAGCAGGAAAAAAAAAAAAAAGAGCCTTTCTAAAAATGCAAGTTTAAAATGTTCATGCTTTTGTATCAGCCTAGTTGCACCTTAGAATCTGCCATTTCATAAATAAAATACCGATGCCATAGAGTATAATTTGGTGATAGCTACCCCAGGACATATCTAGATACACTTCTGTTATTTTAATTAAATACTGCATTATGGTTTGTGACAACTACATAGCTACAGCGTAAATGAATTCAGAATTAAAGTGTTACTTAGGCATCCAGTAATTTTTGTTTCATTCCTTAGTTTTACAAAGCAAATAGCTATAAAATCAAGATGTTTGTTCATTTACAGATGGAGCAGGATTGTTGTTGCTGTTTTTTTCCTCCTTAATCCTCATCCACAAAAAGAAGACAGAGCTCAGAGTCTGGCTCCCAACACTCTTAGCTTATGAGCCACAACACAAAGAAAAACACATCCTCTTGACTATAATGTGAAATGCTGAATATTAATTGCTGGTATTATGCTTATCTTTCTAGCCGGGTTCTGTCTTTTAACAATTATTTGGATGGGCTACAGCCTTGCACTTCCAGGAGATTTTTCTCCTTTGTTTAATAGTTAGAAACCAATTTTATTAAAAAACTATAAAGTTCACAATGCTTCATGGAAGTTCTTACTATTTGGAACTGTCCCTAAATATAGAATATTATCAGGAACAGTGAAACTGCAGACTCTTTTTGCTAAAAATATGATGAACATTTCTGCATTTAAAAGAAAAAAATATTTTTCATTTTAGCAATATTAATATTTCCTTAATGAAACTGGAGAGGGTGTTACAATTTGATATACTTGGTTAGTTTCAGTGTCACTTCACTAGCAAATCATGAGAAAGGTTCAGAATATTCTCATCTATCAGGTACAGATTTTCACTCAAAATTAATATGTAGAGTAAAAGGATTTTTGTTCCAATCTGAGGATTTAATTGTATCTTTAATGTTTAATATGTCAAGATGAAAGTTTTTGAATAACTAGTTTTCTGAAACCATTTTCTATTATTTCTAATTTGAGAATCAATATGATCTTTTTATTAGCCTTAAATACCGTATGTCTGGGAATGTCTGCAAATTTAAGCTTTTCTGTGTTCTAATCAATTACCTTCAGTCCTGCATAACTAATCCTATAACCTGCATAGAAGTTACTGCCGTGTGTTAGCAGTGAGGTTATAATTTGTTTCAGTATTTTGCTAGTTTGGTTGGAGAGCTGAGTCCATGCAATACCAAGAAATGGTGGCAGAAGAGGCATGGGGAGGCTGAGTTCCTTTTGAGAAAATAATTATACTGAAACAAAGCTTTTGTGACTCCTTTTAAATAGGGCATCTCACCAAAATGTCATCCAGCCTCTTTGGCAGATTAGTGGGGAGTTTATTACTAAATCTCTGTCTAATAAACGTGCAGTTGACTCTGGAGGAGCTGCTTGTTATAATACTGGCGATTGGAAATGGAGGGAATGTCACAGTTAAAGACACAAATTTTTCCCATAATATATTCGAATGGAAACCTCTGAATCCAATACTACATGGGCATATCTAATAAATTCACAATATTTCAGTCTCAACAGCCTTCACCGGTTAGTTTTAAAGATTTATGTGGTAAAAAATTACTCAGTGATGAATATGGTTTATTCTGTGCAGTATTGGAGGTATAAGGAATTAAACTACCGTCTTTAACAGTGAATTTATTATTACCTCTGTCAAAAGACGAAGACTTTAACAGCATTTGTTATAAATTCGCTGCAAAATAAATGGCTGGAATTTTTTACACTGGAGTTTGTAAAGCATTGGGCGATTCTGAGCATTAACCTAACCCTGCCATGGCTTATATGGTTCTAGGTAAACATTTCTGTCTGGGCTTCATAGTTAATTATCTGGTCTGGACTTTTCCCCAACTGAAAACTGTGTGTGCACATGGACACACACACACACACAGAGAGAAAAGTGAAAGGTCTTGTCCAGGACAACTGTTTAGGAATAAATAGAGAGAAAAATGCCAATTTTATTCTCTTTTTAAAAAATGGGTTTTAGAATAAATAGTCAGGGTTTGCAGGATAGGGTTGATGTGCAATTGGGCCTCTTGCGAGCAGGTTTACATGCATGCATATGCACACATACATAAACACCCTCTCCCTTTTGTCCTCTCTTGGAATGGGTGTCCCCTCATTTATAAAAATTACCTGGAAGGAATGAGGCTGCCAGGGTTTGTTCTAGACGATTGGTTCCTGTCTGGGGGAAAGGAATGGCCTCTACTGAATTTGACCGGTATATGACCGTTGCCTTCCAGCTGACCCCAAATCCCATTCCCATCCTCCTAACTCTGTTGCCTCCCATAGGGGTTATTAATGAGAGAAAACACCATCATCATCATCTTCGTCATCACAGCACAGTGTTGACCTGCTTGTTAACACGAAATGGGGTGGTGGGGACAGCTTCTGCTTCTCTTTCGTACCATCATAAATGATAAAAGATGCTTTGCCATAGGATCCCCTCACCCACCCCTTTGATTAGGTCAGAGGTGCATAATAGCTCTTTGACAGGCATTGATCAGTTTCATCACACTGTTTGGGCAGCCTGTGCCCCAGGCCTATATTCTCCCTACTTACTACTCCTAAATTACCTCCCAGATAAACCCCCGCCCATCCCCCACTCAGCGAACCAGAGGGTATAGTGCCTGAGGAAGTCCTAAATGGACACTAGATGTCACCAAACACCTCCTTTCCCTCAGAGCCTTGAAATTAAAAAAAAAAAAAAAAATCCTTCATTTAAAGCAATTGAAGGAATTAACTTATCTGTTTTTATGAGGGTTGTTGTCACATCCAACTAAGCACACTTAAAAGAGGAAGTATTGCTGCATTAAGATAATTTTTACAACATACAAATCTCTTTTGGAAAGAACGGGGTCAAGGGAGGGGAAAGGTCTACATTCTTTAAGTAGCACATTGAGGAAGTAGGTGGAGAAAACCGGGTTAAAACTCCCATTGTAATAGACATAGTGTTGTGTTAACAAAGTCCAGGTGTGCTGGCACAGGCCTGTTGCATTCAGATGACTAGACTGGCTGTGGCGCCAGGATCCCATCTGAGTTTAAGTAGCTGCAGTCCAGGGTGACAAAGTCTGTCCATTCTTCTCCACGTAAGACCCATGACCATCTGACAGCATCATGTGTTCCACGCTAAACCTGACTTTGTCTGTATGGCTCCCTGTTTCCACGTCAATTCTATCAGTAAGGAAGATGACCCATGTCATCTTCTCATGGTGTGTCTGGGCCATGAGAATACCTTCCCACCCCAGCTAAGCCACTATGTAAGTATAAACCTTATGTGTGCCCAACCTGTTGCTCGAAGGCTGCTTTCCATGGAAATAAGGCACTGGACAATTCCTTGGAAGAGCCTCAAACCAATTTATGAGGCACACAACCCAAGCCCAAGAAATGTATCCCACTGGCTCAGTTTACCTTAAATGGAAGACCTCACCCAGTGGCCTCTTCTTCCTAGTCAATTGAAAAAGAGCTTCTCTGGCCGGGCGCGGTGGCTCAAGCCTGTAATCCCAGCACTTTGGGAGGCCGAGATGGGCGGATCACGAGGTCAGGAGATCGAGACCATCCTGGCGAACACAGTGAAACCCCGTCTCTACTAAGAAATACAAAAAATAGCCGGGCGAGATGGCGGGCGCCTGTAGTCCCAGCTACTCGGGAGGCTGAGGCCGGAGAATGGCGTGAACCCGGGAGGCGGAGCTTGCAGTGAGCTGAGATCCGGCCACTGCACTCCAGCCTGGGCTACAGAGCGAGACTCCGTCTCAAAAAAAAAAAAAAAAAAAAGAAAAAGAGCTTCTCTTTCTCTCCCTCTTTAATTTGCCCTTATCTTCTGAACAGCTCATGTTACCACCATAAATAATTTCTGGAACAGGATGCTTTAAAAAAAAAAAAAAAAAAGGGGGATTTAAATGTTATCTTGGCCAGGCACGGTGGCTCACGCCTGTAATCCCAGCACTTTGGGAGGCCAAGGCAGGTGGATCACTTGTGGCCAGGAGTTCAAGACCAGCCTGGCCAACATGGTGAAACCCCATCTCTATTAAAAATACAAAAAATTAGTCAGGTGTGGTGGCTTGAGCCTGTAATCCCAGCTACTAGGGAGGTTGAGGCAGGAGAATAGCTTGAACCCGGGAAGCAGAGGTTGCAGTGAGCCAAGATTGCACCACTGTACTCCAGTCTAGCAGTCTGGGTGACAGAGCAAGATTCTATCTCAAAAAAAAAAAAAAAAAAAAATTGAATAGTGGAATAAGCATGTAATGATGATGATGATGATGATGATGATGATTTTCATTTTTTCTTGAGACAGAGTCTTGCTCTGTCGCCCAGACTGGAGTGCAACGGCATGATCTTGGCTCACTGCAACCTCTGCCTCCTGGGTTCAAGCAATTCTTCTGCCTCAGCCTCCCTAGTAGCTGGGACTACAGGCACGTGCCACCACGCCTGGATAATTTTTGTATTTTTCGTAGAGATGGGATTTTGCCATGTTGGCCAGGCTGGTCTCGAACTCCTGACCTCAGGCAATCCACCTGCCTCAGCCTCCCAAAGTGCTGAGTGAGCCACCACACCCTGCCAACAAGCATTATTATTATTTGGAAAGAATGTTCCCTAGTGAGAGACACTGCAAGAAGACAGGGTCACTTTTCTGAAAGCTAGGACTTGTGACTTGTCATATCCAAATAGAGGCTTCTTACCTCTTTTTCTCCCACTTATAACAAGTGACCATAGGACAAGCACGGTGGCTCACACCTGTAATTCCAGCACTTTGGGAGTTCGAGGCGGATGGATCACCTGAGTCCAGGAGTTCGAGACCAGCCTGGCCAATATGGCAAAATCCCGACTCTACTAAAAATACAAAAATTAGCTGGGTGCCGTGGTACTTGCCTGTAGTCCCAGTTACTCAGGAGGCTGAGGCAGGAGAATCACTTGAACCCGGGAGGCAGAGGTTGCAGTGAGCCAAGACTGCGCCATTGCATTCCAGGGCAACAGAGCGAGACTCCGTCTCAAGAAAAACGGAAACAAAAACAAGTGACCGTAGTGGTGCTGGTCCACAAAAGGGCCTTGCAATTCGCAGATAAAAGGAACTAAGCCAGGGCACCACACTATCACATGGAGGGTGATTCGGCACCTGCCCTGTCATGCCTGGTGCCCAGGCTGAATGGATTTTTGGAGTACACCTGTTGTTGAACCCCTGCCAAGTACTGATGGCCACTAACCCCCAAATCACTTTTCCCCGCTGTTGATGTTTGGAATGTCAGACAGGACTGAGCAGCAGCCGGCGTGTATTTCAAACACAGCAGATGGATTTTTATATTAGCTCCTATTTCATGTTCAGGCAGAGCGACCGCCACACTAAAACCGCAGCCTCAATGCTGCCGAGTTTGCTTCTGTGAGATTAATTCTGTGAAATTAATTGGGACAAGATTGAAAAGGAAATTAAAATGCAGCTGAGTGAACAGGCCTTTCAAACACCTTTTTCCTGCTCTATTCAAACTTGAATTCTGCGGTGGTCGCCGGCATCGTGGGAAGTAATTTACGAGACGCAGGCTCTCAGGAGCCATTGGTTACGTATGAGGAGACCTGCACCAGCGCCACAATCTGGAGCCACTGAAGAGCGCTAAACACCCCGCTGTGGCTTGAGCTGCGTCCTGGCTCCGGGGAGGAAGGGAAGCTTAGTCCCTCACTGGAAAAAGCTGTTCAGAAATATCTGAGTCCAAAAGGAACATAGGAACATCCGCTGGATGCACAGATCTGCTTCGTTATTAAAATCTCCCTTTAATAAATTTTGAGACCCAAATTGGAACTCAGTGAATTAAGTGGGCATGACGCTGCATGGGGCCAAGGAATGCATGGATGTGATGCAGGGAGGTCAGTGGGAGGCCTCCTGCTGACTGTGCCACTGGTTACTGTTTCAGAGTTTGGATGTGTGGCTCTAGTCTCTCCAGAAAATGAAGTTTGAATAATTTGTCAGGGACGAAAGCTCTCAGACCAGGAAAGGCATGGTGGATTTTCACGTAGGCTGGGTAGTTTTTTTGTATTTTTGGTAGACGTGGGGTTTCTCCATGTTGGTCAGGCTGGTCTCGAACTCCTGACCTCAGGTGATCAGCCCACCTCGGCCTCCCAAAGTGCTGGGATTACAGGTAAGAGCCACTGGGCTTGGCCCTCACTGGGTGGTTTTTTTTTTTTTATATCCAAGTGAGCACCTTTTGTGCTGTAGATCACCTTTTTTTCAATAATTTATAGAACTCCTAGTATGTGCCCAACACTGATCCAAAAGTTTATTATTAGTAAAAGGGAAGGAAATATTCCTACTTCCTACACGCCAGGCACTTCCTTACACAAATTCTCTAATGTAAACATCACAACAAACCTATAAATATAAAATTTCCCAATTTTTACAGGTGAGGAAACTGAAGATTAGCAGGATTAGGAGATTTTTGCCCAGGGTCATCAATAACTCGTCTGTTATAGGCACTTACTTCCCTGAGAACAGGACAGGTGATGGGCGCTGGTTATGTCTAGGGATCATCTTTCTTTCTTTCTTTCCTTTTTTTTTTCTGAGACGGAGTCTCGCTTTGTTGCCCAAGCTGGAGTGCAGTGGCATAATCTCGGCTCACTGCAACCTCTGCCTTCCAGGGTCAAGTGATTCTCCTACCTCAGCCTCCTGAGTAGCTGGGATTACAGGCATCCACCACCACGCTCAGCTAATTTTTGTATTTTTGTAGAGATGTGGTTTTACCATGTTGGCCAGGCTGGTCTTGAACTCCTGACTTCAGGTGATCTGCCCGCCTTGGCCTGCCAAAGTGCTGGAATTACAGGTTTGAGCCACTGTGCCTGGCCTCTTTTTTTTTTTTTTTTTCTGAGACAGGGTCTTACTCTGTCGCCCAGGCTGGAGTGCAGTGGCAGGATCTCAGCTCACCACAACCCCCGTCTCCTGGTTCAAGCAATTTTCCTGCCTCAGCCTCCCAAGTAGCTGGGACTACAGGCATGCGCCACCACACCCAGCTAGCTTTTGTATTTTTAGTGGAGACTAGGTTTCACCCTGTTGGCCAGGCTGGTCTCGAACTCCTGACCTCAGGTGATCTGCCTACCTCGGCCTCCCAAAGTGTTGGGATTACAGGCATGAGCCACCACGCCCAGCCACTGGGGAGCATCTTTCTTGCCCAGTCAATCATCTTCTCTGGATAATTTTTTTTTTTTTTGAAAAGGGATGGCCAGACTCGGTGGCTCACACCTGTAATCCCAGCATTTTGGGAGGCTGAGGTGGGTGGATCACCTGAGGTCAGGAGTTCGAGACCAGCCTGCCAACATGGCAAAACCTTGACTCTACTCAAAATACAAAATTAGCTGGGCATTGGGGCGCAAGCCTGTAACCTCAGCTACTTGGGAGGCTGAGGCAGTGCTTGAACCCAGGAGGTGGAGGTTGCAGTGAGCCAAGATCATGCCATCACACTCTAGCCTAGGCAACAAGAGCAAAACTCTGTCTCAAAAAGAAAAAAAAAAAAAAGCAATAAATAGCTCTCTTTCTGTGATCATTTTTGCGCAAGGGCAAGACTAAAAGATTCTCTTCTGGGCCGGGCGTGCTGGCTCACGCCTGTAATCCTAGCACTTTGGGAAGCCGAGGTGGGAGGATAATGAGATCAGGAGATCGAAACCATCCTGGCTGACATGGTGAAACCCCGTCTCTATTAAAAAAAAAAAAAAAAAAGAAATTAGCCGGGCATGGTGGCGGGCGCCTGTAGTCCCAGCTACTCGGGAGGCTGAGGCAGGAGAATGGCGTGAACCCAGGAGGCGGAGCTTGCAGTGAGCCGAGATCGTGCCACTGCACTCCAGCCTAGGTGACAGAGCGAGACTCTGTCTCAAAAAAAAAAAAGAAAAAAAAAGATTCTCCTGAGTTTGGTCCCAAGATTCTAAGATTCAAAGTTGGATCATACTGGGGTGGCTGTTAAGATAACAGCAGGGAGCAGCAGGAGCCTATGACTAAAGCTTCCATCCTCATTTCCCCCCCCCCCCCCCCCCGCCCCCGCCACCTCCATCTCACCTCCCTTTCTAGATCCTCTAACCTCCGCACCCCGGACTCTGCCTTTCAGAATACTTTTATCAGATAGAGAGGGGGAAACCAGATGTATTTATGATAACTGAAAACAAAAGAGCTGGTAATTAAAAAAAATTCTTTTTTGTTTAAACTGAATAAATAAAGCTAAAACACATTTTTGTGTGGAACTTCTTTAGCAGTTTTGCAGTGTCAGGCCCACCATATTTAGAAGGGAATGTCTGAGGTAGAAGGATTCTTAGATGCTATCCAACCCCACTCTCTCTTTTAACAGGTGAGGAAACAAGTCCAGTTAAGCTGAGCTGCACACAGCTGCATCTGTGTTTCTCAGGGAAACAGATTTCCCCAGATTCCTAAACAGCAGGCCCTTCTTGCCCAACGGAGCTTCTACTGGACAAAAAGAAAAGTAAAATAGAGCTTTCTAGACACCATTTTCCTGGACTAAATTCAACTTGGGTCAGTTCTGTCCTTACAGGTGTGAGATACAGCTGCAGAGTGTAACGGACCCCAACAAAAGAAGGCAGTTGAGGCTAAAGTGGGAATAAATTAGGATCCATTTGAGAGAAACTTCCCGAGATGAGGCACTACTGAACTTATAAATAGACAGATGGCTGGGAATGGTAGTGGAATCTCCTTTTCTATCTGTCTGAATTTGTTCATTTGTGCTTCTTAGAAGCAAGGCAGTGAATAGATTGGGTGGCCTTTTAAGGTTCCCTCCTGTCCAAGGACTATTATTGAATTAGGTAATATAATAAAGGTGAATCAAAACTGAAATGCTCCCCAAACCAATGTTAACTGGAATGCAGCTTCATGAGGGAAAGTTCGGCTGAGCTCTTAACTTCTCATTTCCCCTTTGATACGTGGGGATTTGCAACATGGGGAAGGGAGCCAGCTGGTGTAGCTTTTTGGTGAAGAAATATGCTACTATTAATACAATGGTACAGGATGAAAATGGACTCAGAACCTTCCAGAAGAGAGGAGAAAGAAGCTGATAGAAACACGGCAGCGAGGTATTCTCATTGAATTAAACTCTGATATATTTGCTTTCTTTTCTTCTTTTTTTCTTTTTGGAGACAGAGTCTCACTCTGCCATCCAGGTGAGTGCAGTGGCAATCATGGCAGCAATCCTGGCAGCCTTGAGCTCCTGGGCTCAAATGATTCTCCCAGCTCAGCTTCCAGAGTAGCTGAGACTACAAGCATGTACCACCACACCCAGCTAGTTTATTTTTTATTTTGTAGAGATGGGATCCTGCTATGTTGCCCAGGCTGGTCTCAAACTCTTGGGCTCAAGCATCCTCCTGCCTCGGCCTCCTAAAATACTGGGATCACAGGTGTAAGCCACCATGCCTGGCCTATGTTAGCTTTAAGTAACAGAGAAGGGCAAGAGGTATTTTTTTTTTTTTTTTTTTTTTTTTAAGATTGGGTTGGTTCCCCATGTTCTTTGAGATTTCTTAAAAATACAATAGCCACTGTAACCACAGACAGCTCCATACTGCAGGACAGGTCACTGCACAACCCCTTCTAACTAGAGAAAAGGGACCCCCAGTGAGAAGCCATTAACAAAGGCAAAAGACATGCAAAACAAACAAAATAATCATGACAGAGAGAAGGCCAGCAGCCAGTCTGGCTCTGTTCTTCCCCCCTCCTGCTGCAGGCACCTCCAGACAAAGTAAACAGTTAATTTGTTCACCTGCAGGCTCTGGGCAAACAGAGGCCTGGTCACACCTGAGTGGATAACTCGATTACCCCTGTAATGCCAGTGTGGTAATGTACACAAATTCTATTACACGGCAAACCTTGCTTTCGGGCATTTGAAATACCAATCAGGCCAATGTCCACTCCCTTCTTTGCTTCCAATTTATTCTTGGTGTATTGGAGCTGCACCTAAATGGCACTAGGGTGGTACTGAGTTAAGGATCCAGGAGAAATCACTAGAAGATTGTGATCTCACTCAGCAAGGCCTGCAGGCCTCCTACTGTCTTGCAAACAAAGGGTTGGGTTTGAATTGGGTCCGTTTTTAAAGGGCCCTGATTCTGTTGGAACCATGGAAAGGTGCTGTGGGTCAGACCTAGACTGTTTCCTAAGGTGCTTATGGTATATCTCAAACCGAAACGAACCTTTTCCCAAGGTAGTAAAATTCACAGAATAAAGATAAAAGATATTGACACATAAAAAAAGAAGAAAGATAAACGATAAATGATAGATTAATAACCAATGGGTTTTTAGTTTTCCCTTATGGAATCCACGTACTCAGCAATTAAAGAGCAAGTTGTGCCTATTTCAAAAATGTGTTTGTGGAGATTGATTGGCTGCATAGAGAGAGGGCTTTTTAATAAGTGCTAGGGACAGAGCCTATTATTTTAGCTCACCCATAGAATATGTATGGTCTTTCTTTACCAACATGATGCTACTGATCCCCCAAACTGTAGCCCATGAGTTCTGAATCTTCTTCACATCAGTGATTAATCTGTAATAATCCACCCTTTTTTTAAAAAACCAGTTTGTTTATGGTCAACAATACTATTTGTGAGATGGTTAGCTGGAACTAGGGGTTAACTTGTGACTGAGGAAGAGAATAAAGTTAGCTGACCTGTGTGGGATTGAATTCACTCTCTTGGCCTTATCAGCAATTGCTCAGACCAATTGAGTTAACTAGCTCTGACTCCTCCCCCATGCATAATTATGTTACAGTCTTGTTTATCTATAAATGAAATAAGAAGGCAGCTTACCTAGCCAGAATGTTTTCAATAGTATTATGTGGTAATAAATTATGTACGTAGTGATGGCCTTTAAGCACAAGTCCCTGAGAAAGATTAAATTTTGATTGGCATAGTTTTCGTATAATACCAATTTTATTGCATTTTTTATTTTATTATTATTTTTATTATTTACTTATTTATTTATTTATTTATTTATTTTTGAGATGGAGTCTCGCTCTGTCGCCAGGCTGGAGTGCAGTGGCGTGATCTTGGCTCATTGCAACCTTCGCCTCCCGGGTTCAAGCAATTCTCCTGCCTCAGCCTCACAAGTAGCTGGGAATACAGGCGTATGCCACCACACCTGGCTAATTTTTTGTAGTTTAGTAGAGACTAGGTTTCACCATGTTGCCCAGGCTTTTCTTGAACTCCTGAGCTCAGGCAGTTTACCAGCTTCGGCCTCCCAAAGTGCTAGGATTGCAGGCGTGAGTCACCATGCCCTGCCTGGCCTTGTATTTTTAAATGTGAAATTGGTTCCTGAATCTGGAATTTCATGTAAAACTTTTCCTAACAATTATGAGTAAATGGGAATTTATATACGAGGGAGCCATGGGAAGGGTAGGACATGGAATAATTCTGTTTACGGTGACTAAATCAAGAATGAAAACATTGACTTTCGATTCAAGCCCCACGGTTTCTGTCCTTACCTTGCTCAGAATGCGGATGAGGTCACCCCGTTGGAAGGACAGTTCATCTGGCTGGTCACCATGGCAATCCCATAGGCCCTGGTAGTAACTGGCATAGTCTGCTGATCAAAGAGTGGAGAAATCAAAGTTAAAAGGACTCTATTTTTTCCAAGGAGCCCATGTTTTTGCTGCAAATGGAAACCAGGGTTCTGATATTGTCCCTAGGAAACCTCAGATTAAGGGGGGTTGAGATGAGATACAGCTGAACACTCAGCATGAGCAAAGGACTATGGGAGAAGGAGATCATTAACTAACATTAAATATTTAAAGATCACTCCTAGTAGGATGCCGTTCAACAATATGATAAATATATTTATTTATTAATAAAAGAAAATCAGGCAGGTAATTTTTCACTTGGTTTGTAAGTAAGCAGTGCAGAGGTTTCCCGCTAGACTTTCCTGATTCAGGGCAACTAAACTATCTAGTTTTTCTCTTCATTATGTATTTGAAGGATCAAAGTAAATCTGTGACTTCTGCCTATTTACAAGAACGGCTGAGTCAGCTAGCAGGCTTCTGGATCACAGCTAACTTTTCGGCCTCCTTTGTCCATAGGAACTTATCCTGGGAACTTCCCACCTAGGTACTATATGAAGTAATCACCAATAAATACTGAAACGAATAGCCCAGTCTTTAAGTGGAACCAAGGGGGTGTCTCATCCATTACAACTAAATTCGGGTGGGCTGGCCCTTTTCCAGCATCTCATTTGTAGACCCTGAACATGTCTGCCAAGATTTATCTGCAAGCCCCAGGGGAACAGAAACCAAAGTGATCTGCATTAAAAATGAAAGCAACTGAAGACGACAAACCAAGCTTTAGAAGCAGCTGGAGAGATTTACTGAGCTTCTCAGCAAAACTAGATGGCAATGATGCCACAGGACAGCCATCGATTCTTAACAATGAAGAATTTGTATTGATCTTCTACCCGGAAAGGTTAAACACTAGAGTACGAAGTGGGAGAGGATCTGGGGATTTGAATGGCAGGAGAGCTAATGCCCACTAGACCAGGGATGCTCCTTGTTCCTTGGGGTGCTCTGTATCAGAGCTGTGAACAAAGCACCTACAAAAGATGAAATTCAATTGATGGGAGTCAGGAGTCCTGGGTTCTAATTAAAATTCACATGATTTTGGGGGATTCTGTTCTACAGATTTCCACCTTTCCCTTTATTCATTTTACCCTCCCATGAGCAGTGATGGTACTGGTGACTGAGGACAGGGCAAGTGGGCAGTAGGGGCACAGACACCTTCCCTATATTTGCTTTTTTTCTACTTGTTCCTGACTTATGAGCAATTTAAATAATAAAGACACAGAGGTACAAAATCCCTATATGTCTCTGGAAGAGAACTTTGGTAGGAATCTTAAAGGGTACAAAAACAGAGGAGGGAGATAACTATTTAGTTAAGACTCAGATACTGCAAACAAAAGTAAAAATGTCAACCGTATAGAAATTCAGGCATGTTTTCTTCACACATAAAATTGTCTGTGTGTGCAGTAGACAACAGAGGGCAGCAAACAAGATAAATACTGTGAAAACATTCTGCCACAGAGTTGATAATATGTTTAGAAGAAAAATATTTTGGGAGAAATATGTTAACTATTGAAAAGACAAAGCATACATTTTTGGAAATACAAGTACATGAAATAATAGAGAAATATCAATCCCTGAAAAATGAAAGTAGTTTTCCCAGAGGATATATTATGAATTTTCAATTTTAATGGAGTTGATTAATCACTCCAAGATTTTGACTAAATTCAGGAATGAAAGGATATTGACATCAATATTTTTCATGGATTTATATATGTAAAAATGGTAGAGAAAACCATTTTTTAAAAAACAGATTCTAAAACCATAACAATATTTCTGAGTGGTAAGGAGACCAACAAGGTTATCTTGGTCTTTTCTGGTCTAGCAGATAGTCACTTTGGAGTATGGTTTCCTACTGTGTGCCTGGATGTGGGATAGGTCCTAATACTGAGTGCCTTTTTGGTGTATACATAAAAAGTGATTTGACTTTGGGTACATATAGGCCTGGGAAAATATCTGGAGAAAGATTTATTCTAAAACCACAACAGATCACAGGGAAAGCAAGAAGCTAGGAGAAAAACAGAAGCCTTCCAGGAAAGAAAGAAAGATAGAAAAGGTCTTTGATGTTAAAGGCCAAAGAAAAAAGAGTTCAGGAATCCAGGAGATGGTTTAGCTCAGTCCAAGAATAGGGATTGTCAGAAGTAGAACAGCTCCAAAAAACAGGCAGAATGAAGGGCTAAAAACTGGGAAAAGTTTCAACTTGCTAGCTAGCTAGAAGTATTCTATATTAAGGAAATCAGTGAGGGGTAATTCCTTAGCTGGGCAAGATGACTCCATACTGCAGACTTCCTGTTAAATACACATGTGATATGCATTTATGTCTATGTTTGCATGCAACTTCACTAATTCATTTCTCAGCATCCAACAGACATGTATACAGTACCTACTAAATGCTAGGGACTGTCTTAGATACTGAGAATCCCACATTGGCCACATATAAGCCCTCCTTTCAAGGGTACCTTCTAGTCAGGGAGGCACCATGGAAAAAACAGTTACACAAATGTTTATTTATGATTATGATATGTCTGTAAAGGAGAAGTTGAGGATGCTGTGTGTAATAGGGAATCTAACATAGTTTGAGGGATCAGAAAAGGCTTTTCTGACCAAGTGGGTGTTATTTAAAGACCTTGAAGAGGGGAAAGGATAAGTTGGAGGAGGGCTGCATTCCTGAAGCTTGGCACCAGCAAGAGCTTACAAGCCCAGAAGTCTGCAGGGTTAGTCCAGCTTCTCCATAAACCTGCCCAACTCATCCTATAAACAAGATAATGCATGAGGAGACTTTGATTTCTTTTCTTTTTCTTTTCTTTTCTTTTCTTTTTTTTTTTTTTGAGACGAAGTTTCACTCTTGTTGCCCAGGCTGGAGTGTAATGGCGCGATCTTGGCTCACCACAACCTCTGCCTCCTGGGTTCAAGGGATTCTCCTGCCTCAACCTCCCGAGTAGCTGAGATTACAAGCATGTGCCACCTTACCCAGCTAATTTTGGGTTTTTAATAGAGAGGGGGTTTCTCCATGTTGGTCAGGCTGGTCTTGAACTCCCGACCTCAGGCGATCCGCCTACCTCGGCCTCCCTCCATCCGCCTACCTCGGATTATAGGCATGAGCCACTGCGCCTGGCCGACTTTGATTCCTGTAGAGCAGAGAGAGGAACCGAGAGCCCAAGGGTGAGGCTTGCCTCTATGGTCTGGATTTAGATTCCTTTAGGCTTACACTACTCTGGCAGGCGTCTGAAATCAGAAATGGTGCAGCATTCTGACCATTTAATTAATTCAAAACATCCTCATTCTCATTTTGAGGACATTATTCCATCTAATTATTTTTTTTTCCAGTCTGTTCATTTGGAATGAAAAACAAAAGAATAAAGCTTAATGCCAGCATTTCTCAATGTCTCTCAAAAAAACGTAACTCTGCACTAAATAAAGCCTGGTAATTCAAAAGCAAAGCACTAATATATTCAGCATAAAACAGACAGAGGACCTAGAGCAATAATGACACCACTAATAACTAAAACAGTTATAACAATTAACAACAATTACAATGATAGAGAAGCTAATGGGTATGATCACTGCATTTAAATTGCTAGCAGAGCTGAGAAGGGCTTTTTCTAGAGGAAAAAAAGCAGCATCTTACTCTCTTTATCCTATGTAACGGAAGCTAAACTCCAAGCAACCAAAATATCATAAGAAGAATAGCAACAGATCAAGTTAAAAAAAGTATTGGTTTCTTTTTTCTATTTATTGCAAAGCATTTGTCATTGCATGCCAGGTTCTTTACAACTAGTAACAATCATTTCTCTTGTAACTGAGGCCAAGTTGGTGCTACTGGTGATAGAGTCAATGTCTGAAAATTAGCCTCTACGACGAGCAAAGTTTTAAGGTAAAGAGGACCAGGACATCTCTCTGCCTTTCTCCTTCCTTAGGGACGATAAAACCTGACTGTTCCTTCCAGAGTTCAGCTTATGTTTGGGAGTCACTGGGTAGTGACAGAATTCAGGCTGTGACCAGGGAAAAGTGGCTAAAGGCAGGCCAGCAAGTTATTCACATTTTCTTGATTACTAAAATGATTGTGTCAATAAGGCCTGGCATTAAGTACAACCTCTTAAGGTATGGAAAAGAGAAACAAAACGTGAAGACGGATAAAGCCAGTCCTACGAGAGGATGGGATGGTGGGATGGTGAGACTTGGACAAAAAACGCCAAAGTAGTGACCCTTTGGAAGTGACTTAAAATGTTCTTTAAGCCAGGTCAGAAAGGTCCAACATGTTCAGTCCATTCAAGTAAACTCTGATAATTTTCTTTCTTTTTTTTTTCTGAGACAGGGTCTTGCTCTGTCACCCAGGCTGAAGTGCAGTGGCACAATCATAGCTCACTGCAGCCTCGAACTCCTGGGCTCAAACTATCTTCCCCCTGCAGCCTCCTGAGTAGCTGGGACTACAGGTGCATGCCACCACACCCAGCTAATCTTTTTAATTTTTTGAAAACACAGGATCTCGCTTTGTTGCCCAGGTTGATCTCAAACTCCCGGGCTCAAGAAATTCTCCCATCTTAGCCTCCCAAAGTGCTGGAATTACAGATGTGAGTTACTGCGCCCAGCCTTGATAGTTTATAAACTATTTTGGAAGGAAGCTATGAAAATATTTGCCAAGCCCTCAATGACTGTGGCACCAGAGGAGGAAGAGCAATTGGATAATATCATTTACTTATTTCATAGTGCTTTAATCTTGAGTTTTGAAATTACTGTGATCCTAGTGTTATAAGTATGATTTGGAAGTGGAGTACACTCAGATTCTGATTTTCATGTCATTTACTCTTTTCATTGGGCCAAAATTTTAGCTGGTTGATAATCAGCTCATGTTTGGTCTTGGAAAACAGGCTTCAAAAGGTAAGAGCTGCAAACACCTCTGTGGTTTCCCTTTGTTTCTTTCATGTAGTAGTTCACTCTATTGGTAAGCCTAAAGTGAGAAGAGGGCCTCAAAGATGGAGTGGTATAAGCAACCATTTTTTGGCCCTCCTGAAAGTAATCGTTTGCTTATAAGACCACAACAGTGTGATCTGTGTCTACTTTTGGCTTAGTGTGCCCACAATTTCAGAGTTGGGGTTGGGGGCAGACTGAGGGAGGTAGGGTGGGAGGGGTCTGTTTCAGGTTTTCCTTGGTCAAGGATTTTATGTATTTAAGGATAATTTGTGCCTCCAGGGTTGCTTTTTATTTGACATAGCACACGCAAACAAATGGCCGTAATTTTTATAAAAACGAACACAGAGGAAGTTTCATTTTTGGTTACCTGGAGGTTACCTTTTCATGATAAGGAAAGGTGATAAACTCATTACCTAAGACCCTTAGTGTTAGACTATTGGGCTGATGGGTTGGAATTTAGTGAAACTCTGAGGTGTTGAAGAGTCACTCATTAAAATAACCCTGTTACTAACAGTTATGCTGTAAACTGAGCTCTTTATAGATTGAGCAATCAATACTACAAGGCTGTGATAGATTTTCTAGGTAACAGAATGAAATAAAAGAAATTACATCTTACAGGGTCATTAACACTCAATAAGGATGAACTGAATCCCTTCCCCCACTATTCTGATAAGATCTAGTTGGGCCTTAAGAATGTTAGCAATTCCATCAGGGAAAAAAGCACAGCATTCAAGGAACAGGATCCATCGAGGCTGGAGAAAAGTACTTGGATTTTAAAAGTAACTCTGCTAGCCATAGCATCTTTTGGGAAAAAACGAAGAAGGGAAAGGTCAGCTTGCTTAAATTTTTTTTTTCTCCCCAAAAGCATGTTAACACCTGAGAAAAGGCTGGTCACGGTGGCTCATGCCTGTAATCCCAGCACTTTGGGAGGCCAAGACGGTCGGATCGCCTGAGGTCAGGAGTTCCAGACCAGCCCGGCCAGTATGGTGAAACCCTGTCTCTACTAAAAGTACAAAAATTAGCCAGGCGTGGTGGCACGTGCTTGTAATCCCAGCTACTCGGGAAGTAGAGGCAGAAGAATCACTTGAACCCGGGAGGCAGAGGTTGCAGTGAGCAGAAATAGCGCCACTGCACTCCAGCCTGGGCAACAGAACGAGACTCTGTCTCAAAAAACAAACAAACAAACAAAAAAACACGCACCTGAGAAAAACTAAGTAGCCCAAACTTGTGTAGCTTGTCTATGACATAGGAATTCACACTGTCCTAGAGCTCCCTGCCTTTTAAATGCCTTCACTGGGGCTGCCTGCCCTTCCCCCAGACCTCTATCTTTTATTGTTACAAAACTAAATGATGACATTTGGATTTATATATATTTCACCATTTCTATAGTGCCTTTGGAGATAAGGCACTATATAAAATCAATCGATAAATAAGTAAACACAAATAATAAAAATTCCTGCCTCAGATTCTGCAGAGAGAGCAAAAAGTCCTCCTGTTTTTTAATCACTAAGTCACCAGTCATAACTGGTGGGAAGTGTAAACCACAGAAGCATATTCAGAGCTTGCTATACTTTAACAACACTTGTTTTGGAGGCAGGAAGCATGAGGAACAAAAGGGTTTTTTTTTTTTTTTTTTTAAACCTATTTGAATTATAGTTGTAGGAACAGTTAAGAAATAAGGCTCCTTTCACCTCCCAGATATAACCTTAGAGAAAGAGGTGGAAGGAGGAAATGAGATGAGGGAGGAATCTGAAACTGGATTCTAGACTGTGCTAAAAGACCGATGCTTCCTGAACGGAGTTTAATATGAAATTGGCCATAGGAAGCTTACAGTTACTCCACCCAAGCTGTCCACATGAAGCGTTTCTTTTCTGCACTGGTGATAGAAGTTGGTTGAGAAAAGATATATGTGGAACATGGGTGGGTCAGAACAGATTTTCATTTGGAATTCTGTATAGTAAGTAGAAAACAGAAGGAAACAGGTTTCAGAATGGACCTAATCACATGTGTTCGTTATCATGAGGTACTTGCAGCTACACTCACATACTTCCATACCCGCCTCTCCTGCTTTCTTTCTCTCCTGCTTTGGCACATGACTTCTGAGGCTGCATCTTCGTTGTCTCTTCTCTTCCCTGGGAGAAGCTGGACTCTTAGGAAGTTGAGTCCTGAACCTTTTAAGTATTCACTTTCTGTAGAGAATGAACCTAGAAATGGGGGTTTTGCTGGATGGGTAAGGAAGAGAAGAAAAAGCACAAGGAAAGGAGAGAGGAGAATGGGAAAAGACAGGGCCAGATAACAGAGAAGGAGCAGGGAGGGAAAGAGGGCAAGAATTCCTAGGCTTAAGATTTTCATAGACTCCCTAAGAAAAATATCAGCCAGTATCTAAATCAGTCATGATTAGGGCTCTGCTGATGGAACGAATGTCCTTGAGGTGGCCCTTGCAATGTGCAGCATTCCTTTACTGACAACCATGGACTAGGTCCTTGGTCCACTTAAGGAGGCTTCAGAGGGGCATCTGACCTTTGAAAGGATGGGCTCACTAACAGCCTGAAGCATGGTTAACAGTCTGGGATGAATAAGATGTAATTTTATATTCAACAAACCTGTTACATATTCATTTCCAAATGTGCCTGGAATCAAACCAGGCCATCAGAAGTCAGCATCACCAAGCAATTCTATCTTTCACCCCGTGTTCACTTTTCAGATCTGACACATTTCCATTTCCCTCTGAACTTGCAATCTCTGGGCCCCTCAGAGAGGAGACATTTCCATTCTTTCCGTTCTCAATCCTCTGATCTCTTAGAGATGAGGCAATTCTATTTTCACTGTACTGATTTAAGAAATACTGATAGGAAAAAATAAATATCTGGTTTGGCTTCCCACCCTCTCTAGGATAAATCTTGGTTGTTCTGGGAACATTAATTAAAGTGAATGGATGGCTGCTTTTAAAGTTTAGGTATTTCCCAGTCACTTTATTTGGGGCTTTGGGGTTCACACACAGATACCCTCTTAATTATTGAGTCCAGTAATTTTTATAGTCTCAGAGAAAAGTGCTTTCTCTAATCAGAACCCCATAATGTCCTACCCAGTGCCTGTGCATTTAGAAGCTCTTATACCTCCTTTTCGTCGAGTGCCACTCTCATCCTCTTCTAGATCATGCTCTTCATCTGGGGGGATAAATGATCAGTATTAGCAATTAGTGGTTCACAGTCTCATTTTTTTTTTTTTTTTTTGACATAGAGTCTTGCTCTGTTGCCCAGGCTGGAGTGCAGTGGAACGATTTTGGCTCACTGCAAATTCCACGTTCAGGGTTCAAGGGATTCTCCTGCTTCAGCCCCCTGAGGAGCTAGGAGTACAGGTGCCTGCCATTATGCCAGGCTAATTTTTGTATTTTTAGTAGAGATGGGGTTGTGCTATGTTGGCCAGGCTGGTCTAGAACTCCTGGCCTCAGGTGATCTGCCCTCCTTGGCCTCCCAAAGTATTGGGATTACAGGTGTCAGCTACTGCATCCAGCCAGTCTCACGTTCTTTATATGGAGAGGTTCCCTTTCTCTGAGCTCATCATATTCTCTTTTTTAAGGAAAGTTTAATTACTGTGTTCTTTTTTTTTTTTTTTTGTGAGACAGAGTTTCACTCTTTGTTGCCCAGGCTGGAGTGCAATGGTGCAATCTCAGCTCATTGCAACCTCCGCCTTCTGGGTTCAAGCGATTCTCCTGCCTCAGCCTCCCGAGTAGCTGGGATTACAGGCTCACAACATCATGCCCAACTAATTTTGTATCTTTAGTAGAGATAGGGTTTCTTCCTGTTGGTCATGCTGGTCTCGAACTCCTGACCTCAGATGATCTGCCCGCCTTGGCCTCCCAAAGTGCTGGGATTACAGGCGTGAGCCACCGCGCCTGGCAATTACTGTGTTCTTTTTTTTTTTTTTTTTTTTGAGACAGAGTCTCGCTCTGTCGCCCAGGCTGGAGTGCAGTGGTGCAATCTCTGCTCTCTGCAAGCTCCGCCCCCCGGGTTCACACCATTCTCCTGCCTCAGCCTTCCGATTAGCTGGGACACCTAGCTAATTTTCTGTATTTTTAGTACAGACGGGATTTCACCGTGTTAGCCAGGATGGTCTCGATCTCCTGATCTTGTGATCTGCCCACCTCGGCCTCCCAAAGTGCTGGGATTACAGGCGTGAGGCACCGCGCCCGGCCTACTGTGTTCTTAAAAAAAAAATAGTATTAATTTGTCACCTTCAAACTGGCCCTCTCCTTCCCTTCCCTTTCATTTATTCATAAGCATGTTGAAGTGCTTATTACATGCAAGACACCGCACTAGGAACTGGGGACAAGCAATAAACAAGACTGTCAGAGTTCCTGCCATTGTGGAGCTTCCAGTCCATTGGATTATTCAGATGTCTATCACCGGAATCCTAATCCTTTCCCTCAAACTCCATTTCTCCTTCTCTCTGGAATTCTCTTCAAAATTATTATCTCTATGAAAGCATTCTCTCCGGTTTTAAGCACTCCAGAGTTAGGATGTTAGAGTGTGTGCGTGTGTGTGTGTCTGAACAACCCTCTGTGACTGACTGGGTGCGATGGCTCATGCCTGTAATCCCAACACTTTGGGAGGCCAAGGCGGGCGGATCATGAGGTCAGGAGTTGAGACCAGCCTGGCCAATATGGTGAAACCCTGTCTCTACTAAAAATACAAAAATTAGCCGGGTGCGGTGGCGGGCGCCTGTAATCCCGGCTACTCAGGAGGCTGAGGCAGGAGAATTGGTTGAACCCAGGAGGCAGAGGTTGCAGTGAGCCGAGATTTTGCCACTGCACTCCAGCCTCAGTGACAGAACAAGACTCTGTCCCTGGGAAAAAACAAAAAACCCTCTTTGATTACTTAGTCCTTAATCCTTAATGTATCCATCTTTGTTTAGCTGTAATGGAGGCTGGTCATGTACATAATTTTTTTTTTTTTTTTTTTTTTTTTTTTTTTTTTTTTTTTTTTTTTTTGAGACGGAGTCTCGCTGTGTCGCCCAGGCTGGAGTGCAGTGGCGCGATCTCGGCTCACTGCAAGCTCCGCCTCCCGGGTTCACGCCATTCTCCCGCCTCAGCCTCCGAGTAGCTGGGACTACAGGCGCCCGCCACCTCGCCCGGCTAGTTTTTTGTATTTTTAGTAGAGACGGGGTTTCACCATGTTAGCCAGGATGGTCTCGATCTCCTGACCTCGTGATCCACCCGCCTCGGCCTCCCAAAGTGCTGGGATTACAGGCTTGAGCCACCACGCCCGGCCCATGTACATAATTTTATGTTCGTAGTACTTGGGGCTTGTAGTTATATTTTTACTGTTTTTATTCAGCCTGCCTTGTTCATTAGAGTATAAGCTCCTGAGGGTAGCTGGAATGGTCTTTTAATTAATTGCCGTAGATTCGCCGTAGATTCACAATGGGTTCTAAGTCAATGCCAGTGTCCAGTCAAATGTTTATACGGTCAAAGTCATAACATAATTGGCCTACGTTTCTTAATCCCATTAACCGATTTCATCTCATAACATTACCTGATAAAATAGGAATTGGGCCTTTATAAAGTAAATATGTGTACCAGAATCATATTTAGCTATTTTATACATGGGACAAAGTGAAGAAAAATACACTTGCTATTCTTTTCACTACCACCATGCTCTTTTCCCACTCTCTCACTCACACATATATACACACATGTGCACAGTAGATAGGGTATAATAAGCAATGTTTTGAGGGCTCAATACTCAGCTCCTCCTGGCTACATTTACTTTCTTTTCTCCTGAGTCTTTTTTTTTTTTTTTGAGACGGAGTCTCGCTCTGCTGCCCAGGCTGGAGTGCAGTGGCCGGATCTCAGCTCACTGCAAGCTCCGCCTCCCGGGTTTACGCCATTCTCCTGCCTCAGCCTCCCGAGTAGCTGGGACTACAGGCGCCCGCCACCTCGCCCGGCTAGTTTTTTGTATTTTGTAGTAGAGACGGGGTTTCACCGTGTTAGCCAGGATGGTCTCGATCTCCTGACCTCGTGATCTGCCGCCTCGGCCTCCCAAAGTGCTGGGATTACAGGCTTGAGCCACCGTGCCTGGCCCTTCTCCTGAGTCTTAACGACATTTGCTTGTCTTGCTTCTCCATAGTTTTGCCACTAAATGAATCTTTGACATTTCTCTTTCTCTTTTTAAATGTAATGTTTATAGGGCAATATGAGTTCCAGTGTGTCAAACTGGGGAAGTAAGCTCCAAGCTCATAGGTAAAAAGGAGCAGCATAAAAATATGTTAGAATACTATAAAGCATTAAAGGAGTAATTGATTTCAAGTAAGAAAGAGACTGATACGGCCAGTTGTGGTGGCTCACGCCTGCAATCCCAGCACTCTGGTAGGCTGAGATGGGAGGATCGCTTGAGCCCAAGAGTTAGAGACCAGCGTAGACAACAGAGCAAAACCCTGTCTCTATAAAAAATAAAAATAAAAATTAGCTAGGCACAGTGGTGCACACCTGTAGTTCCAGCTACTTGGGAGACTGAGGCAGGAGGATTGCCTGAGCTCAGGTGTTTGAGGCTGATTGCACCACTACAGTCCAGCCTGGGCCTGGGCAACAGAGTGAGACTTTGTCTCTTAAAAAAAAAAAAGACTGATACTCTGGGAAATAAAATATATATATTTTTTCCCTACAATGTAGTAGGAGAAGGAGCACTTTGACTCAACAGTTCTTATAGCCATGTATGATCTAGCAGCAGAGAATGTTCTACTTGCCACCTGTAGTGCTCCCTCAACCCTACCATGAGGAATAAAACAACCTAAGCTAATTGAGGAGTGAAATCAAATATAAGAAACAGATCATGCTGAAATAAACCACATTAAATATTCTTTGCACATTGTCTTCTCATTACTCGTCCACTTCCTTCCTTTCTTGGCTATGATGCGTTTCCTTTGACATGGGACTAATTTTAGGATTGGAAACATTAGAGGAAAAGTTGGTACATCCTCAGTTTTAGAGATACCTAATAATTTGGACAGAGAGCAGCTCTTTTGTTGATATCAAACAACTCCATCACAAAGACCAATAATTTGCTGTGCTTAGGCACTTTTGCAGAGAGGGTTTATTCTACCGCTGCTGTCTGTGCGCAGCTGTCTCTTCCTCCCAATTCTAATCAATGTAAATTGGGTCAGATCTCCACTGTGAATTACAAATTGGATCCGAAGTTGGAGGGTCACAGTGCTGCTACTCCACCTCCTTCCCACCGCCATTAGATGGGAAGCTTCACCAAAGATCTTTTCTAAATAAATCAGACTTTATTGTAAAACTCGGCTACTGACGAGACATAACCTCATTAGCATTGATTTTAAAATAAATTATTGAAAGTGGCCTGCCTGCTCTTTGCATTTGTAAAATAGGAGAATGTAAATGTATTTGCAATGATAAAAATGAAAACTAAAACTTGATTCCTTTATTCTTTCGGGCAACAGCACTTAATCTAGTCATAATACAAAGATGGAACAATAGAAATGTGTTCTATGCAGTTCAGTTCCAGACCAGATACTCTTGATTTCCACCGCACTTTTGGAATCAACTAGAAAGAAAAAAAAAAATTGGCTATAGAGCTTTTATGTCATTCACCGCCATTACTAAGCTCTACGATGATGGATGTAAACGGGGAAGCTCCAATCCCCACATCTGTTTTATCTAACACTGTCCTTCCCAGGTGGCTGAAAGTAGGCTCAAATCAAGAAGACTTCCCATTGATGGGCTTGGTGCTATGCTTCTGGGGTCTTTGGAAGATTGGGTAGGGGGCACTATTGCATAGTGAAGGAAAGCACCATTCACAGCTGGTTGTGAAAATTACACCCCTAGACACCTCCCTAGGTTCAGAGGGCACAATACAAACAGGCATACAAGTTATCTCAGATCTTTCCATGAGACTGAACAGGTGTCTTTCCAACTCCAGAGTCAAAGACAACTATTATATGGCAACAGAAAAAAAGTCTTGTTGCTCACAAAAAGGGGTGGGTTAAGTAGCTAAAGTTTTCATTTTTATTAATCTGTAATGTGACACTTTAATTTTAAGAGACTATTTTGAAAAAATATTTTTTAGGCTAAAGAGCTTGTTGAATTTCTTTATAAGAATATTATTAGGCATTTCAGCATTATATCTACTGAAATATATCTTCATTTAAGAGTGAATTAAAATTTATATGCTAGCTCAACTTTAAACAGTAATGGATTATAATGGTCCTTGCTCCTAACAGGGCATATGGGACCCCAACCTAACATAGGTTTTAAACAAATTAACCTCTAAAGATTACTGTCCACTTATCACATTAAATGCTCTATTTGATCCCCAAATATCTCATCTCAATTGGGAAAACAGTTGAAGAAGATTCTGTTAACTGTGCGAACATGTAAGAGAACCACAGGGCATCACAAATGAGCATCAGTATCCGGAGAGTCGATTTCAATCAACATTCTTGGCACAATGTCAGGGACACTAATGAGAGGTTGAGAGGAATAGGACACTGAATCCACCTCAGAGGGACAGAGAGGAGCCAGCAGCTTCTCATGACACCTGGCTCTTTTTTGAAGTGCTGCTCTGACATTCCTCTGACATCGGCTACACTGATATCAGAAAGAATAACATTAGGAAAAAATTACTAAATCAGAAAGAGGAGAAATCACTTACTTCCCCAAACAAAGAAAGTGACAAAAGCTTCAAAAAATGCCAACTGTGTCAATGCACAACCAGATATCAAGGTGCTCTGGTGACAGATGCAACAGAAATACAGATAGACTCAAGGTGCAAAGGGGACATGCAGAAAACTAGAAATAAACTGCTCCCCGGCATGCACAAGTATGTTATAAATCCACAGATGTATAGCGCCTCGTCAGACTACATGGAAAATACAAGCAAGATGCTAATAACACATTTAATTCTCTGTTGTGTATTTGGTTATCTTAACTGTTACCTCAAAATATTTGCATCATATTTCAGTGATATGGGCTTGATATATAAGATATTAAACTCAATTTGTGCTATCTGCAACACTTGAAATGCACTGAATTTAACTTCACAAATAATACCTAAGCATCTACTAATTGGGGAGAAAGACCTGAATACAAATCACTGGTGAGGGCTAAAACAAAGCTTAATTCCAGTTGAGTATCTGGGAAGGTGTCACTGAGGAGACATATTTGAGCAGAATGTGTACGATTTCACAGGCTGAAATCAGGGGGATGGTCTAGGTAGAAGAAACAACATGATTCTAGTTTTGGTGCTGACCAAGCAGCACTGTGTGACTTGGGCTCAGTGGGCATGGGAGTAAGAGAGAGAAAAGGCCAGAAGTTCAGAGGAGGCCTGATGATGGTGTTGACTCTTCCCTGATGCTCTTTCTTCATAAACTTTGTATTTTTGGTCTCCATTTTGTTTCATTTCCTTAGACTTCTTATCTTCACTGTTCCCCCTTCCTGTGGGTCTGAACAACAGTACAGGGGGAAAAATAATTCCACAGAATGTTTGTTTCCATTTGACTCAAAATTTTAAAAACTCAGTTATACGCTTTATTTTAAAGCAATCTGGTTTCTAGGTCTATAACAACACCCTGGGGCAGTGTGGGCAGCATTGGAATGTGCACAGAAATTCCCAAAGAGGGCTCTTCATCTCTCTTTCCATTTGCTCTTCTGAAATCTCTCTAGAGAACACAGCCGGATTCTGTTGCCACTGCAGCTGCTACAAGGCCCCAGTTACAGCACTTCAATGGTCTCAGACGTCTTGCTGGATCCCAGCCTTGAGACTCCAGACAAAGAGAAACCTGATAAAAGTTGTCCTTTTATGGAATCTTGAATCATGGAGCTGGGCCTATGCTGGCCTGTAAAATAACTTCGGGGGTGGTGGTGGTGGTGAGAGAGGGCTCAGAAAAGCCTCCCATTTTCTACATATTGCTTTAGCATTTCTTTGTGGTGGTTCCCTGCAGTTTAATCTACTGCAAATGAGATCCTAAAAAAATCAAGGGCCCACAAATGCTCAACACGGATGTTCAGAAATCCCACCAGATACCAACCTTGAAACCATATTTTCCAGGACTAACGTTTTTGTGGCCTGGCTGAAAACCTTGAGTGCTCTGGTTTTCCCTCACGGGGAGAAGAGCGCTAGCCATGTAGCAAATGCTAATTATCCCATGATTAATGTGATGGAGTGAGTTTAATGTGATGACCCATACATTATTTTGATTACAAAAAAACATTTTTTATTGACTTGGTATGCGTTACATACACTTTTCTCCCTATTAGGAAGCCCATCTAAATTATACTCTGGAAGGAAGGTCTCACTTACATGGCTTTCCCTATAGAGACAGTGAGGGCTTGTGTGGGACCCATCCCAAAAGGGAGGATTAGCAGAACCGTCAATGTTAAATATCCTCCACAAAGCACTTTTACCTGTTATAATGAAACAAATGTTAGAGGCCCACGTCATTTGACTCTTGAGGGGTATGCAATGTTAGCACAATCCAACGGTACTGTAGGCTGTCCCTCCACCCAGCACCTGGCCTTGCAGTAAAAATGGGCCTGAGCAGAAGGTGCACTTCACATTCCATCTGCTCAGGATTTTCAATTTCACCTGCTCCATACACATAGCTGGAAATAACCAACGGGACTGTCTTGGGTCTGGTTCGAGAGGGTGGGGACCTAACCATCCCCAGTTCTTCAAGGAGGTAACACTTCCTGTTTAAACACCATCACATTAATAACAGCTAGCATTTACTGAGTACTCACTGTATGCCATTGTTTGCCAGGGCTCTGTGCTAAGAACTTTACACATGTCAGTTTTAGACTCCTCACCACATCCCTCTGAGACAGCTACTATTGTTTTCCCTGTTTTACAGGTAATATAATCAGACAGAGAGAGGGCAAGTAACTTGCTCAAGGTCTCACAGTTAGCAGGTGGCAGAGCAAATCCATCCTGATTTAGGGTCAGTATCTGTGCCTAGGATACCATTGCTGTCTCATGTGCCGCTGCTTGGTAGGTGGTCTTATGAGAGGGCAGCAGAAGGGAGACAGTGTTAGGCCCCCTCACATTCCCTTCTCAATTTCTCCAGGTGTGGCACTACGCAAAATTCAAATAGCAAGTTCAGAAGCAACAGCTGAGTGGAGTGGACAGGAAACTGGGTGATGGAAACTTGCGGCTGAAATATTCATATCATAATTAAATGCCAATATATCCCACCTCCAACTCTGTCTCTAGGAACTGTGATGGACAGAGGCTTATGGGAAAGAACCTGTTGCCTGGGTACAGTGTTGTCCTTTGGAAACTGGGTGCAATTTAGCTGTTGTTTCCCTAATCTGCAGAAAGATATCCTGGATTTCCTACTGTGTGGCCTTCCTCACTTCCAATGGGCAGCTGTTGTGGATAGAGGTTAAATGCACCCACAGACCAGTCTTCATGCCCTTGGGGCCACTCCAACATACCAGCTGGTGGGAATTTTGGAAAAATGCCCTGATACTCTGGGCGGTACTGCATTGGCCAAGGGGAGGAGTTTAGGAGGCAGGAGAAAGATGGTCATTAGGAAGCCAATCATACCTTCACTGCCCACTCCTGGGGTAAGGTGACAGTCCCAAACTCATCTTATTTTTTGAGTCCTCTTTTTATTCTCCTTTGCTCTGCGTCTCTGAGCATCAGTCCCCTCCTTCCTGGCTCCTTTGAAAATGAAACATGGTGCAGAAAAAGGCCCTTTCTTTCCACCCCAGAAAGTTCACTGAGGTTTTCCCAGAGCACTCTTCCACAGTTGTAACCCAAAGTGGAGTGTCACGCGGATATTTCCCCAAGCCTGGGCAGGAGTGAGCAGAATGTGAGCTCACTAAGAAGATTCTGGCCAAGTTGGGGAGTGCATCTCCTTTTAGAGAGTATTGTGAATTAGATCCATTTCTGCACCCTGCTGTTGCAATGGAGCCAACTGTGAAAGGGAAGATTCTCAGAGGAGCTGTGTTTTAATGTAGCAATTTGATTCAATTTTCCACTCTATAAAATTACCCATCACTGCTCGTTGCTTTCTAACAGACACCTTCACTCTTAATTTAACAATCCTATCGAATTCTGCCAGGGAAATTGGAAAAATTTATCACCTGTGAAATTTTATTTTCCTTTGGTTGTATCTGTTTTTGTAAAACTTCATTAACGACGATGACTTGCTGAGGAAATTATCATTTTTTTTAACGTCAGACACAAGACACAAGAAATGGCGCGACCTCAACCAAGATATCATTTGCATAATAAAACACAACAAAAAGGCTGGAGAAGTCAGGACTGGCAGAGGCTGGAAGTGCTAGAAGAAGAAGCAGGCTCTCCTTGGTGGGTGGGTGAAGTCCTCAGCAGGGCAGGGACATATGGCCACGGTCCTGCCCCTTGACTCAGGAAGCAATGATGTAGTTTCCTCCCCAGGAAGAGATGAATGTGGTGTGGTGAGGGTTGGATGCTCTTCTTAGGAAGCCTTGAAATGCAAGTTGCTTACTGATTATGCTTTCAGCAACCAGCCCTGTCTTCAGGGACCTGAGTGTTAGATTCACCTTAGTTCTTAGGTTCATCTGGGATTGAGGTTCATCTGGGTTCATCTGGGTCTAAATTGCTATAAATTTAAGCTTAACTTGAATTTCTCCGCAGAGCACTGAACTCCTGGCAAATTTCCATAGGAATGATCTTTCTGAATGGACTTGAAGATTAGTGTTCCTGTGGTCTAACTACTTCACAATTAAAAGGCTCAGGCTTTGGTTCTCCACCGTCTGACCCCCACTGAGCTCTGCACCGTTCACCAGCTGCTGTTATCCCCACCAGACATGGCTATGCAGAAGCAGTGATGACTATACATTTTTTGAGATGCTAGTTTTCATGCCTTTGGAAGAAAGGAAATATATAAAGCAGACCTGCTGTAATGATGAGCAGATAAAACATGTTAGGGTTATTTTTAAGAGATGTGATTTAACTCATGGTATATCTGAACTAGGTAATAATGAGTTATTCTCTATCAAGGTTTACTATCAAGGTTTGGTCTATCAAGGTATTACTAAAAGATTTGTCAGCATTTACATATTTCAGAGTTTTGAAATCCTTCATAATTTTGAAGCAATTTTCCTTATTCTTACAACTACACACCAAAAAGTTGAAACTAGAGAATTTTGATGACTCATCCCAAAGCTCACAATAAACCAATAAAAACCAATGTAAGTATTCTTGACTCTTTAACCTGGTGGACACATGTAATAAGTTACTTCACATGGCATGGATAGAAGACACTCTCTAATCAAATTCTTCTTGCTCCCATGGCAAGGCAGAGCCTCATTACCCGCTTCCCTACAATCTCATAAAGCTTCCCACATTATCTCCTTCAGAGGATGAAGGTTCGATTTGGCTTATTTTGGAATTTTCAAAGTTATTATTCTTCCTCCAGGTCATGAGTTTCCGAAACTAGTGGAAGATAATCAGAGGACAAAATTTCTCACCTGGCAAGACTTCATAAATATCTTCTTCTTCTTTCTCCTCTGTAGGCTCTTTTATCCCCACACTCCCAGGCAAGATAGTGGGTCTGCACTGGGAACCAGAACTTGGGGAGTCAAAACCATCAATATCATCATATGTCTCTTCTTTTTCTTCTTCCTCCTCGTCCTCTTCATATGGAATGGTTAAGGAGCTCAGATCTGCCAGGGCAAAGATGAGAATGAATCAAGAAACAGAGAAAAAGAAAATAATAAGACAGGAAAGGAAAGAGGGAGAAGGAGGAGGAGGGATGAGAGTAAAATATGTCAAAAGAAAATGAAACACCAGGTTAAATGCTATTATATCTAATGTGGGCTTTGGTGGCAGGAAATCTACAGAAAAGGCCAGAATAGCACTGCATCAGGTTTAAACCATCAGCATAAATCCTTCCTTGCAATAAAACTTGATCAGGGTGAAGCAGCCTGAAAAGTATGGGTGTGTGAATGAGAACAGGAGGCGAATGGAAGAAAATAGGCCAGAAGAGGAAAAGCCAGTGTGCTGCGCACAGCTCATCAAGTAGAAAACTGGAAGGGTGAGTGAAGGCTTGCAGTCCTCCAGGGTGCTCAGGCCATGGGAACTAAGGTGGCCTCTGTAGGGTGTTGGAGCTGTCAGAAGCTCATATCCCCAGTGATTTCACTGCAGAATTTCAGACAAATTTGTTTGCAGAGAAAAAAATGGGCAACAGTGGAAGAGAAAAAGAAATGGGGTATGGAAAAATATAGCAGTAATACAACACCAAATAGAATGGCTGAACAATGCAGTTACCGTGTCCTTTTGCAACTGCACAGTCTAGCTGACTTTAAAGTGGGTCACTGCATAGAAGGTGTTGAGCCATTACAGCACTGGGGAGCACCAGGGCAGGAGAGGGAGATTAGTTTTTTATTTTAATGGGGAACTGGGTATGTTCATTCTCTGATGTGTACTACAAAGTGCTCTCTGAAACCCTGATGAGGGCCCTCTGTAGGATGGGCGATTGCAGTCAGCCTACTCTGGGGAAGGAAAGGATGGAGAGATGTCCAACGTTCATTTCAAAATGCAATAAAACTGTTTGGCTTGATTAGGCTTTTAATAAAGATTTTGCAACAATTTTCATCTGAATTTTGGTGCCACCACATAAGAGGAAAAGATCAAAAACACATTTGTGGCTTAAACCATATGTTATTATTTTGTTTGTTTTAAAATAAAATGGAATGAATAATTTCTTCAATGTGGGATTCTGAAAGTACCACAGGGTACAGCTCAATAAAGCTGCTTTGAGTTTTATTGAGGTTTACACACTTAGGGGTATATTACACGCATAAATCCAAGGCACCTAGATGAGAGTGTACCCTGTAGTCTTGCCATCAATGTTCATGTTTGCCTAGTTCCAGTCTATTATACGTGACGCTGTTGGTAGATGCAATAGTTTGTTTTTGTGATAGCAAAGGCATAACTGAGTAAAACAGGCAATTCTTGTAATTAAAGCTCTGGTGCTTCCTTCTTTTTATCCACAATAAAATCTTATAGCAGAATAAAACACTGAGATGAAAAGGCTTGGCATTTTTAGGTTGACGTGTGTCTTTCTAGGTCTTGGGCCATGTATAAAGTCGGTGTTTCTGCCTTTCTGCAGAACAGAGGTAGGGTCCTGCCATGATGGTAGGTAAGGATTATCTAATAACAAGTGACTCACTCAAGGTTGGCTTCTTCTACCTGACAGGCCACTCCCAGATAAGGCTTCCCTGGCCACCGTTTCTGCTTTGCCTACAGGCTGGCCAGCAGAGGGTACTCTAAGAGCAGTCACTTACCATCTTCAGGCAGGACTCTTCCCACCCCAAAGCAAGGAACATCTTATTGCGGCTTGGGAAATAGCAATTTGTTTTTAATGTCCAATGTCTCTGAAGACCATCTAGATTGGTTTAGATTTCTACTTCCTCCTAAGACTAAAATAAGAAGATTTTGAACCTCAATCGCAACTAGATGACTTTAAGTTGGATATTATGAATTTCCTTTCCAGAATATACGGGGTTAGGAGACACTGAATTGGGCTGAGCTGATTTTTAGAATCTTCTTGTCTAGTGATTTTGAATATTACAGACTTGCCTGTAGGTAGGTGGATGAGCTATGATACCAGAGGTCCTCCCAAGGTTGATACCATCTTTACCTTCTCATTCACACATAGTACTATCTGTTGTTGTAATATGGGGAATGTGGTAGGAAAGGCAGAGGTGAGAAAGGGCAGAAAAAATACATACTGAAGTCTACAGATTATATTTATGCAACATAACTTCAACTGCAAATGAACTCAGGTATTATTTCTGTAACAGTGACACTTACCTTTTAACAAGAAACTTATTTGATCCACCCAGTCTCTGGCTTCTGCTGGACTAGTAGCTGTAAACTACAGAAAAATCAGTGAATTAATTTATCACTGTCACTAAAATTTCCATGAATCTTGACAGGGATGTCTAAGGGGGAGGAACCACTGAGTTTCAGAGTCAAGTTTAAAGCTCAGGATTCTCTGCCTGATTAACATACAGAAAGAAGACCAAATATTTCACTCAAACTGATTTTTTCCTTGTGCAATTTTGCGTATCCAGAGATGACAGCTTTTTGAGTCCAGACATTCATGTCCATGTGCATTCTTTCATTTGATTATCTATTCCTTCATCAGGCATTTATTTGAGAAAAGTTTACAAGAAAAAAAAGCAAACCAACCCCCACACACGAAACGGGAACACTACAAAGGAGGCACATTTGGTAACAACTGGATATCAAGAGGAGACCGGGAGCACCTATTGTTGCCTAGAGTGGGTCAGAGTGGCTTGCTAAAATAATACCATTTTGTGGATTTTAAAGAAGAGTTGGTGGAAACTGGTGGACAGAGTTGGACATTTTAGGTAGGGAGGCCCATGTGCAAAAGAACAGGAATGAGAACATGACTTATGGGGAAGGCTGGCAGATCAGTTTGACTGGAGAACAATAACAGATGAAGTTGGAGAGTTGAGGGTCAGAGAAGAGTTGGTAAAAGGGCTCTGAGTACTAGGAGCTCAGAGTTAAAATGTAGGCAACGGGAAGCCACTATCAGCTCTAGCAAATGGAGTGGGGGATTCTTTCAATAGCTGTGAGTAGGAAGGATTGGAATAGAGAAATCTGGAGATAGAAGACCAACTGGTCCTCTGGATGAAGTGACAGGAACTTAACCATTGTGATAGCTGTGGGAATAAATAAGAAGGGAAAGAGCCGAAGGATATTGTAGAAGAAGAATCCATGGACCATGGTAATGATTTGGATTCAATAGGCCAAAGAAAAGAAGTAAATACATTCTGATTTACAAAATAGGCCCGTCAAGCATCAGCCCTTAGTAAGTTTTTTATTTTAAATGAATCAACTTGAAATAATTGTCCCTGAAAAATATTTTAATTATCTGACCATTAGGGTAAGGTAAAGATATCTGCTACACAAAGAAACTGGATTCCTGCATAATACTTATTAATAGACATTGTTATTCTTGATTTCTTAAAAACAAATTTCTATAAAAACATTTCTAGAAATACTGGTTTAGACTTGTTACATAAACTTTTATCTGGATATATTACTATCAGAATATAATAATAAAAATAACTAGGAACATATTCAGTGCATAGATCTATTTTATATATATTCATAAAGGACTCTATAAAAAAATTTTAATTCAAATTTTTAAAAATTTCTGGAAATTACATAATGAAGACCTAGGTCCTTTAACAAAATAAGAGTTAAGATACTGTAGAAATAAAAAGAAGAATGCTGAGAAAAGTCTGAAGACTAAAAGTGTCATTTAAGTGGTTAATTTACTCTTAGTATGGTGTTTTCCTTTTTCATAAGCTAAAGTTTTTCTAAATTGCTTTAATAAAATTGTAATAAGATAAACATTACCAAAGAGCAGAAAACAATACACACACACATGCAAACATACATTTTTGGTGAAAATCACTATATTTCTACAGTCAGAAATTTTTAAATTTTATTGGTCATTCAGGATGAAGATGGCAAAAATAAAATGAAACAAATTAATTTTATAATGAGGTAAAGATTCAAACTGAGCATAGTAAGGAATAAATCTTTCATGCCCCAACCAGGTCCTCTAGTCCTTCAATTATTATTATTACTAACTATTGTCACCAATACCTTAGAAATCCTTCCAGAGATATGCAAAGCATCTACATACAGGAAGATTATTTTGGATAGCAAGATGAACATGGGAAAATAATTTTTTTTTTCACTCTACAGTTAGATCTTCTTTTTTTGGGTTTTATGGGAGGAAGTGAAGAAAATCAGTTGAAAAAATAAAGAGAATGGGAATTTAAACCATAAAATCAGAGACTATAAGTAAGGAATTGGATTGTGTGCTGCAACTGACAAGCATCTCACCTATGAATTGAAATTGAGAAGGCGAGGAATGAAGGATGGAAGCCAAGCAAAGTCTGTATCTAGGATGAGAGTGGCAACAGAGGGGAGGGTGTGGCATAGCAAATGTGAAGACATGTCAAGAAATAGGGTCTTAGTTGGTATGAAATGAGCAGGTAACAAAGAAAGGCTGGAACCCAGCATAGCAACCATGGCTCACATGCAACACGAAAGGAAACTGCAACACCAACAAGGATCACCATCTCCTCGGTGCGTCCTACCTCATAGCTGCGCCTATCCTGGGAGGTCAGTTCAAAGCAGGATTCTTTCTTGGAATCTCTTCGCAGGTGGGGGGCCATCCGAACACTGTAGCCCTTAATGAGGAAGGTCCCTTTGGGCTGCTTGCCTGCAAGACAGGAAAGCTCCCTGTATCCCTAGAGAGATGCAACTGCCAAGGGAAGGCATCTTCTCTGGTATGTAAAATAAAAGCACAGAAACAGCTGTTACATCCCTGAGGAACCACAATAGTCAAGGAAAGGTTATTAGAGAAGCTTAAGAAGAGGCTACTGCGACAGTAAGGCAGATACCACTGCCAAGCTAGGGAAATGCAACGTGAAAGGTTATTTTGCCAAAAGAGTACAACAGAGACAGAGAATTTATTAGAATGTTAAGAGATCTATAATAACAGAAAGAAGGAATTATTACAGCAGGGAGAGTGTGGCTGTAAATGTGAGGCTCTTGAAGGCTATTATAGAGCTGAAACATTATTATCAGGGCCAGCAGAGCTCACATTTGAGGGGAGGGACAGCAGCACAGGGAGGCATTATAAGGTCCCAGAATTGCCTCCCATGCCCTATGTAGCATTTGGGCTAAACTTCTCTCCCCCTTCCCTGCTGGTCAGGTGGGAATTTATGCTAGAGGGAGAATGATTAAAACTCAGTATTTATCCTCCTTGTAAGAGGTCAACCTGAGAAGTAGCAGAATAATGTTGAGTATTATTAGATGACGAGGAAAGAGACAAAAGGAAAAGGACCCTAAGTGAAGAGAGACTATTCTGCTTGTCACTACCAAAAAAAAAGTGTTAGAAACAGAAAAAGAGGAGGTGGCTCTCAAGAATTTTTTGTCCTCATTGTGTGGTTCAGGCAGAACACATAGAGAACAGGAACCACAGTGTCTGGGATGCTTTGAGCTCTATATCATGTGAAATGAATTGCTTAATAAATGCTTTTTGATGATGATAATGATGAGAAGGATGGCAGTGTGCTGACAATATTAAAAAAGAAAGAAGAAGAAAAAAGACTCTGTCCTCACCTGGTTGAGCTAAAAGAAATACACAAACACTATTCTTACTAAGAAAATGTCATGGGCACAATAAGAAATAACTGGCGAGAAGGGAGCCATGGAACAGTGCTTTTTGACACCAGAATCTTTTTTGTTAAAGTATCTCTCCTTGTTCTAACCGGCCACTAAAATGTTTTGTTGTTTCTTTGGTCACCAGATTTTATTTCACCCTGATGGCAAAATGGTCAATAAAAGCCTCTGAGTCTCTTGCTCTTACTGTCCCCCCTCCTCTCTCACCATGAGTATGGAAGATTCTGAATGAACAGATGTGACACACCTGGTTTTGTATCTAGATATGCCAACCACTTATTTAAATGCAAAAGAACTGATGAACATATTTACAGTGACAAATGGCATATTAGTTTGAAGGTTTAAAATAAGAAAAGAACAACTGGCTGGGTTGTATGCCTATAATTTAGAGGAGAAATTGTGGTTGCTGGGTTTGAGAGCGGGTTGGGGGTTGGAAGGACACATGGGACTTGTAGCTCAGTTTACAAACTATGCTGTTATCCTTTCCAAACAGGGCTTTAGCCTTTGCCCCTAGATGGGAAAGGTTCTGAGGGATGTAGGATGGTGAAAGGTAGGCAAAGGTCTGTGATAACTACTGCAGGCAGGGAGGCAGCATGAGGCAATTGCTACCAAGCCCAAGGGCAAATCTTAAGGATTTCAAGTAACTTAGCAAAGATTCAGTGTTTTAAGAAAGAGTCTCGTTCTGTTGCCCAGGGTGGAGTGCAGTGGCGTGATCTCGGCTCACCACAACCTCCACCTCCTGGGTTCAAGTGATTCTCCTGTCTCAGCCTACAGGCACCTGCCACCATGCCTGGCTAATTTTTGTATTTTTAGTAGTAGAGACGGGGTTTCACTGTGTTGGCCAGGTTGGTCTTGAACTCCTGACCTCATGATCTGCCTGCCTTGGCCACCCAAAGTGCTGGGATTACAGACGTGAGCCACTGCGCCTGGCCCGAAGCTGTAGTTCTTTCTACTACCTTAGTACTGCAGGTGCAGGAAGTACAAAGGCAACTGGGTGGGTGTCTGATTATTCCCTACATTGGATATCCAGGCACTGGGAGAGGACTAAGTTTGAGGAAGGAATAAGAAAGGAGAAACAGAAAATGACTACAAGGAAAAAAAAGGCTCTACTCAATCTGTATCGCTGGCCTCTGTTCGAAGGTGCACAGCACAAGAAAGCCCCAACAAGAATTGATGCTTTTTTTTTTTGAGACAGAGTCTTGCTCTGTCACCCAGGCTGCAGTGCAGTGGCGCGATCTCAGCGCAACCTCCGCCTCCTGGGTTCACGCCTCCTGAGTAGCTGGGACTACAGGCGCTCATCACCACGCCTGGCTAATTTTTTGTATTTTTAGTAGAGACGGTGTTTCACTGTGTTAGCCAGGATGGTCTCCATCTCCTGACCTTGTGATCCGCCCACCTCAGCCTCCCAAAGTGCTGGGATTACAGGCGTGAGCCACCGCGCCCAGCCAAGAATTGACGTTTTTTAAACTTTGTCTCCCTCTTGTTTCTTAGAATTACTCCTGGGGCAGTCCAACTCTGTAGAAGTGTATCCCCTATTCGAAAGTTTGCATTCATCTATAGTAATAATTTTTAGCTTGTATTTATTTGTAATTGCCTCCTATTGTGCTTAAATCCTCTATTCCTTTTCATAAATCAATCAATTACGTTAAACATGGATGGGAGGTCTTCTAGGGTTAGCTCATGAGTGTTGACTTGATTAAGTCAGTGGTGGCTCATTAAGAAACTATCTCTGGCCTGAGTCAACACTTCACTGCTGCTGTCATCTGGCTGAAGGGCGTGCCTTGGGTACAGCAACCATTTGGGTCTCAATATTCTATGGCTATAGGAATGTTCACTGGACTACTTACTTCCTAGTAGTCATTAGGATAAAGCTGGGAGCATGCCCTTAGGGGGTTCAATTTCTGGGCCATTGTTTAAGTTCTTTAAGTCTTTCTCAGAATTAATTTATTTCAATATTTTAGCTATGGTATTGATACCTGTAAAGAGTTTGAAGTTCTTTTTATTTTTATTTTTTAAATCAAAACATTCAACTTTGATAATGTATTGCTAATCATAATAAAAGATAACCCTTTGATGTGCTGACCACACTCTTAGTGTTTAAAGGTGAAATAATTTCTAAATTGGGTTCTGCTTTTTCGGTGATGGGCAAGGTATTATTTGCCCATGCCTATTTCTTTCCTAAGCATGTCCCTTTATGGGTATTAGTTAAGGACTGCTATCTTGAGATCTAAGTGCTTGAGAATTTACGAAGTGTTTGCATCCAGGAGTGAGATGCTGCTGTGTAAATGAAGAACACTTACTCTTCTCATTAGCATAGTAGTAGAAGAGACCTCTGCTGACAACACACCATCGCTTCTGCCACTCCGATCCAAAGAAACTATGATCTAAACAGAACAGCAGTAGGGGACATAAATTCAGGTAACTACCATCACTGAAGAGTCTGTAAAATCCAACAACATACAGTCCAGTGTGTTATTGTTTTATTTCCCAGGTTAATGGACTGTAAAACCCTCCTTTTCACTCCCACAGGTTATCCCATATTGACTCAGGGTCCAGGGAACTAGCTCAGTTAAAGGTCCAAGTTCTAAACAGGGGTGCCTGCTCTGTGCCCCACAGCTGTCTTTTTATCTAGCCTCCTTTATATCTTTTGGGTTCTTATCTCATCTTGTACATTTTCAAATTCTCCATTATATCTTTATGTGTTGCCTTTGACAAAGAAAAATGATTCTCCAGGCCATGGCCATGCAAGAGCTTTTTTTTTTTTTTTTTTTTTTTTTTTGTGCTGAGCCAATTTGCCTGTTGAGTGTTAAACCTGAGATGCCAACTCTAGTGGTACCTATTCTAATTAAATGAGTTAAAGGTCAAGAGTTGGGTTTGAAGGCAGAAGTGGTGGCTCAGGTCTGTAATCCCAGCACTTTGGGAGGCTGAGATGGAAGGTATGCTTAAAGCCAGGAGTTTGAGACTAGCCTAGGCAACAAAGTGAGGCCTTGTCTCCATAAAAAATAATAAAATATCCAGGCACAGTTGTGCACCTGTTGTCCCAGCTCTTTGAGAGGCTGAAGTGGGAGCAATTGCTTGAGCCAGGATTGGAGGCTGCAGTGAGCTATGATGGTACTACTGTATTCCAGCCTTGGTAATAGAGGGAGATCCCATCTTAAAAAAATAATAAGTAAATAAAAAAGGCCGGGTGTGGTGGCTTATGCCTGTAATCCCAGTACTTTGGGAGACTGAGGCAGGCAGATCAGTTGAGGCCAGGAGTTTAAGACCAGCCTGGCCAACATGATGAAATCCTATCTCTGCTAAAAATACAAAAAATTAGCTGGGCATAGTGGTGCACACCTGTAGTCCCAGCTACTCAGGAGGCTGAGACAGCAGAATCGCTTGAACCAGGAGGTGGAGGTTGCAGTGAGCCAGGATCACACCCACGGCACTACAGAGCGAGACTCAGTCTCAAACAACAACAACAACAACAAAAACAAAAAACAAAAGAGTTGGGCTTGTCTGAAATTTGAAAGTAGGCTGCTTCACATATGATATAAAAACTACCCAGTGGGAGCACACTGAGAGATAAGGACAAGAACACCATTCATTGATTCAATAAGTTTTATTAAGCACCTGTCACATACCAGGCACTGGGGATAGAGAGGTGAGCAGGATATAACCATCCCTATCTTGATGAAGCTTATGGTCTACTCAAGGCTGGGACATCTCTCTTTAGCCTACACACAAACACCAGATTCCTTTCCTTTCCTTGCATTACTTTTGCCTTGTATCTGCCTAGCACAGTACCGGGCACAGAGAAGGCACCCAATATGTTAGCTTTCTTTTTCCTCACTTCCCTTCCCTTCCTGGAATGTTCTGAAATCTGTGGGTCTGACCATTACCTTTGCTTTTCTTCTCCAAGTATCCTTGCTTGATTATGTTATCAAGTTCTTGAGCTCCTTTTACGATGTCTTCCATTCCTAAAAGGACCAATGGCAAAGTGCTTTATTGAAACCTGGCAAAATTTTCATTTATTTAGGCTACTTTAGATAATTCACATTAATAACAGAGTACACAAGGGCAATTGCTTAAACACAGTACAAAATAAAACAATTTCTATATGATTGGAAGGAAAAGTAAATTTTCTTGCTTTTTCTTTCTTTTTTTTTTTTTTTTTTGAGACAGAGTCTTGCTCTGTCACCCAGGCTGGAGTGCGATGGTTCTATCATGGCTCACTGCAACCTCTGCCTCCCAGGTTCAAGCCATTCTCGTGTCTCAGCCTCCCAGGTAGCTGAGACTACAGGCATGCGCTGCTACACCTGGCTAATGTTTTTTGTATTTTTAGTAGAGATGGGGTTTCACCATGCTGGCCAGGCTGGTCTCGAACTCCTGACCCCAAGTGATCCGCCCACCTCGGCCTCCCAAAGTGCTGGGATTACAGACGTGAGCCACTGCACCCAGCCAATTTTCTTTCTTTTCAATTATATCTAATGCTAAAATTGCTTAAAACTATCTAAATATACATTAATTTGTAGTAGGTGAGGTAGCCTAAATATGTACTGATTGGCAGGAAAAGGACCCCAGAAAATTAAGAATTTTTTTTTTTTTTTTTTTTTTTTTTTTTGAGACAGAGTCTCTCTCTGTCACGCAGGCTGGAGTGCAGTGGCGCGATCTCGACTCACTGCAAGCTCCGCCTTCCAGGTTCATTCCATTCTCCCGCCTTAGCCTCCCGAGTAGGTGAGACTACAGGCGCCCGCCACCATGCCTGGCTAATTTTTTCTTTTTTTGTATTTTTAGTAGGGATGGAGTTTCACCATGTTAGCTAGGATGGTCTCAATCTCCTGGCCTCGTAATCTGCTCACCTCGGCCTCCCAAAGTGCTAGGATTACAGGTGTAAGCCACCGCGCCTGGCCAAAATTAAGAATTTTTTTATGGATATAAGTTCCAAATTGGATAAACCTCACTGAGATAATCAAAAGTCAAATGAATAACCGCCAGCACAGACAGCTTTAATGAGTAATAGACTCCACCATAAACATAGTCACCTAAGAGGGAGCAATAAACACACACTCAATTTTTTTTTCTTTTAATAAACAGCCACCTCTGTGAACATAAATTTTTTAAAGTTCATACAAGAAGGGCTATGCAAGCTGAACTTAGCAATAACTGCCAAATCCTGATTTCTTAAAAGTATGGGAAAGAGGCCGGGCCCAGTGGCTCACCCTGTAATCCCAGCACTTCGGGAGGCTGAGGCAGGCAGATCATGAGGTCAGGAGTTCGAGACCAGCCTGGCCAACATGGTGAAACCTCGTCTCTACTAAAGATACAAAAAATTAGCTGGGCGTGGTGGCGCACACCTGTAATCCCAGCTACTTGGGAGGCTGAGGCACGAGAATTGCTTGAATGCGGGAGGCAGAGGTTGCAGTGAGCCGAGATCATGCCATTGCACTCCAGCATGGGCGATAAGGCGAGACTTTGTCTCAAAACAAAACAAAACAAAAAAGTATGAGAAAGAATCTAAGAACTGTAGAAGGCTTCACAATACCCTGAAATTTACATCAGCCTTTAATCGTATGCTGCTAACATTCTTGGCTTTCAATTAGCCTGGTTAGGTACAAATTTATTGAGAAGTCAAGATCCTAATCCATCTTCCTCCACTGGGGTTTGTACTTACTTCACAGAAGGGAGGGACAAAGGATAGAGACAAAAAGGAATTTACTTCTCAAAAAATAAAATGAAAGAAGAATGAAAAATAAAAGCCTCTTTTAAGAACACACTCTACATTTCTTAATTAGGCAAAATGAAGGTGTATAACTGTATATTTTTAAACGAAGAATGTTGTTTTTACCTAAATCAATCTGGCCTGGTATATGACAACATAAAAAACTCAAGGATAGAGTCCAAAAACTCGCCAGCCAAGCAAATAATTATGCTGAACCCCCTCTGACACTCTGTAATTGGATGTCCCTGGTACTCCCAATTCTTAGTCCTTTAATACCTGTTTTTCTCATTATTCGGACCTTGTGTCTTTTGTTTAGTTTCTCAATTCATACAAAACCACACTCAGGCTGTCACCAATAATTCTATATGACAAATGCTCCTTCTAACAACCCCACAATATCATCCCTTACCCAAAAATCTTTCTTCAGTCTAATCTCTCCCACTCTAATCCCTAATCCCGCTTGAAGCAGCCCTGAGAAACATTGCCCATTATCTCTCCACACCACCCCCAAACATTTTTGCTGCCCCAACACTTTACCACTATTTTGTTTTATTTTTATTATTAATATAAGAAGACAGGAATGTCAGGCCTCTGAGCCCAAGCTAAGCCATCATATCCCAGTGACCTGCATGTATACATCCAGATGGCCTGAAGCAACTGAAGATCCACAGAAGTGAAAATAGATTAACTGATGACATTCCATTCCATTGTGATTTGTTTCTACCCCACCCTAACTGATCAATGTTCTTTATAATCTCCCCCACCCGTAAGAAGTTTCTTTGTAATTCTCCCCACCCTTGAGAATGTACTTTGTGAGATCCACCCCATGCCCCTAAACCTACAAGAACTCATGATAATCCCACCACCTTTGCTGACTCCTTTTTCGGACTCAGCCTGCCGGCACCCAGGTGAAATAAACAGCCATGTTGCTCACACAAAGCCTGTTTGGTGATCTCTTCACATGGGCACGTGAAAGAGAAGGTAATTGGGCTAGTGGTATTTTAGCATTTACTCCTTTTAGTCCCAGAACCCAAATCTCTTTTGGATTGTCTTAAATAATTTATGAAGCAAACCAAGTACAAAACAAAGTAAGGCATGACTACATATGAATCAACTGGGCCACCTATACAGTATCTTGAGAGTTATGATTGAAATAACTTTTTTTCAAACAATTGTTTTTTGAACATTTCTTACAGTAACATTTATTCAGTGGTGGCTATGAGCTGGCACTTTGCTCAGTGCCTTTCCTACTTTTTGTTTTAAAATAACATCTATGACAATTTAAAATGCAATCAAAATTACATTTTACTTTAAAGCTGTTTCAAGCTTAGTTATAGAAAGGTAGATCAGAAGAGCCTCTTTTTCTGTTTTTAAGTGTGTCTATGTGCCAGATTTTTTATCCAATTGGTCCTTATTGTTAACCTCCTTATTCATGAACTACTTTCATTTGTGTGTTTCACAGTTAGCAAACTATGTGGTTGCCATAAATCCTTTTAATCCATCTCAGGGTGCACGTGTAAGATGAACAGCAGCAAAGGAAAGTTCATTTTTCTAGGGTTCTTTCATTTCTCCTACCCCTCTGGAAACAACCTCCAAGGAAACAGTAGCAGATTCTACTGAGGGAGAGGCATTGCGTGGGGAGAGGACCAGTTATAGAAGAGAAGGCTCTCTAAGTGCTGTCAAAAAATTGCTCCTGGGGAGGCCAGGTGTGGCACAAACCTGTAGTCCCAGCCACTTGGGAGGCTGAGGTAGGTGGATCCCTTGAGTCCAGGAGTTCAAGGCTGCAGTGAGCTGTGATTGAACCACTTCACTCCAGCCTTGAGTCCAGGAGTTCAAGGCTGTAATGAGCTGTGATTGAACCACTTCACTCCAGCCTGGGTGACAGAGCGAGATCCTGTCTCTTAAAAAAAAATTCCTCCTGGAGGCCTAAAAATTAAATGAAAGACATAGGGAGATGAGGAAAACATGATCCCATAAACCGTGAGTTTCCATCTCTTCTTCCCACAGGTTTTTTTTTTTTTTCTCTTTTCTTTCTAAAGGTCTTGTTAAACTTAGAGACACAGCTCCTTGTTAAAGATGCCAAGAGTCTGAATCATAAAAGACATGTTAAACGTTCTATTAGAATTCAAACCTCCTTTTTTAATGCAAATTTAAATGCCATTTTATGGAACATCTATAATTATGAAAATAGGAAGACATTGCCTCGTGTGCAGGGAGAGTCTGTGAGTATGAATATTACATTAATGTGCCCACACCAGCTCACTGATCCTGCTGGCAGGAGCATAAAAAATGCTTGAGTGAAACTTTTATTTAGATGTTAAGACTCCAGGCCCCAGCGGGGTGACAGAGACAGCCCCTGTGAGTTGCCATCAGAGAGAGAGCTTGAATTGAATTACCCAGGGGGGAGGAAGTAGTGATGAGCACTGCTTCGCTTATTTAATTTCATTTACTTTCAGTACATTATCAGCATGAGGCTTTTCTCTCCCCACCAACTGAAACCCAAGAATGCCACCACCAAGAAAACAAAGATATAATGCAGCAGAGATGTAACTCGAAGTCACTAATTCTAGGAGACAAGGGACAGCACCATCACCACCTTCTCTCCCCAAGAGTCAAACTCAGTTTGTTAAAATTGTATACTGAAAGAGTTGCTGAATTTTTTCTCTTTGTCATTCACTAACAAGATTCTGAAAAGGAATATAGCTGGAAACAGTTTTTTATATCCTGTGTTTTTGTGTGTAGTCAGTAAGATGTGTTATGTTGCTTTCTTGCTTTCTTTCTTTTTTTGAGACAGAGTCTCACTCTTGTTGCCCAGGCTGGAGTGCAATGGTGCGATCTCAGCTCACTGCAACCTCCACCTCCCGAGTTCAAGTGATTCTCTTGCCCCAGCCTCCCGAGTATTTGAGATTGCAGGCATGCACCACCACACCCGAATAATTTTTTGTATTTTTATTTTTATTTTTATTTTTATTTTTTATTTTTTTGAGACTGAGTCTGGCTCTGTCGCCCAGGCTGGAGTGCGGTGGCCGGGTCTCAGCTCACTGCAAGCTCCGCCTCCCAGGTTCACGCCATTCTCCTGCCTCAGCCTCCCGAGTAGCTGGGACCACAGGCGCCCGCCACTTCGCCCGGCTAGTTTTTTTTGGTATTTTTTAGTAGAGACGGGGTTTCACCGTGTTAGCCAGGATGGTCTCGATCTCCTGACCTCGTGATCCGCCCGTCTCGGCCTCCCAAAGTGCTGGGATTACAGGCTTGAGCCACCGCGCCCGGCCTTTTGTATTTTTAGTGGAGATGGGGTTTCTCCATGTTGGTCAGGCTGGTCTCGAACTCCTGACCTCAGGTGACCCAGCTGCCTCAGCCTCCCAAAGTGCTGGGATTACAGGCGTGAGCCACCGCACCCAGCCTATGTTACTTTCTTATTCATTAGACAGAATCTGTATTGAGGAACTCTCTAGACTGGTTTCCCTATGGGCAGTGGGAAAAAATGGGATTATAGGCTAAGTTTAGAATGTCTATGGAAAAAAAATTGGGAAATGAGGTCAGATCAGTCTCTATTCTACTAATTGTCTTCTATGTACAAGGTACTGTGTGTTGAGTCCAATAACAGAGTTGTTCTCAATGTAGTTGACTCTGAGCTCAAGCTCATTAGCTCCACGATCTATCTGACAAATCCAAACAACCAAGATGGGAATCCACAGTGGCATGCAAGGTACCTCCTCTTTCAGTGTCAGTGCAGGGTCCTACTGATCAAGAACTAGTGATCCTGAGAATGCACAGTGTTAGCCATGCCATGGGGTGATGAGGCAGGAATCTTGTATGCCTGAATCCACACCTACTGGTAAATGAACAGATCTGCAGAGAGCTACTTAATGCATAATAGAAAGTATGTAAAATATGCTTTAGAGGATGATTATAAAAATAGGAAGAAGTTGCAAACAATTGTATAGGTTGCTATTTTAAGGCAAACAATTTATATTTAAGTATACAATTAAAAAAAGAAGCTTTTTGTTCATCACCTGAGAAAAGATATCACTACCATCATGAAAAAATAAAAATGATTTTGATTTATTGAGAATAAATGGCCCTCTTGGCTAAGTCTAAAGGTGTATTACATTATATCAGCACAAAACAGAATTACATTAGGGTCATAATCTCTCTCTACCACTACACTTAACTAAACCTCTCAGAACAGCCCGTATAAAGAAAAGATTCACTTAGCTGAAGGATATGGGGCCATAAAGATAAGATCAACAGAGAAGTGTGTTACCCAGAAGTAATGGCCACCCAACTTTCATGGCAGATGAAGATAAAAGAAATTCTCAGATATCTTTCTCTTCATCTAGATTCCTTTAAACCCTTGTATCCCACCCATATCCAACTCTGCAATAAAAAACGACAGGATAGGATTCCATCTCTCAATGCTAAACATGACTCTTTAGTCAGCTATGCACAGCAACAACAATGGGGACCCTTTGGAGTGTGATACATTTCCATAAAGCAGTCAATAAAAAAGACACAGGAGCTTATGTGAGTCATGGCCTATTTAACCAGCTGCGTTCTAGCCCACTGAGAAAAGAGAATTGGAGAAATCAGTTGGCAACACCAGAGCACAAGGCTAATAGCACAGGAGGCCACATAATTTCCACTGCAAAAAGGCTGCAGCCCCTGCAGAACAAACCAGGTGCCCACTAACTTTCATTATAGGCAGTTGGCTTGGTCTCTTGCTAAATCATCCTGAAAGGAAAATAAATAATTTTTTAAAAAACATCTTTTGTTCAAATCGTTCTCCTATTAAATTATGGACTTCTCCCATCCTCCCTCTTCCTTTTAATTCAAGTTCTTTTCAACTGTTTGAAAAAGGGACCTAACCAACTTGAGCCTAGAGACTAATAGCTACCAGGGGTGAATTTCAGATAGGGTGAAGTTTAACAGGTTCCTTAATTAAAGTACTCACGTAAAAAACCCAGGGATTGGGTGCATGAGATAGGAGAAAATTTAACATTTGAAGGCTGGGAATGGGCAAATTCCACCTGTAATTCCAATGCAGTCACAGATGGCTGGTGTGTGTGCATCTGCAGACATGTACAAAAACACACGCTTTAAAATGCCTCAAATGTACTGAGGTGAGGAGGGTATTGCAGATAGGTTGGGGAGGGGGTAGTTTTCTCTTGTCTGGTGACTGTGGATTTCAAATCTGTTCATTAACCTCTCTTTTGTGCATTTGATTTCTGTGGCCTTCTTTAATAATTTCATTACTGCTTTTCCTTAGCTTCTTACTTTTCTGGGTTACTTTTTTGCCTTCTTCTCAATTTTCAGGAACCAGTCAATAAATGATAGTTTGTAGTGTCTGGCAGGAAGTGCTCATCTTCTGATACTAACAAGGAAGTTGTTTTCCATGACTATTCCTTGATTAGTCCCTTGAACAGGCATATATAATTCTTTAACTTCTGTGGTTCCATGTGATATCCACATATCCATGTTATACCACACACTTTTCTTGCATTGTGTTTCACTTATAAAGGAATTTAGCTCAACATATGAAAGGTGAAAAATTCTAAACCATTAGTAATAGATTTAGCATCTAAAAGTTTCAAAGATATAGAAAGCTCTCAAACAGATGGCTTTAAACTAACTGAATGGAACTGTTCATGGAGAAATAAATTGGACAACAGATGAAAGGAAGGGAATGAACACAACGTACTTAATCAAGTTCTTCAACAAGCTGTGATGTAAGAAGCTAGGAAACAAAACATGAGCAACTGGAGCTAGACTAAAGGACCCCAGAAAAAGGTAGAAACGACACATTTGTAGTTAGCAAACCAACGCAGAAGACAACTTTCATGAGACCTCTATAGACTCATGTTACTCTTCCAATTTTTGAAGTTCTTTTAAAAACACCAGTGAAACCAGGTTACAGAAATCTGTGGAGAAAATCCTGTTACACTGAAGACAAAAAAACCTCTGAGGTTCTAGGTCAGTAGTACTAAGAAAAAAAAAGCAGATAATAAACAAAATAATTAAAATGAATATGCTTTAACAAAAATGGCCCCCCAAAACCCTAACCAATTTTTAATTCATCAGCATTGTATCAAGCATTTTTACATCTAAGTCCCACAACATCCCTATGAGGCATGTTTTATTATCATCCCCACTTTACAGACGAGGAAACTGAGGTGTAATGAAATGACATGACTTGCTGAAGGTTGCTCAGTTGGAATAGCCTATGCTCTTTCCAATACGCTGAGCTTCAGACATGCACAGAAGTGGATGAGGAAAGATTGGGTCTTCCCATCTCACTCCCCCACAAAAAGAGACCCTGTTTTTTGGAAGGAGAAACAGGCGTGATGTGTGGTTATTCTATCTCCTGGTGTCAAAAAACTATTTTAGTATCTATATTTATTATTTATTTTTTACGAGTAAAATGAGCAGGTTTTATTTTTATGTTTTTCAGCTTTTATTTTAGAATCAGGGGGTACATGTGTAGGTTTGTTACAAAGGTATATTGTGTGATGCTGAGGTTTGGAGTATGAATGAATCTGTCACCCAGGTAGTGAGCACAGTACCCAATAATAGTTTTTCAACCCTTGCTTCCCTCCCCACCTCCTCATGTATTTACCCAGTGTCTATTGTTGCCACATTTATGTCCATGTGTACCCAATGTGTAGCTCCCACTTATAAGTGAGAAAATGCCAGTATGTTTTCTGTTTCTGCATTAGTTCAAAAACATGGAATGCTTCACAAATTTGCATGTCATCTTTGCTCAGGGGCCATGCTAATCTTCTCTGTGTCATTCCAATTTTAGTGTATATGCTGCCAAAGTGAGCACTCTTACTTTTAAATGTACTAACTGATTAATCTTTGGAATTGCCTCCTAGGGCAGATCTATGTGAAACCCAAGAGGTCAACAGAAAGTCTCAGAATGCAATAAAAGGACACACGAGTTAAGTACCTATAAGAGGACACAGCCAGAAACTCTCAAAAAATGCTGCTTGGGACTGGGCGTGGTGGCTCACACCTGTAATCCCAGCATTCTGGGAGGCTGAGGTGAGCAGATCACGAGGTCGGGAGTTTAAGACCACCCTGGCCAGCATGGTGAAACCCTGTCTTTACTAAAAATACAAAAAATTAGCTGGGCATGGTGGTGCACACCTGTAATCCCAGCTACTTGGGAGGCTGAGGCAGGAGAATTGCTTGAACCCAGGAGGTGGAGGTTGCAGTGAGCTGAGATCGCACCACTGCACTCCAGTCTGGGTGACAGAGTGAGACTCTGACTCAAAAAAAAAAAAAAAAAAAAAAAAAGCTGCCTGGTCACCAAGGTTTGTAAGACCTCTTATGATGCAAGGGTGATCATCTAGAAAAAGGAAACCCTGTTCCAGTGTAGGGCTCATGCAGAAATTTGCAGAAATCTTGGGCATGATTTGTTTACTCTTGAAGGAAGAGGTTTGGGTTTGAAAAGGAAGAAGATTTTTCCCAGCACTTCGGGAGGCTGAGGCAGGCAGATCACTTGAGGCCAGGAGTTTGAGACCAACCTGGCCAACATGGCGAAACTCAGTCTCTACTAAAAATACAAAAATTAGTGAGGCATGGTGGTATGTGCCTGTAGTCCCAGGTACTGGGAAGCCTGAGACAGGGTTGCTTGAGCCTAGGAGGCAGAGGTTGCAATGAACTGAGAGTGCACCAGCCTAGGTGACAGAACAAAACTCCAAACAAAACAAAAAACAAACAAACAAGCAAAACAAACAAAACAAAACAAAACAAAAAAGGATTTTAAAGTCAAATATCCAAATGGGTTTCTTTTCATAAAGTATTCCCTCAGTAATGCCAAGCCACAAGCTAACTTACAGAAACCATGAGTATTCATGGAGGATGAAGAACCCTCTCATTACTACAAAGGGGCAACACATGCTAATTGTCTAGGAGACCTGTGGTCTTGCAAGATGCTCTCTTCCACATCTTCACTTTCAGTGGGATTTTACTTATAAGAAATGAAAGTGTTAGGAAAAAGCCCTTCTAACTCCAAGCATGGTAACTTCAATGCACTAATGATAGCATCTAAATAAATGGTAATAATCAACACTTTCTGGTAGGTATCAGGAGTTCATCTTAAAGAATGACTAACTATAATAATCCATTGCTTCTCAATCATGAAACATTGGTGAACTTTGATCAGTTAAAGGACAGAGATTTTGAATAATTTACTTTTAGAATAAGAATGGGTTTAAAGTTTTTCTATAACAATACCATTCACTGCATTCTGATACGCTTTCTTATAGGGAAAAGTCAATCAAAAATAACTTATAGCTTATCCTATGTATGCTACAGCCTATAGTGATGAAATGAATCTAATGTACTATCATAATTGTGGCATCATGAATTCCCACAGTGCTTTATTTACTTGAAAACAAATTGTGTTCCTTCAAAACCATGAGTGTTCTGTGGTAGTGGGTTAAGCATATGTGTCTTTTGATTTTATCAATAACACATACCCATAACCCAACATCCTCAGCTTCGTTTTTATCCTAAGAATCCATCCTTAATATAGAACCACAAAAGACCTGAAGTCTCTTTAGCAGCTAAGCCACAGTAAGTGGCAACAGAGCAAAGTGGGAATTCTGATACAAATTAAGGCAGCAATCCTTCAAATGGCCTCATGATTCTAAAAAGGAGAAGAGGATTTTAAAATGCCAAATTGTCTTTTTACAAACCTTGCAAGATCGATGTATTCCCCCTGAGTCAGATCACCATTATACATGCATCACTTGAGAGCCTATCTTTAAAAATGAATGATGAAATGTCATTTTCAGATCTGTTTATTTACTATGCCACTGGGCCACTGGACTGTGATAAGAACACAGAGAAAAGGAAATAAAAAGAAAAGAGCCTTTCCTGGGTTTGGAATCACTTTTTAACCGGTTCACCAAACTGTGGGCAGAAGTCATCTTTCTAAAACACAGATCATGTCACATTCCTGCTTAAGTCCTGTAATGGTTTTTTATTACCTACAGGATGAAACTCAAACTCTCCAGCATACAAAAACTTTTAAGTGCTTGGTCTCTTCCTACCTTCCAGTTTCATTTTCTCCCAACTTTGTCACCTCCCAGTACTCCAGCAATAATAAGGAACAGACTCTGTCCTATGGAACATGCCATGCACTTTACACTGCAAGGTCTCTGTGTATTTTGTTTTTCCTGTTTGGAACTTCCTCTCTCTACTTCCAGCTGCCGAACTGGGAGTGCTCCTTCAATTCAAATGTCACATCCTCTTTGAATCTTTGATTCCCCCATGTAAAATTAAATACTCCCTCTTCTGTGCTTCAATAGCATTTTCTAGAACATTTTTATAGCACAGTCTTGGCTCCCAGGGACCCTAAATCTTTTCCTCAATGTGCTCCATTCTTGCCACTTTGCTTGGGTTTCCTTAAGACCTTAGGAACAATGTAAAACTGCTAGAATCTTTGAAAAAGCAAATAGAAAAAGGGCTATTCCTGGGAAAAGAACTGTAGTTGTGGACCTGGGTACAAGGCAATAGGGAGGAGGGTAAAAATGGATCTTGCATTCATAGGAAAAGAGATGACACCATGGAAGAAATTAAGTGAACAGAACATTATAGTAGCCTCCATCTCCTGGGTTCAAACAATCCTCCTGCCCTCAGCCTTCCAAGTAGCTTGGAGTACTTGGTGTGCACCGCCATACATTATAGTACCTGGATTAAAACGGGGAAACAAAGAAGTTGCATATTAGATTCTTCTTTGGTACATATAAATGGGGAAACAAAGAAGTTGCATATTAGATTCTTCTTTTGTGCCTATAGCTGTGCACGTAGGGGGATGTGCCAGGGTTTGCATGGCAATTGTCTAGGTAAGAAGAGTAAGAATTAGATTGAGAAGGAAGGCTGGGCATGGTGGCTCACGCCTGTAATCCCAGCACTTTGGGAGGCTGAGGTGGGCAGATCACAAGGTCAGGAGTTTGAGACCAGCCTGGCTAATATGGTGAAACCCTGTCTCTATTAAAAAAAAAAAGCAAAAAAAATTAGCTGGTGTGGTGGCGCACACCTGTAATCCCAGTTATTTAGCAGGCTGAGGCAGAATTGCTTGAACCCTGGAGGCAGAGGTTGCAGTGAGCCGAGATCGTGCCACTGCACTCCGGCCTGGGCGACAGAGGAAGACTGTTTAAAAAAAAAAAGAAAAAAAAAGAATTAGATTGAGGAGGAACTGAAACATGTGAATAGCTGAGCCCCATCACAAGATTGGGCCATTCTTTTTTTTTTTTTTTTTTTTGAGTTGGAGTTTCACTCTTGTTGCCCAGGCTGGGGTGCAATGGCGCAATCACCGCTCACTGCAACCTCTGCCTCCCAGGCTCAAGTGATTCTCCTGCCTTAGCCTCCTGAGTAGCTGGGATTACGAGTGCCCACCACCACGCCCAGCTAATTTTTGTATTTTTAGTAGAGACGGGGTTTCACCACGTTGATCAGGCTGTTCTTGAACTCCTGACCTCAGGTGATCCAGCCACCTCAGGCTCCCAAAGTGCTGAGATTACAGGTGTGAGCCACCGTGCCCAGTCCTGGGCCATTCTTTAATCAGTTGTTGAACTGATATGGAATTAAGAAGGATCTTTCCCTTAAATATACACAATACACTGTAAGGAGTGTGGTATTAATTATTTATTTTCTGGAAGCCTAAAGAAAAGCTGCCAGTGGGAAATCTGGTCCCTTTCATAGAGGGCAGTGCAATTCATTATTTGTATACTTGTTTCTCTTTTTATCCCCAGGGGCCTCGCACACGCAGTAGGTACCCAATAATGTTTGTTTTTTTTTTTTTTTTTGAGACGGAGTCTCGCTCTGTCGCCTAGGCTAGAGTGCAGTGGCCGGATCTCAGCTCACTGCAAGCTCCGCCTCCCGGGTTTAAGCCATTCTCCTGCCTCAGCCTCCCGAGTAGCTGGGACTACAGGCGCCCGCCACCACACCCGGCTCATTTTTTGTGTTTTTAGTAGAGACGGGGTTTCACCGTGTTAGCCAGGATGGTCTCGATCTCCTGACCTCGTGATCCGCCCATCTCGGCCTCCCAAAGTGCTGGGATTACAGGCTTGAGCCACCGTGCCCGGCCCCAATAATGTTTGTTAAACGGAACTGAAACCACTTCTAGCCTAATAGGACTTGTGATCTAGGAATGCAATATGGAAGTGAATATTTGTTAGTCAAACCATTTTCATTTAAGTCACTGACAGTAATTTTTGTTCTTCTTTAATCTTAGGGTTGGTATCATACAAAACAAGAAAGTAAGAAGAGGCAAGGAAAGGAGGATTTTCCCAAGAGAACAAGGAGGAAGTGGGGGTGCAGAAGTTAGCTCGTATGACAGCACTGAGAATGAAAGATAGAGGACCAAAAAGGATTTTGGAGAAAAAATTAGAATAAATGCCATGAACCTCAACTGGAGAGAAATAAATTTCTCTCTCTCTCCTTCCTTCCTTCCTTCCTTCCTTCCTTCCTTCCTTCCTTCCTTCCTTCCTTCCTTCCTTCCTTCCTTCTCTCCTCCCACTCTCTGTCTTCGTTGCTTCTTTCCTTCCCTCTTTCCTTCTTTCCTCTCTCTCTCTTTCTTTTCTGAGACAGGGTCTTGCTCTGACACCCAGGCTGAAGTGCAGTGGTGCAATCACGGCTCACTGCAGTCTCCATCTCCTGGGTTCAAACAATCCTTCTGCCCTCAGTCTTCCAAGTATCTTGGACGACTTGGTGTGCACCGCCATACTTGGCTAATCTATTTTTATTTTTGGTAGAGACAGGGTCTTACTATGTTGCCCAGTCTGGTCTTGGACTCCTGGCCTCAAGCAATCCTTCCACCTTAGCCTCCCAGAGTGCTGGGATTATAGGTGTGAACTACCACACCTGGCCAAGAAATAAATTTCTGAGTCACATGTTACAGCCTGATTGGCACACCAATTCTGTTTGCCTTGGACCTTATCTATCTCCAGAACAGGGTTCAGAGGAAGCCATAAACAGGCAAAGGACTGAGCCAAATGAAGAACTGATTACTCTTTAGGAAAGAGCTATTGATTCCAACTTCTGAGCTATAGACTTTGAGTGACTGAGAATGTGGCCACTGATAGTGTTTCCTCAGTCTTGTTCTTTTATTTCTCTCCTGGAGAAATGGCATTTTCTTTTTGGACTTTTACATTTAAATTGGTTTGCATCCTGTGAGCAAACATCCTATGTGTGTCTGAGCATTTAATACTGTTAATGGTGAAGGCTACATGGAGATTAGTGTGACAGACTCCTGATGTCTCTATTTTAGTTACCATCCAAAGCAAAAGATTTAAGGAGGAATCAAATGATAACAATTTTGCCCTCTCTATGTCTCTCCAGTAAAAGACATTCAGATATCATCAGAGTACTGCATTGAGAAAACTTTAAAAGCAAACACAGCAGAAAATACAAAAGAAGACTTAGGAACTAATTACCATGATTCTCTGGGGGTATTTCAGGGTGGGTGATCTAATGAGAACTCTCACACCCCATCAGGAAGAACTTGATGGGAAAGCAGTGATCTTAGCAATGTGGCTTTGACCTGGTATGTATTATCTCCTGGTCAAAGGGCCACTCCCAAGCCAAGCCTCACCCTCAGACAGCTCCATGGGTGTCCCTGTGCAGCAGTATGGGCTCAGAGACAGAAAAATGGTGTTGGCTATGATAAGTTACCTTTAAGGCAAAAATCACCCTACCTTAAAAAAGAAGTTACAAATTCTAGATTTAAATCTTTCTGGATTCTTCTGTTTCATCTGACAAAACTCAAGCAAGTTTGAAGTCAAACTTTGCAAGCAAAAAGAATTAGGAAGGGAAAATGAGGGTGATGTTTCTAAACCCAAAATTTTCCAACCAAATCACCAAGTCTGTAATTGCAAAATAAAAACACTAAATCTCAATATCTATTTGCACAGCTCATTAACTAAGGGCTCACACTCAGCAAACGGGGAAAAAAAGGAAAAGAAAAAAACTTCAGTACCAAACACATTTGGAAAGTTACTATAGAGACCTATATTTCCCTTGGATCTAAACTAGACCCCACCACATTCTGCGGCACTGTGGTTGGATGCATCTATTTGTCTGTCTGTCTTTATTGCTTATTTAGCAAGTAGCAAATCGGGACAAGGCAAAGCATCTTTTGTCAGACCATGCGGGAGAGAGAAAGAGAACATTTCTTTCCCCACTGAACATTACGAACGTTATGGCAGGCACTCGACCTGCTCTGCTACTGGGACAACATGATTTACAATGTGAAAAGGGAAAACCTAAATCACCAAGTAATGAAAACATTAAAGTTAATGCATCACAAGTGAGGAATTTATTACCATTAACTCCAATAAACAGTTATAAAACACTCGTCCTTTCCTGTCCATGCACAGGGACACAGACACTGGACTTCATTAAGCTCAACTTTCTTTTCTTCTTCACTAGACCAGTCATGTGTGTTTGAACCAACCACCATTTATTGTTAAGTGGACTGGCTCATTTTCCAGGACTGTAGAAAGCTGAAGGCACATCCATTCTGCTTCACGGCACTTGGTATAGACGGATGAAATAGCAAAGTTTAGAAGACATGCAGTTCGGTATTGCTATATAAGTTTATTTAAGTCTCTAAAATGTATGTCTGACAAAAGAAGAGTAGCTCTTTCGAGCAGCCCTCCTCATAGGCAGGTATATAAGTAATAATGCCTGGTGAGGAGGGTGGCATATTGGATGCCAATGCACGTCAGGTGCGTTTAGCTGAATAATTTTTCGCTTGTTATTGTTTGGTATAGCACCTTGGAAGCCTGAGATGGAAACCCATTTCCTTCTATCATTTTTCTCTGTCACAGGGGCAGAGAAGTTTATTACCTTAAGGTTGTTCCTGAACAAAAGAGGCTGCACATATTGGATGGCTAAGGTAGATTGGTTCCAGATTCATTTGTTTTCAAGGAAAAAAAGAACTAAAGTGTCTTTTTGAAAAGCTACTTCTAATTGTGGAATTGCCTGGGTGTTACAAAGCACATAGGAGAGGCAGCATGAAATTCAGGCTTCCCTAACCGAATAGTTACAACAGTAACACGATAACAGTAATACTTTACATTTGGATAACACTTTATTTAGTGTTTATAAAATGCTTTCACATATGACACCTCCTTAATTCTGATCTCCTTCATTCAGACAGAAAGATCTCACCATTCTAGCCTTCCGAAGCTGAAACAGGCTCACACAGTTGGGAAGAAGAAGAATGAAGACATAAACTCAGTTTTTTTTTGTTTTTGTTTTTGTTTTATGAGACGGAGTTTCACTCTTGTTGCCCAGGCTGGAGTGCAATGGCATGATCTCAGCTGGAGTACAATGGCGCTATCTGAGCACCTCCCGGGCTCAAATGATTCTCCTGCCTCAGCCTTCTGAGTAGCTGCGTTACAGGCATGTGCCACCACACCCAGCTAATTTTTTTTTTGGATTTTTAGTAGAGACGGGGTTTCACCATGCTGGCCAGGCTGGTCTCGAACTCCGGACCTCAGGTGATTCCCCGGCCTCTACCTCCCAAAGTGCTGGGATTACAGGTGTGAGCCACCGTGCCTGGCCAAAACTCAGGTATTTTTAAGCTCCAAATCCAGTTTTTTTTTTCCTTTTGTTTTGGCTACATCATGCTATACATTTTATCTAATGTTATGTTATAGTCCTAACTATAAAGTCAAGATGAAGAATGCTTTAATTCTATATTTCTCAGTCCAAATTCATGATTTTTAGGAACCCCATTCTGCTAAGAATCGCTACAGTAACTATACTACTAAATGGAGCCATTATGCCTGGGAGTTGTCCAGGATATTCAGCCTTAAAATGTGATCTGATCGTTGGCATTACCAGAGAAGAGACAGGCACCTGGGCTGTATGAGGTTCACAGGGATGTTTAGCCCCAGACATTGAGTGTGACTACTGGACTTCTATGGGTCAAACTGTGTAGAGCACATGAAAGGAGGAACAAGAATAGCTCTGATACAGAATCTGAGCAGTACATCCCACATTACAAAAGCTAAGAGTTCCTTAAGACCAACTACTAAAATGTTGTATGATTTAAGATGGTAGAAATACTTGTCAAGGAATCAATTTCTTCCTTCCTTCCTTCCTTCCTTCCCTCCTTCCTTCCTTCCTTCCTTCCTTCCTTCCTTCCTTCCTCCCTCCCTCCCTCCCTCCCTCCCTCCCTCCCTCCTCACAGGGTATCACTCTGTTTCCCAGGCTGGAGTGCAGTGGCTTCATCTTGGTGCACGGCAGTCTCCACCTCCCAGGCTTAAGCAATCCTCCCACCTCAGCCTTCCGAGTAGCTGAAACTACAGGCACGTGCCACCATGCCCGGCTAATTTTTGGATTTTTTGGTAGAGATGAGGTTTAGCTATGTGGCCTAGGCTGGTCTAGAACTCCTGGGCTCAAGAAATCCACCTGCCTCGGCCTCCCAAAGTGCTGGGATTACAGGTGTGAGCTACTGCGCTTGGCCAAGGAAATCTTAAATAGAGCAAAAAGATCAAGAAAAGGAAACCAGAAAAGATAAACAGTATTAGAACACAGAAACAGAGGGAAGGACATTATCAAAGAAATAATAACATTTCTCAAAATGATAGGAATCTTTTGATTGAAATGGTCCTCCATACACCCGGCATATGAAAGAAAAGGGACTCATATATTGGAAATCACAGTGATATTTCAGAACAGAATTCATAAAAAGAAGATCCTAAAACCTTCTGAATCAGGGGGGAGAAACAAGTCATACAAAGAATCAAGAATCAGAATGGCACTGAAATTCTCCACAGCAACAATGAAAGCTGGAAGCCAGTGAAGCAAAGCTTTCCAAGTTCTAAGGGAAAATGATTTCCATTAGCATTCTCACACCCCAACTAACAGTTAAGTGTAAAAGTAGAATACAGAGGTTTTCAGACATTCAAAGTCTCAAGAAATTGACCTCCCAGGCATCCTTTCTCAGGATGCCACCACAATATGTGCTCCATTAAAATGAGTGAGTTTCACCACGAAAGAAGGTGACATTGGGTCCAGAACGTGGTGCTCTGATGAAGGAAAGGGATGAAAGGGAAGTCCCAGGATGACAGCTATGCAGGAGGCCTGAGAGCAGCCAGTCCAGAGTGGGGAGGAGGATGGAGATCTCCAGGAGGAGGAGATTCTCCAGAAGCACAAATGGAACTGATGAATCATCTGGTGTGTTTGACCATGTGGAAAATTACAATTCTGCAAAGTTTGGAAAGAATTCGGGATGGTGACTTAGAAAACTATGCAAATGAAAAAAGTCAAGGCATTTGCCAACTCTAGGAAAAACAATAATTTTTTTTACATTTACTGGTTTATTATAAAGGATATTACAAAGGATATAGGTAAAGAGATGCATAGGGCGAGGTATGGGGAAAGGGGTGTGGAGCTTCCATGTCCTCCCAGGCTATGCTACCCTCCAGGAACCTCCACGTGGTCAGTTATCTGGAAGCTCTATGAACCCAGTCCTCTTGGGTAAAAAATGAAGAGGTATTTTTTTTATTACCCCTTGGTATAAAAAATAAAGAAATAAAATTTAATTATACAATTTTATAAGGGTTGACAGTAAGTAATACTTATGTAGTTAAATAACATAAATGCTAAATATTGATTAACTGAAAATTATGATATAACCACACTGGAAAGATCAAGAATGGGGAATTGATGGCTGGGATGGAATGGGAAAGCTAAATCCTCCCCTACCATAATAAAAAATCAATAGATAATGTCTGAAATTGATAAACTAAAAAAATAGCTGTATAATCATATTATTTAGAAGTGTGGAAGAGACACATCAGAATAGATGAAAAAGTTAATTTTTAAAAAATGGAAAGGGGTTGCCTCTGGAAAGCAGAACTCCAGGGTGACTGCTTGTAGTATTATTTGATTTAAAAAAATTTTTTTTGGAAATGGGGTCTTGCTATGTGGCTGAGGCTGGATTCAAACTCCTGGGCTCAAGTAATCTTCCCACTTTAGCCTCCCAAGGGACTACAAGTACACACCATTGTGCCTGGCTTTGTTTGATTTTTAAGAACTATATGCATACATTATTTTGATAAAAATAAAAATAGAAAATTTTAAAAATAGTTTTTCAACTATTTCACAGTAAAGCCATGTCTCCATATTTATATAATGATGTCCATTCTGAGTGGCTGATTACACAACATTCCTAAGCTTGATATGAAAGTACATGGCAAAGGAATCCAGAAAAGAAAGAACAAACCAGTTTAGAATAAAGAGAAACAATGCTATTAAAAACACTTGCACAAGTTGGGCATGGTGACTCACGCCTGTAATCCCAGCACTTTGGAGGCTGAGGCAGGCAGATCACCTGAGGCCAGGAGTTCAAGATCTGGCCAACATGGAGAAACCATCTCTACTGAAAATACAAAAATTAGCCGGGTGTGGTGATGCATGCTTGTAATCCCAGCTACTCAGGAGGCTGAGGAACGAGAATTGCTTGAGCATGGGAGGCAGAGGTTGCAGTGAGCCGAGACTGTGCCACTATACTCCAGCCTGGGCAACAGAGGAAGACTCTGTCTCAAAAAGAAAAAAAAAAAAATTACACAAAGTTATATCTGAATTAGATATTGTCTTAAGAATACTTTAATAATCTGTAGTCTTTATGCAATTTTAAGACTCATTTACAATTCTAATATTGTACTTTATACCATATGTCTAATTTGCCTAAGCTCTTCCTACATTGCAAGGGGACCCACAAAAACAGGAGGTCTCTTTCCACTGGAAAGCTGCTTTATTTCATAAGTAATAAAAGGTATGGAATCCCATTATGAAATTCGGGGTCAGAAGCCCAGGGTATAAACTTGGGTTGCAGTTGACAAAGTATTATTGTATTACTGGGCATGACCAGAATTTGATCAAGTACCTGTAGATCAAATCAAATCAATAAAAATTTATCTGGAACCTACCACGTGGGAGGTTTTGTGCCAGAGAGCACAGAATTCCTAGAATGTCCTAGAATGACTTCAGATCAGCACAAAGACAGAGACAGCACAGACATGATTTTAATTTATAGGGTTGGAAAGGTACAAGGCTATAAAATAGGACACCTGTTGTCTTGCATTTATGTTAAAGGTTTCACCTTTTTAAAAAACAATCAGAAACACATAATCATTAGTCTTGACATAAATTATACTTTAGATTGGGAGTGGAAATCATGTTTTCGGAATAGGAAGGGAAGGAAAAGTAAAACCAACTGCATGTAATTTTTCAAGTGGAAACAATGGCAATATGAAGATATATGGGCATCAGACCTACTGGTAGAGGAAGGAGGCTGTGCTCTCTTACCTCTTACGATGTCACTCCTGTGACCTCTACCATTTGAAATGCTTTGAGTCCACCTTGCCCAAGGGACCTGTGAGCACCAGGGAAAGGGATGAAGGATGCCTATGCCTGACCTCACCTTTACATTGTCTAACGACTGAAGGTATAAATCAGCTTTCCCCTTGAAGACCCAAGTGTCAGTAGCTCATGTGAAATGCTGGAAATATTAAATGATGTCCCTGAGGGTTTTATTGTTACTCAGTTTTCTCCTGTAACTGGGAGAGCTGTTCACATGAAGGATACTCTCCCCCAGGACCTCAATTTGTATATAAAATGAAGTATGAAACTCTAACAACTTCTTGCCAGCTTAGAAAGAAAATAAACAATTAGGGGAGGCTGCACTTAGCCTATTGTCCTGTTTATATTTCATTTATCTCTTTGACTATTTCTGGTGAACAGTTCACACCAACAAAGGTATGATAACACTCTTATTACAAATTCTTATTTCCAGGGCAATAAATCTTTGATAGTTACAAAATCTCCATAGACAATTCAATGTGTTTTTATAATGGACAAGAACAAAAATTCTTCCTTTTGTCCTATTTAGCAGAGGGAGTATACTAATAATTAGAACTGAGGGGCGAGTGTCTGGATGCCAGGGTTCCATGTCTAGCTAGGACTTGGGCCTGTATCTAAATCTCCCTTCCAGATTATTTCTGCAGAATTTACAAAATCTATGGATGCTTAACTCTCCTAATATACCTTGATTCATTAATCCTCACCACTACCTCTATAATAAGAGTAATTTTCTATAATAAGAGAAATGACCATTTTTCTTTTGATGGAGAAATTCAAGTGATTTGCTCAAGCCTCCTAGTTAATAAGTGGACAAGGCAGGAACAGAAGGAATTCTCATGGCAATCCTTAGCGTTAGTCTCTCTATATCTCAGTCTTTCCCCCTCCTCTTTCCATCAAAAACTTGAAGTAATGCTACCCAAAGAATACAGTCCTTATTACAGAAACATTCTTATACATTTATGTAGAGCTTTAAAATTTTTTAGAGCACATTCGAACCTCCTATTTAACTTGGTTTTGATGATAGTCCTATTAGGTGGGTATTTACAGAGTCTGGAAGGAAAGGATAAAAATAATAAGAAACAAAACAGTTGAGAAGAAAAGCCAGTGAAATATTAAGGATTGCCTAAGACATTGTAGAATCTTAATTACCCCAGATTTGTAAAAGCTGGCCAGATACATGAAAATATTGATTAGACTGGCCGTGCCTGGGCTGTAATAGGGGACTGATCACTAAATGACTCTTTGCTCTGTGTTCTAAGATTGGATTCCATGTATGAAAGGATATTCAGAAGAGTGTAATGTGCTCTTTTAACATGAGCTCCCTTGCCATTTAGCTATGGCTGAATTAGGGGCAAACAGCGCTGCTTCTCCACAGGTAAGAGAAAGTGTGAGGGCTGAAGGTGATTTCAAACAGCAGATGAAGGAAAATGAAGAAATAGATACTTTCCCCCTCAGAAGTCTAAAACATCTTCTGAATCAGGCCCAGTTGTTTTGTTGTTGTTTTATAAGTAGAATTGGTGCTGCTTACATGGTATGTGTTTAAGTGAACTGGAAAAGGGCCCCTCTTCCAAAATATCTTCTCAACTGACTTCTGTAATTCCTGAAATTCCATCATTTGGGGCCCATTCCCTTAGATTAAAACATTATTCCCCATAGAACTACAAATGCCTCTGGGAGAGGTAGCACATTAATCAAGGTATTCTCATCCGCAGTGTGGTAACAAGCTAGTACATCAGAGATCACTGGAAGGAGGAGGCACAGAGCTCCAGCTCTCCTAGGGATAAGGCGCAGCTGTCGTACCTATGCGGTAGACCACTGAGCAGAGGTAGATAACTGATAGATGTCAGGCAGTGATGCTTATCCATGAGGTCACGTGAGTGTAATTGACAATATTATACTGAGCCATTATCAGTCATCAACACCTTGGAGCAGTGGTTCTTAACCGTGGCTGCACATCAGAATCATCTGTCTACCTTTAAAAAAATGTAGATTCCTGAACTGCACCCCAGATATACTGATTCAGGATTATCTGGAGTGGGGCTGAGGCATGTTTATTTTTACAAAGTTCTATGAGTAGTTCTGATGCTCATCTAGGGCTGAGAACCACAGCCTCAGAGTAAATTTGTATGTTAGGTCCTTATCATCCTGATGGCTTGCTGGAGGGCCTTGGTGAGGTGGGCCCAGGGAGGTGCCCAGGTGGAGGGCCTGGACAGTGAGTATCAGAACAAGCATGAGGGGCAAGAGAAGTGCTATAAGCACCAAAGTAACAAAAGGTGACCTGGAGAAGAGCCAATAATGATCCTTCATTATTACCAAGACTAGAAGAAACTACATTAATCAACCAATAAAAATTAGGACTTCTGCATAACACCATTTAAGAAATATTAAAGAAATTATTATCTGTGCTAATATAACTGGCTTTAATCATTTCCATGGCTGAAGAGGCCACTTGTAGTCATTTCATCACTGTGGTATCTTTCCCATTCTATTTCTCATAGTCTCTTCCTGAGTGTTACCCTACTCAGTTTGTCCTTGGCTACCCCCCAAAGGAAGTCTTTACCAGATGTATCATTAGGATTAGTTTAGCCAGTGTGACAGAAAACCCCAAATAATAGAGGCTTTAACAAAATAGAAGGTAATTTGTCCTTCATATATAAAAAGACTGGGGGGAGGCACCCCAGGAATGGGAGGGCACTTCATGCTTCTCGTTTTTTTTCCCGAAAAAGTTTTGCATCTTGGTGGTCACATTTATTAGAAGAGTTCGAGAAAAATAACAATGTCATTTAGCTTAAGAAGTTATGAATTATCTAGGCTGGGTGCAGTGGCTCATGCTTGTAATCCCAGCACTTTGGAAGGCCAAGGTGGGAGGATGGCTTAAACTCAGGAGTTCGAGACCAGGCTGGGCAACAAAATTTTTTTAAAAAAAATAGAAGTTATGAGTTGTCTGCAAATCAACTCATTTCAGGAGTGGAAGGATTTCTTAATATCAAAATGTTTGCTGGCTTCTCTTTTGAATGTCCTGAACATTTAAAGAGGTAACTTTACAAAGTCTCTTATTTTCCATATGGGATAAATTGTTTCAGCCAACTCTCAATGGAGTGACAACTAGGACAAAACATCTTCCTGGAAAAAGAGCATTTGAATATTCTGTTTCATTGATTTATGTATCTCTTATATATGATGGCTTCTTCCTCAATTTCTGTAGTAGTCACAATCCTTCCACATCTCCCAATAACATATTTAAATGTAGATCATAAGCATGTAATCTCCCCAGAAGCTCCTGGTAATCTCTCATTTATCCATAAATTCATTTATCCAGGCCGAGCCTGATAAGATCAAGGGGCTCCTCTATGGTGTTGGTAGTTTGTTGCTGGTCTATGTTGTCCACCATGTTTAAAATCCTTTGCCCTTTCCTCTTCGGGCTCTTTCTATCTTTATAAAGTGTGTCATTTGTTCATCATGGTCCAAACTGGCTCCAGTTCCAGCCAGCAGGAAGGAGGAGAGGGGCAACACAGAGAGCATCACCCTCCCTCTACCTGCTTAAGGACACTTGCGTGTGGCCCTTAAAAGTTGACACATTACTTATACATTCCACTAGCCAGAACTGAAATCACGTGGTCAAATCTAGTTGCCGTGGAGGTAGGGAGGCAGGGAGTTGTTCTGGGCAGCCATGAACCTGGTATTGGGGGCTAGCTAGCAGTCTCAGCCACACCAGTAATGTTGCACACAGCTAAATAGGTATTGGCAGTCACCTTATGAACCTAGAATATCCCACTGGAAAGAAAGCAAATGAGTACAGTAAGAGAAGACTGCTTAATTCCAGGTGTTGGGTAATTCGTGGCGATTAGAGGAAAGTGTTTTCCACTAATGAAGAGTGAGAATTTGTTCAAAGTAGTTATCTGTGGTCCAAGAATCATAACAGAGGCCTCAAATAAATGAAGTGTCGGTTTATCTTTTGAAAGGTTATGTTTCCTCTTGGAATTATGTGATTCAAAAGTCCACCTCTTGCCTAATGAAGGACTGGGATGCAGGCCTTCTTGTCCAAGTTCCTGAAGTTAACTTCTGTAACACTTTCAGGAGCAGAACAACATATAAGACCACTGGAGTGTGCGCTAGCTGTTAGTGCTCACAATAAGTAGGAGAAATGTTAGTACTAATTTCACATCCAAATTTGCTTAGATGTGCTTAAAAAGATTCTGATCAATGAAAAGGTATACTTTCCCCTGACTCTAGGGCTCCAAGTGCATTAATGTTACAGATAATGCTGTTCTAGATGCATGTGGTATAAAATACAAATAATCTGTTTGAGTCTATGGCTATATTTGGATTGCTTCACTGACTAGGATGATTTTAAAAGTAAAGCACTGTATCTTTTCCAATCTGATCTGCCTAAATCATGCAGTAGACTTATTTCCTTTCTTTGTGTTTCTCATTTGTCCAGCTGATTGAATTGTATGGCTATTTAGTTCGGTTAGATCGAGGAACATGGTGCTAAGGAGGTGAAGGTGACCTGGTGCTAAGGAGATGAGGTTTTATCCCTAAGTGGGTTGACTGGTGTGTAGAATTCAATTCTGTTCCATGTCTAGTTGACTGCTTCTCTACCCTTGGCTAGCTATCCTGAGGGGATGCATGCTTCTCAAAAAGGGGGCTGAACAGGAAAGAGTGGGTGCCTCAACAGAATTAAGCTGTACTGTTGGCTGGGCGCAGTGGCTCAAGCCTGTAATCCCAGCACTTTGGGAGGCTGAGGTGGGTGGATCACCTGAGGTTGGGAGTTTGGGACCAGCCTGACAAACATGGAGAAACCCCGTCTCTACTAATAATACAAAAATTAGCCGGGTGTGGTGGCGGGTGCCTATAATCCCAGCTACTCAGGAGGCTGAGGTAGGAGAATCGCTTGAACCCGGGAGGCAGAGGTTGCGGTGAGCTGAGATCACGCCATTGCACTCCAGCCTGGGCAACAAGAGCAAAACTCCGTCTCAAAAAAAAAAAAAAAAAAACAAAAACAAAAACAAAACCAAAACAACAACAACAAAAAAAGGCTGTACTGTTGTAAACGCCCTGCAAAGGCCCTTATACAGAGTTGATGGGCCAGAAGTACCTCTATACAAAGATGAACACAAGAAATTTGGATATGAAATGGTCTCTCCAACGATAGGCCATTCCACTATGACCTATCAGCTTGGAGATTGAACTGTGGCATCAGGAATGGAAAAGAAAGCTGGTGTGGCAAAAACAACTGTCATATTCACAGGATAAAGTTTAGGGCTCTCCACCTTCTGCTTCTTGCTTGATCTGGGTCACCACATTCTGCCTCCTATTTCCAACCCACCTCAGTGTTTCCCACCCCCAGGTGAGTTATCACTATGTGTTGAGGAAAATCATCTCCGTAACAGGAATGATATTTGCCACTGCTTTTACTTATTCTGGATAGAAACGTTATTTCTCACCACAGAGGAAGACTTTTTTCCCTCTTATCGAAATCTGTCAGTCTATCCACACAACCTGGAGAACAAATGTGTTTTTTATCCCTCTGTGAACAAACACAGCTCAGCACCTGCACAGCACTCAAGGGTGGCCAGACCTCATCCTGACTCTGAGCCGGCTGCTGCTCTTGGAGAGAGAAAGTAAAAATGATTGATTCTACATCTTAATTAAGATAAACAAACAAAGAGGGACATCAAATAATGGCCCTGACAGTTTGAAACAAACTGAAAGTACAGCTTAGCATTTCATAAAATAAAAAGCGTTTGATGTGAGGATGGCAGTTTAATAATTTGTAAATATCACTGGCTTAGCATTATAGCTAATCCAAATATTTTCATTTCTCATCATAAGTTACCCTCTGTTGATGGCTTGTCCTCTTCAACTTACAGCTTTCACCCTCGAGCCTTCAGCAGAGGCAGAGAGGAGAGGAACAGAAAGGATCACAGGTTCTCTGTGGAATGTGAATTACAGCATCAACTTCCTTTATACTTTCTGATTCTGAATATTCACTACAAAATACCACTGACCAGCCCAAAGGATGTATTGCCTTTTTCTTCATCTCCTCTAAAACATATCAAACTTTAATTACAGCTTTCTATTAGCTTCTGATTGTTTCTTCTTCTTTAATTTTTTGTAGAGATGGGATTTTGCCATGTTGCCCAGACTGGTCTCAAACTCTTGGGCTCAAGTGATCTACCCACCTTGGCCTCCCAAAGTGCTGGAATTACAGGCATAGGCCATTGTGCTGGGCCTGATTGTTCCTTACTTAAGAGAAGCTGAGCTTTCTCCAGTTCCTTTTTTTTTTTTTTTTCCTTTTTCTAAAATTAGAGGCTGGGTGCAGTGGCTCACGCCTGTAATCCCAGCATTTTGGGAGGCTGAGGCGGGCAGATCACTGGAGGTCATGAGTTCGAGACCAGCCTGGCCAACATGGTTGTAAAATTTTGTAAAAATACAAAAATTAGCCAGGCATAGTGATGCGTGCCTATAGTCCCAGCTACTTGGGAGGCTGAGGCAGGAGAATTGCTTAAACCTGGGAGGCGGAGCTTGCAGTGAGCTGAGATTGCGCCACTGTACTCTAGCCTGGGTGACAGAGTGAGACTCTGTCTCAAAATAAAGTAAAATAAAATAAAATAAAATAAAGAGATGGGGTTCTACCATGTTGCCCAGGCTGGTCTCCAACTCCTGGGCTTAAGCAATCCTCCTGCTTCAGCCTCTCCTAGTGCTGGGATTACACGTGTGTTACTGCACCTGGCCTCTGGTTCTTAAATTGTAGAGAAATAAGAAATTGAACCACCATACCAACTGTAATGCTCCTACAGTACTGTTTTTATATCATAATGAAATAGTTAGCTATAGATCTATATCTAAAATGTGTTTTATTGCTCTAATGCCCTCTGAAGAAGGGTAGCTGAAGGGTAGGGGTATTCTTGTTAATGTCTATGTCTACACTTCCTTGGGTGGGTATGGAGGAAGACAAGCAGAAAGCTGTGATGATAATGATAAAAAGATAAAAGTAGAAACCTCTATGTTGGCCATAGCCTTGTGATTTGGCTTTTGTGAAAAATATTCGGAGAAATAGTAGGCAATTTTAATGATTGATCTGGAATTCCCAAGGGTGCAAGCCATAACATATATCTGCAAAAGCTGAACTGAAGGAACACCATTGGGCAGACAGAGGCTTTGGGCTTTTTAAAAAGGTATGTAAAAAGGGAAGGGCGAGGATGCAGACCTGTCAGATCAGCCTGCTGTGAGATATGACTCTGGACTCAGGATAGGACCATTTTCTCATGGCCTCCCTATTCTTTTTGCTGATGTTCTTAATATATATATATATATATATATATATATTTTTTTTTTTCCTGCTCTTGGATGATACCAAGTCCAGGCTCGAGACCACACTAGATGGACATGATAGGCGGGGGCCCACAGAGGGAAGCTGCAGTTCAGAGAATTCTCCACAGGGAAGCAGTATGAGATCAGGGTTTAGATAGAGGCAGCCCCAGCATCACCAGCTCTCCCTGGTTCTGATTTGAGACAATTTTCCTCGTTTCCTTTCACTGTGTAAGAGAAGCACCAACAGGGCAAGCTCACCTTTCAGGAGAGCCCCTGAGCCTAATTGCAATCCTTTTACTCCCTTTACTCCCAGGCCTGTTCCTCCTCACTTAAACAGCTGGCTCTCGGCATACTGCTTTGTTTATTCCATCTCTGACCTATGCATTATCTGAAGGATGCCATAAGGGTTCAAGATGCCCACCTTTGTGAAATGACCTCATTCTGAGCTGCTGGGTTCACACCACTGGCATAGAGGGGAAACCTGCAGAGGGAAGCTTAGCAACACATCACACACATGTTGTTCTTGGCAGTATGAATTCTGGTGACTTTTGACATTTCTTAAAAAGGAGTCAGTTACATCTTCGGTACTCTGAGGAAAATGGTGCCAGCTACAACTTGATCTTGTTTGAGTTATAGGAAGCAATACAACTTTATAGACAAAACTCTGAATAGAGAGTTTACAACTGAGATTCTATCTTGAATCTATCTTGAATTCTATCTTGAACTCTATCTTGACAACATCCATTGATAAGAGTGTGTGATAACTGTAAAGCCACTATTTATCTTACTTGCTTATGAAATTGAAATAACATGTTGCTGATAAGTCTTAAGAACTATGTATCCTATGTCCACTTTGCACAAGCACCCAATACTATGAATATATATATATATATATATATATATATATATATATAGAGAGAGAGAGAGAGAGAGAGAGAGAGAGAGAGAGACAGGATCTCACTCTGTTGCCCAGGCTGGAGTACAGCGGTACAATCTCAGCTCACTGAAACCTCTGCCTCCTGGGATCAAGGGATCCTCTCACCTCAGCCTCCAGAGTAGCTGCGACTACAGGTGAGCACCATCATGCCAGGATAATTTTTGTATTTTTTTGTAGAGACAGGGTTTCGCCGTGTTATCTAGGCTCATCTTGAACTCCTGAGCTCAAGAGATTCACATACCTTGGCCTCCTAAAGTGCTGGGATTACAGGTGTGAGCTACTGAACCTGACCTGAATATTCATAAGAGATACAATTTTGGCCTTTCTTTTGTCAGATATTCTCTAGAATACGTGTTCTTTCATGGACGGATTGGCAAATATTATAAGTATCAGATTTGAAACTGTCTAAGAAATTTAAATGTTGAAAATTCTTCTAATATAAGAAGCAAAAATTCCATTTTCAGCATTTCATGTGTTGAGAGTGAAAAGGGGGAATATAAGAAAGAACTGAAGTCTAGATTTCCTAAAATATATCTCAGGTAAGCCTCTCTCTTATCACATATATTTTTTTTTTACCTGAAATATTTCAGAACTTAAATGTTTTTGTCAAATTTGAAAAAGGTGTGTAGTATTGACTTCTTCATACTGATCTCATTTTTATTTTCTTTATAGTCTGTCCAAACCATTTTCAAGCCCCTTAAATCAGTTACCTTTCTTCTAGGGACAATCAATAGAAAGCAAGCAAAAAGAAAAGACAGTGAGACCTGCCCTCTCAGTGGTCTCCTGGGTAACTTTGCCTCCCAGATAGGATGATGCAAAGATGAACAGAACAGGGGTTTCTGAATAGATTTCTAGTAGGATTGCTGTCAAGATGGGATCAGCTGTAATGGTGCCAGATAAAAATTGCAGGAGACCGAGATGAGTGGATTGCTTGAGCTCAGGAGTTTGAGACCAGCCTGGGCAACATGGTGAAACCCCCACTTCTACAAAATACACACAGATTAGCCTGGCCTGATGGTGTACAGCTGTAGTGCACACTACCTCAGCTCAGGAGGCTGAGGTGAGAGGATAGCTTGAGCCAAGAGGTCGAGGCTGCAGTGAGCTGAGACTGTGCCACTGCACTCCAGCTTGGGTGACAGAGCAAGATATTGTCTCTAAATAAATAAGAAAAGGTTAGGTAAAGGTAAAAAACATATATGGAGCCCACTGCAACATCTCTTATCCAAGGCAAACTTGTTAAAAAAAGATTTTAACATCTCAAACTACCTTCAAGGCTAATAAAGGCACCAAAATGGATTATCAGACAAGGATTTGAGGTTAGAAAAAGGATGCCAGTGCTGACTGACTGGTAAGCTATTGGACATAAATTAAAAGGCTGCATTATGTGAAACAGAGGGTCACAGCATAGGAACATCTTGAAAAGCCATAGGTGCACCGATTACATTTGTCAAGATGTTAGTGAAAGCTTTGTGTATGGCTTGTTTTTGCAGGTCACTTGTATGAGATACTGTTGGATAAACTGATTTCATAGAGGAGGAGGAAGGTACTAAGTATCACATTGTGTTAATGTGCCAGCTTGCCACCTTTGGGATCAAATTTGGTGCAGGGCACAAATGAAATGAGTTTGGTGGCCTCAAGCTAGGCTACCACTAATATTTATCCTTAAACAAAATCCCAAATCATTTGCTAACAGCTAGGATCAGAGATCTGGGGCTGAGACAGCAAGAATGTTGCAGGTCAGGAGGAAGACTGGCTGGCAGAGTTGGGTTAGGGAGCAGCCGTTTCCTCTAGGTCTCCAACTTGACTTCAGCTTATGTTACCAGCCATCCCTTCTCATCCCTAAACACTGACATTCACACTGATTTTACAACCTCTTTTTGCCTGGCAAACCCAACATCAATATTCCCAACAGTATTTCATGAAACCTCTAGTTATCAAAGTCCTCATCACTTAGTCAATTCTAAGAATAATAATTTCATAAACACTATGGAAAAGGAGTCCTATTGTTAGACTGTAACTGTCCTTAGCAAAATAATGGAACTTGGTTGTTCTAGTGAATTCTAAATTTAAACACTGCTTGCTCTCTCTCCACTCAACGAAGAGCTTGTGTGCTACTCTGATGAAAATGCAGAGAATTAGAAAACAATGACTGTGTGAATGACATTTACAGAGATCTCATACTGGAAAGGGCACATTTTATTGTGACTCTGTGTCAAAAGTGTAGTTTCATCAGAGGACAGGAGGCAAAAGAAACAGGCAATCAATATTTGGGCCTCTAATATCTGAACTGAGAAAGAAAATCATTATCCTGTTACTTTTATTGTAGGGTGACGCTTGAAATATTGCACCTTGTTTCCATAATAATTCAATATTTTGGGGGTTTCAGATTGTTAAAAAAAACCCTCATGGGGTGGCCATGTGAAATCAGAACATAAAGTAGAAAGGAATAAACGCACACACATTTTACAGTGGGAATAAAGAGAAAGGCAGATTGAGAAAGAGAAAAAATATAACAACATAATTTCCTATTAGTATTTATCTAATAGTATATGTTTAATTTTGGAATCTCTAGAATTAACCTTAAAGCATTCTTTGCTTCCAATTTTTTGAACAAAACACACAGATTTCCAATAGAGAAGAGTCCCCTCAATATTAATGAGGTTACTTGGGCAGAATTTTTATCTCTAGATTTATTGAAAATTGTATTCCATTGTTGAGAAACTAAAACCAAGGTGGGAACTATGTGGAATCTGACATTTGATTTTAAAAGTCAGTTGTACTATTCACCTCTCATTGGCGAAAAAACTGGTCACTGAACTTGAACTTCTTGCTGACAAAAAGAGAGGAATTATCATGCACAAACCTTTTTGAAACTCTTATATGTCCACTCTCAAATAAAGCACCAGTTCTGCCTATTTCTAATATGACTGTTTATTGGTTAGTATTTTCAAAACACTTCAAGGCAATTAAACCCCCCCCTCAAGATTTCAGCATCCAATTTAAAAGTCTCTCTGAATACGTATTATGGAGAATAGGGTCATGTCAGTTATATGTTAGTTGCAAAAACAAGTACAGTTGTCCTCAACCTGACTTTCATACTTTTGTGTGTTGGTACCATAACCCAGTTATTTAAATTCTGGGTTTTTTCCTCTTAGAATTATTATTGATGAGATTAGCATTATATAATCATAAAGTCATTACCTGCTTTTCTAGGTTGTCTGCTGCAGCCCCATGGAGAGCTAAGTGGGTCCTTAATGAACAAGAAAAGGTTATCTGGCTGCACACGGTGTCTCCCAGTCTGCTCTGGCTAGAATCTACAGCAGCCACAGATAACAGTTCAAAGTCATGCAAATGAGGGCTAGGCTACCACTTTGTTCCTCACAGAGTAGATGTTCCTATGATTCACTGGCAAACAGACAACGGCAGTAGGAAAAAAGGATATTTTCAGAGACCTAATCCCTCCAGGCAGCTGGTTTATTTCAATTGAAGAAACTACTATGGCCACCCACCAGAATTGCTAAAATTAAGAAAAACGGACAATACCAAGTATCAGTGAGAACGAGGAGCAACTGGAATTTTCACACATTGTTGGTGGGAGTACAAAATGGTACAAATCTGTTGGAAAAATGTTTGGTAGACTCTCCTAAAGCAGAATATGCACATACTCTCTAATTCAGCAAATCCTCTCCTCGATATATACCAAACAGAAATGCCAACATAATGGTGCTCCAAAAATCTAAGATTGTTCACAGCAGAATTATTTACAATGTTTCCAAAGCAGAAAAAGAACCCATATGTTTACCTTCCATAGAATGAAATAAAATGAATAAAGGAAAAACTATATAGTAATGAGAACAAAGGAACTATTGCTACATGCAAAAATACGGACAATCCTCACAATTATAATGCTAAATGAAAGAGTCCAGACACACAAAAGTATACATAGTACGAATCTGTTCATATGAAGTTCAAGTATAGGAGAAATTAATCTGGTGATAGAAGTCAGAATAGTAGTTATTTTGGTGGAGATAACTGGGAAGGGGCATTAAGAGAAGTTTCGGGCCAGGTGCAGTGGCTAACGCCTGTAATCCCAGCACTTTGGGAGGCTGAGGTGGAAGGATCACTTGAGGTCAGGAGTTTGAGACCAGCATGGCCAACATGGTGAAACCCCGTTTCTACTGAAAATACAAAAGCCGGGCATGGTTGCACATGCCAGTAATCCCAGCTACTCGGGAGGCTGAGGCATGAGAATCTCTTGAACCTGGGAAGTGGAGGTTGCAGTGAGCCCAGATTGTGCCACTGCACCCCAGCCTGGGTGAAAGAACGAGACTCCATCTCAAAAAAAAAAATAATAATAATAATAACAATAAAAAAGAGAGAGAGAGAGAAGCTTTAGAGGTACTGGTAATGTTCTATATCTTGATGTGGGTAGGGCTTACATGAGTGTGTTCACTCTGTCAAAAAAAAAAATCACTGGGCTGGACACGGTGGCTCACGCCTGTAATCCCAGTACTTTTGGAGGCCAAGGCAGGTGGATAACGAGGTCAGGAGTTCCAGACTAGCCTGACCAATATAATGAAACCCCTGTCTCTACTAAAAATCTAAAAATATAAAAATTAGCTGGGCGTGGTGGCGTGCACCTGTAATCCCAGCTACTCAGGAGGCTGAGGCAGGAGAAGCGCTTGAACCCGGGAGGTGGAGGTTGCAGTGAGCCAAGATTGCGCCACTGCACTCTAGCCTGGCTGACGGAGTGAGACTCCGTCTCAAAAAATAAATAAATAAATAAATAAATAAATAAATAAATCATTGAGTTCTACATTTATGATTTGTGCATTTTCTGTATATATGATGTATTGCAATAAAAAAGTTGACAAAAAACTATCAATGTAGTTTGTTACTAATTAATGCCTTTGTCAACTTCTCAAACACTAGGAAACAAAGGAAGAATGACTACAACAGTTTCTCCTTGAGTAAAGTTTGCTACAGAATTACTTTTTAAAAATCCTAGATAAATTACATAGGCAAGGCTAAAAGAATTTGTATTTCCTAGCCTGGAGCTCATAAGGCTAAATGGTGTTTTGGTTTAAACCTTCGAGTACTGTATTGTGCATTATATCAAATGTTTCATAAGGAGGGTACTAACCAGCTAATTCTGTTCATGCAGCAAGAGAAACTGGCTTAAATTAAAACAGGAGCAATTTCAAGAAGTTAAATAATTGTGGGATCAGAATTGGTGAGTATCTTTAAGAAATCCACAAGATTGCCTGCAGTCTCTTTCAGTTCTGTTCTCCAGTTCAACAGTGGGATGGTGGTGTGGTTTAAAAACCTGTCCTTCACAGAGAGCACTGCATATTTTAGGGCTCTTGCCCTAAACTCACTTATCAATACTGAAACATCCCTAACTAAATTTCTCTGTCTAGACGTCTCTGTTGCCTACTTTCCTGATGATAAAGGAGGGAGAAAGCCCAATTGGTTAACCTCTATAATTTGTAGTCATTCTGTGATGAAATATGGTATGTAAACATAAAGAATTATTATTATAGTAAACCCAGTCAACCACAACCATGGTGGTTGGTGGTGCCAGAAATGTCTAAGGGGTAACTTGGAACTCTTACCACTCTCTCAGAAATTAAGTTGCTACAGTTAGCTACAGAGAAGTAGAGGGAACCACAAAGAGCCTAAGCATAGGGAGCTGAGGTAAAAGGAGCTTGGTCTAGAGGAAACCCTAGGCAAATATGATGAAAAGGGTTCCTCGAGCTAATACAAACCAATAATAGTTTTAGCTATCATCTAGGATTTTCTAGAAGTTATTTTCCATTAATTACTCTTCCTTCATACTCCTACACTCTTTCTGCCTCTAAGAAAAACCGTGTTCAAGAGATATTGATGAACTGCCTTGGGTTTTTTGTTTTGTTTTGCTTTGCTTTTGTAGCTGAAAAATGTACATAGCTAAAATAGGAGATGCATATAGAAGAATATATATATATATATTTTTTCCGAGACGGAGTCTTGTTCTGTCACCCAGGCTGGATTGCAGTGGCGCAATCTCGGCTCACTGCGACCTCCACCTCCCGGGTTCAAGCAATTCTCCTGCCTCAGCCTCCTGAGTAGCTGGGATTACAGGCCCCTGCCACCACACCTGACTAATTTTTGTATTATCAGTAGAGATGGAGTTTCACCATGTTGGCCAGGCTGGTCTTGAACTCCTGACCTCATGATATGCCTGCCTCGGCCTCCCAAAGTGCTGTAGAAGAATATTTTTAAAGCTTCCTAAAATGTCCTCTTCGGGCCGGGCGCGGTGACTCACACCTGTAATCCTAGCACTTTGGGAGGCTGAGGCGGGTGGATCATGAGGTCAGGTGTTCGAGACCAGCCTGGCTAAGATGGTGAAACCCCGTCTCTACTAAAAATACAAAAATTAGCTGGGCGTGGAGGCAAGTGCCTGTAATCCCAGCTACTTGGGAGGCTGAGGCAGGAGAATCGCTTGAACCTGGGAGGCAGAGGTTGCAGCGAGCAGAGATCATGCCATTGCACTCTAGCCTGGGCAACAGGGTGAGACTCCGTCTCAAAAAAAAAAAAAAAAAAAAAAAAGAAAGTCCTCTTAAAAGGTGCATGGTTTGAAGTCAAGCTCTTCAGTGTTAAAACGCTACCAGATTTTAAGCTGAATTCCTGTGTGGTTTTGGAGATGCTGGCATTCTAAAAACTGCTGATTCTCGCTTGGTAAATGGAAATTGAGTTATAGCAATGTAAGATAAAAATTATTATGTGGAAATTTAGGGCCCTTCCAATTTCAGGTTTCTAACTTCTCTGGAGTGGTTTTCCGACACAACTAAGACACTGGTGCTCAATTATGAGCAACACAGCAGTTCTCTGAATTATGTGTCCGCTCCCTTATATTTTGGACACTTTCCTAGTTGCTCCTAAATTTCCACATTACTATCATTATATGCTGTGCAGTGTATGAAAAAGCCCTTTTGGCATCATCTATGAACTGCTGAAAACTGAAGTGTGGGCAAATGTCGCATGTGGATATGTATCTATGTAAACCAGGCCACAGAAGTGGTAAATCAGTCTAAGCACAGAAATGCCTGCAAATTTCCATCAATCAAGTCTAGAAGAACTATCACATGTATCTGAAAATAAGCAATTGTTGAAAATAAGCCAATTTAACCAGTTTTTATGAGCTCATAGTGACCGATGGTTAACAGTTTGCTTGGGGTTATTCACTCAGAACTTTACTGGCATGTTCTATGACTACAAGTACAAAGTACCAAGGAAGAGCAGATGTGCATGGCACTGTATGTGAGAAGTATGAGAGGAAGAGCAGATGGCCTCTAGCTGAATACCTGAAATTGTTAACTAACAATAAAGAAAGTATATGATTAGGTACCAAAATAAAAACCTACAGCTCAGAGAAGGCAGTGTGTATAGACTGTGGAGAAGAGTACCTTGAGCTGAACTCTGAGAGATGGAAGACAGAGAGAGAGAGAAAGAGAGAGACAGAGGAGGAACTTTCCAGAAAGGAAACAGCACAAGCAAGAGCTTGAAAGTCTACACTGAGTATAATGTGTTCTTAGCCAACAGTAACTTGACTGATGCCTGGAGCTTTTGTTGGATATGTAGGTGAGGGTGTATTCTAGGAAATAAGCTAAACATTTATCCTATGAGTATAGGACAAACTCTGAAAGATTAAAAGTCAGGCTAACAAGTTCTAATAATCTAGTTTTCCCTAGTTTCCCTCATTCCAATTTCTCATTATGAATGCTGAAATGAGCAGGTCCTTTAAATTGGAGAGACTAGGAGGTCTCCTCAGCTTTGCAGAGTTATTGAAAGTTTTCAGTCAGGAAATGACATAATAAAGCCAGTGTTTTCTAGTGATGAAGATGATTTAAATATAGTTGCTCTATAACTATTCTTCTATTGACTGAGCTCTTCCATTTTTCAAATAGAATAATAATTCTTAACAAAATAAACTGGTTTTTGCCTTAGATTCTTTCTGGAACAATGTGGTATCATATCTATGCTTAGTTAATGGATAGGAAATGTCATCAAATTTAAATTTTCTCTTACACTTGTGTTATTTTACCACTTTAGGTGGCCAAAAAAGAACAAATGGTAAATAAATATATTAATGGAAAATTTTGGAGATCACTGATCATCCTTACTTCAAAAAGCCATACTTAGTGGCCTTTTGGGGGAGGGGATATGGGTGTGCTTCTGGCTGAGAGTTTATATTGTATACATATAATGTGGTCATATTTTATGTCAGTAGAGTTGTTTGTATGATGGAATTAAACATATATTGAACGAAGTTTTGCCAAGTGTACCAGAACACATTCGAGAACTACTGCTTTTACATAGCCATATTGAATCTATTAAATTTCAACAGATTTGGAAAGGACTACAAATAACTATAGAGTGCAGAAATTTAAATTTTAATAGGGAAGGGCAGTCTACTATGGCCTCTGGTTCATTCATGGTAAAGTGAAATAGAATTTGTATTTCTAGTATGTACATGCAAATTCTTTAAAGTAAAATAGTATATTTCAATATGCTTCTCCCTCACTAAAACTGATTTAGAGATAAATGGGATTGAATAAGTTAATGGCGGTCCCATAGAGGCTCCCTGTATTCCCAGCTCTTGGCACACACAGTAGGTGCTTACTCAACACTTTAAAAATCAATGAATTAAAGGACTGAATATAACAGGGAGTCAGAGATTTTAGATCTTGTTATTGATTTTGCCACACATTTATTTATCAAGTAGATTTGGGTATATAGGCTTTCTGTGCTCATTTTTTCCCTCTCTGAAATCAAGATGATAAAACTTCTTTTACAGAAATATGGTGATGCTTGAAATACTGTGTGTGAAATGATTTGCACTCTTTGGGAGAAAAGGGTCTTATAAATAGAAAGCATTGTTCAGGTTACCAACAGCATTCAAATTTAATTTGTACCACATGGATTATGTGGAGGGCCCATGACCTCAGTAATGAAAGTTGCTGAGCCCTAGATGCCCATGGAAAAAAAGCTTTTTCTCCTGGTTTTTCTAGCTACAAGAATGACTGCTGTTTCCTCTGCCTGTCTGTCCTAACTATGATGCACTTATTTTCCTCAGCCTCATCTCAATTCCTTATTATGAATACTGAAACCAGCAGGTCCCTTAAATTGGGGAAGGTAGGAGATGCATACATCTGAAAGTGCAGTAATAAGGGCTCTGGACTTAAGAATGAAGAGTTGAGAGAGATGAGTAAAGAACACTGACTAGGACGTGCGAGAAAAGACAGATCAATCCCAACGATTCATCATGCCAGGAGCTGTCCAAATAATCAAAGGTATCAGCCAGGGTGATGTATAGCTGATGTCACTTGGTGAGACCCTTAACAAGGCGGTTAGTACAACAGCTGCTGCTGGTCAGTGAGTAGCACAGTACATGCCAGGCCAGGGCACAGGAACATAGACCATCCATCACCGACCCAACCTAATGGCTAGGCTTATTAGTAAACATTCTCTGTGGCTGACAGCCTGTAATGGTACAGGATGTTCCCCTACTGTCCCCCAAATAAACTGACCCACCTGACAGATGTGTGAAATCTGTGTTCTCTCTTCAGATTGTTTGAGTAAGCATAATTTATTCTATTTTATTGAGACAGGCAAGAATGGATCTTTAGAAAGAATAAGAGAAGGGAGTTATGTATAAAGCCTCCATTTAGCAGAAGTATTTGTAATCCACTTCCCCCAAGATAGGTTTTTTTCCCTTCTTAATCATAAATCAGAAAAGTGACAGTATATGTTGACATGCATGCATTTTTCTATAGGCACTATTGTAGGTAAGTTTCATTTATATCTCTCTTTATTATGGATCAGAAATTCCCAAAGTGGAAATAAAATCCACTCACTGTACTAAAGATATCTAAGTCTACTTTAACTACATTATGTTCTTGGAGGGGATATCTTAATGGATTAAGTATGAGGTTTGAAATATCTAGACTTCCTGGAACCACAGGTTCAATTCCCAGCTGAATCGGCTCAGTCCTCCAGTCTTCACTGGCAGATAAAGTAAGATACTAAGAAGCTTACTGTGCATAGATCTATCAGATGAGTTGCAGTAACTCATAATCTTGCCTATTTTTTTTTGAAGTGGACATTTAACTTGATTTTGGGGGTTTTGACCTTCTTGAAAAATTCCGTACAGTCTGCATGGTAAACTTGATGCTTATCATTCAAAAGGGATGTGCTATTTAGGGTGAGTTCCCTCCCTCCACCAAGTTTGAGACATTCTTAAACATCTGTGGGGTTTGAAACAGGTAGGTTGTTGAGATTCCTATTACCTCTTCCTAACTCCATACCTTCAGTTTGCCTCAACTTGAGCTTCCTGTCTTGCCTCACCCTTCAATGCATCTTTCTCTTGGCTTGACCTTAGCTTGACTCTCTAGTTCTGGTTATTGATCTTGCTTTGAATTCTGGCACAGGTGAATTCTTCAAGCCCTATTTAACTTGAATTCTGGACTTTTCCCTACTCTGACTTCCAGGATTGGCATGATATCTCAAGTTTTACTTCAGTTTCTGTGAATGGAGAGGGAACATGGTATTAAAAAAGAGCTCTGGGACTTGGGAGAAATTAAGAGTTTCCAGTAAGACTGTTTCCTAAACTGCCCCTGTTTATTCTTGTTCTGTGCACTAGTCCTAGCACTGACACAAAGTAGTTCTGCAATGATGAGCAACTCATTTGATTTGTCTGCATTTTGGTCTGTAGAATGGGTAGGCTAGACTACATGAGCACATGGCTCCTTCTCTGTCCTAAGACTCTTGGATCTGTCTTGGTTTCTATCTGGGGACCCCATCACTCAGGCTCCAGCTCAATACAGAAAGGGACTGAAAAATGTTTTAAAACCTAAATTTTGTGCATCATCATGGTCACTAATTAATGCCAATTGAGCATTAACACCTTGTGTTAAGAATTTTAGAATTCTTCACCTCTAGTGGAAAATAAAAGAATTTTAGAATTTTATAGAATGCAGAGAGTATTGGCATTTTGGAACTTTTTATCAAGGGGAGATTCCATAACATAGTCTCAAAGAGAAGCTCATTTTTATTTTTGTTGTGGGGTCTGAAAGAAATGAAGTTGATTGGCCAGTAGAGAGTAGTGGTGAAGAACATGGACTCTGGAGCCAGACAGCCTGCTCTGAATCCAGGTTCCAACCCTTACCAGCTGTGAGACTTGAGCAAATTGATCAGTTTCTCTGTGTTTCGGTTTTATCATCTGTAAGATGGGGGTAATGATAACATCTACCTTATACGGTTGTTACGAGGATAAAATGAATTACTGCTAAATAGTGCTTAGAACTGTGTCTGGAACACAATATGCACTACGTAAATGTTGGTTAAATGAATAAAAATATTGGAGCTACAAAGGCCCTCATTCATTTCAAAGTGTGTTTCTATGTATATCCTGATCATTAGTAAGTAGCAGATATTATGACACATATTTAATATATCTACAATTAAGTTGCAGGCTTATGCATAGAGAAACACTGTTGTTATTCAATATTGTTAAGATTGCAGGAAACATCATTATATAAGGTGTGGGGGTGGGGTGGGGTGCGTGTGTGTGTGACAGGGTGATAGAGAAAGACAGAGAGACAGAGATACATATAGAGAGAGAGATTGAATGAGCATGAGAAATCTTTCTAATCCACCAAGAAAAAGTCTGTCTCTAAAATACTTAATTTTTCACACCGTGTATTTGTCTCACTAAAAAACACAATATAGAACATTTGAGTTGTTAATAAACCTCCCATAGAGAGCACTGACACTTGAATAGCCTGAAATGTTTTCTGACATCTGGCCAGAGCTAATCATAGATGCTTCTATAGGTTGGTTTCTGCTTTTGCAGCATCAAATATTGCTGCAGTATTGTGTTAAATTCTCAAATCATACCCAATAGATAGCAAAGGTAGGCCTTGAATAATTTAAGCCTTGTATTAGGTTTTGTGTTAGAACTGAGGAAATAGCCTGGTGAGGATTTATTAGACTCCACTTATGTATCAGTTGCTGTTCTAAGTGCTTTACATGTATCAACTCATTCAGGTCTCAAAACAACCTTATGACGTAGGTGCTCTCCCATTTTATGAATGAAGAAACTGAGGGATACAGAGTTTAAGTAATTTGCTCAAACTATACAGCTAGTGAGTGCCAGAGCTCAGTTAAGCCTTTTGGTTTAGTGCCTGGGGTTTTGGGCCAGGTCCCAGGCATTTTGGAAAACTGAAGAGAGAACTAGGCACCACAGAGCTGGGCTAAAGGAGCAGACGCTATGGTGGGATTCCTAATAGACCCCTGTGGTTTGCTGGCACAGGGCCCTCTACAGGCAGGTGGCGTAAGAGCTGGGGCAGATAAGAAGAGACATCACAGTTTAACATCTGATGCTCCGCTCAGAGAGGAGACCTCTGTGCCTCTTCTCAGCACTGCCTTCAGGTATGGAGTGAGTCTCTGCGCTCTTGGTCGTGCATCCCTGAGGGTGAGGTCTGGATCCTACTCTCTTTACACCCAACACTTAGCACTGTGTCTGACACATTGTAGGCACCCAAAAGACCTGCAGTGAAGTATGAATCTCTTTTTTCAACTTAGGGTTCTGAAGCTTTAATATGAAAATTTTATTTATTTTTGTTTTTGTTACATAGACTTGGAAATAAAGCAAGAGAATGATGATCATCAACTACCTAGAAGCACCACTTAAGTTAGCAGTACTAAACCATTTTTTGTCATCATAAAACATTTGCGGGCCTGGCGTGGTGGCTCACGCCTGTAATCCCAGCATTTTGGGAGGACGAGGTGGGTGGATCGCCTGAGGTCAGGAGTTTGTGACCAGCCTGGCCAAGATGGTTAAACTCCATCTCTGCTAAAAATATAAAAATTAGCTGGGCGTTGTGGTGGGTGACTGTCATCTCAGCTACTCGGGAGGCTGAGGCAGGAGAATCGCTTAAACCCCGGAGGCAGAGGTTGCAGTGAGCTGAGATCATGCCACTGCACTACAGCCTGGGTGACAGAGCAAGACACTGTCTCAAAAATAAATAAATAAATAAAATATAAATAAAATATTTGCAGTTTTTTTTTTTTTTTTAAACTCACAGGTTCAACTCATAACTTTTTTCCCCTTAATCTTGAGTTTATATATTTTGGCTGGTGCTAAACACCAATGTCACCCTCTCCAAATATAACAGCAAGAAAACGTTTTAACCTAAACAGTGTTCTTCAGATTAATGAAATCTAACAGCAACTCTTTCACCTCTGGGCTATTCCAAACCAAGTGGTAATGACCAAAGACCATTTCTCATCTTGTGCTTGGATAGGAAACTCTGAGAAATGAGTCTTGGGTTTTGTCCAGTTTTTAGTGGAAAGTGCACACATCACAAAACTTAGTTTCAAAATTCGCCTCCATGCTTACAGTCTCTGTTAGAAGGGCAGAGCATCCAGGCTTAGACCTTGAACTGAAAAATCCTTCTCACTTTTCAATAATGCCCCTTTGGGTTGGAATGCAGGTCAGGCATACTTGTCCAGTCATGGCCATTACTGGGCTGTCTGCTCTAGGGCTAAAAAAAGATGTTGATTTCCTGGAATATCTGCCCTGCAATTTTTACAGGAACAAGGTTCATTAAATTAAAAATAATAAACCAGGCAATGTTCTTGTGCAACCTGTTTCTTAGAACTTGCTGTTCACATGAGAACCTTCTAGGATGTCTTTTCTTGTCCATACTAGGTTAGAGCATCAACAAAGCTTTGTTTTGTGTTAAACTCAAAGGTGTCTTTCTGCGGATTCTTCCAGAACTGCTTGATGGGGGAGAGGGAAGATCATGCCTGGCAAAAAGTGATTTACATTAACATATACACAAACAAGATAATCACCTTGTTTTATGTGCCGGTTGCAGTGGCTCACACTTGTAATCCTACCACTTTGGGAGGCTGAGGTGGGCAGATCACTTGAGGCCAGGAGTGTGAGACCAGCCTGGGCAACATGGAAAAACCCTGTCTTTACAAAAAAATACAAAAAATTAGCCAGGTGTGGTTGGTGTGTGCCTATAGTCCCATCTACTCGGGAGGCTGAGGTGGAGGATCCCCTGAGCCTGGGGAGATAAAGGCTACAGTGAGCCATGACCATGCCACTGTACTCCAGCTTGGGTGACAGAGTGAGACCCTGTCTCAAAAAAAAAATTGTTTTATGAGTGAGTAAGCATATATAATTATAAGTAAGATCCTAAATCTTTATTAGACAGACAGGTAATGAAATGGAATAGAATAGAGGTATAATGACATATTAACCTGATTTTTGCATAAAAGCACACTTGCATAAAAAAGATATTATATAGTCCTTTATGATAATGAAGTGTCTTACATATATTATCTCATGTAATCTGCACAATTTAGGAGGTAGATGTGATATAGATGATAAAGAAAGAAGGCTGTGGGCATTTAATTCGGGGATAGGTTAAGGGATAGATGCAGGCAGTGTTTACATCTCTCTGTCCCAGTCTCTTTAAACCATAGTATTTTCAAGTTAGTGTACACAGTGGTTTACAAATCATCTGCATTTGCATTACCTGGGCACCTTAAAGATACCTCTAGAGCCTTGCCCCTGTTTCGCCAGATATCAGAATGAATTTCTGGGTCAGGTTATTGGAAATTTACATTTTTAACAGACTCCTTTAAATTATTCTATTATGCTTCCATGTTTGAGAGGGATCTTCACATTAGTGTCTCTCAGACCAGTAATTATACCATTATTTCAAAAAACAACTAATAATGTAGTAGGGATTATTGCAATAGCTGTTGTAAAAGCATACATGCTTACACAGGCTGAAGAAAGAAGGCTGCTTTTGCAGAAAGCAAAAGCAAATTAACTTAACAACTGGCATAGTTTGAGGAAGGGTACTACACAAGTAGAAGGGTGCTACACACTTTATGTAGTTGAAAGGGTTTCAGAAAATGAGTTAATAAAAAAACAGCGTAAGAAAGCAAGGAATTTTACGCTGAGACCTTCTAACTGTCCTGAAATATTTGAAGGGTTGTCCCATAGAAATAGGGAGTAGTGGGAGTACTAGGACTCACGAGCTGAAGCTAATGACAGTGGGGGTTTAGTCCAGCATGAGAAAGACCCTTCAGACCTTAGAGAGCTTCCACCTCCCCAGCCTTTGGGAGTAATGGTGGTCATGAGGTAGGAAGCCTCACCTCACTGCAGGGTTAAGCAGGGACTAAATAACCTAGTGTTAATAGATTCTTACACTGATGGAGAAGTTGGTTTTATCTTCTATAGTTCCTATTTTCTCTATACTCTCCTATTCATTCTTCTCTAAATACCTATGTAAAAAAAAAAAAACAAAGGCATACGTTACTGATACATACTTTACAATCAGAGAAACTGAAGTCAAGAAGCTGAGGTGTGTTGCCAAAAGCGAGGCACTTGCTAGCAAAGCTAAGAACAGATCTCTCCTTCCTGGTATTCTTCCCTCTTAACCCCCTTTTCCTCACCCTACAAACCATACAGGTGCCTCTTAGGAAACACTTAAGCACTTAGCAATATAGCCTGAAAACTGCTATTGTAGTCCAGTCACCTTCGAACCTAAAAATGCAAGTTCCTGGGCATGCCTCAGATTAACTGAATCATAATCTGTGCAGATGGAACTCAGGAATCTGTACGCCAGGTTGGGCACCACCAATTTAGACTTCTTTCCATCTGGAATAAGGGACAGGAAATCTGATAGTCTCATGTTCTATATACTATTCTTTGTAACTGCTGATTGATTTCTATGAGTTCAAAGATATCACCAGGTGGGTACCTTTTTGTGTAAAGATTTCAATGCTCTTGCTTTACATTTACATGGGCACAAATATTTATATAATGATCACAAGTTCATTTACAGAAGTAACAGATGGCTGTAAAGATGATATGAATGTATTTGAGTCAATGGTAAGGGTTCCACTGTGTATTTTACACGCCTGGGTAAATGTCAGCCTTTACCCAAATTATGGCAGCATAAAGCATATGGATATGGGAACAGTATGGGGTTAGAAAAAATTCCCTGCCCTTCTCATAGGCTCTGAGTAAGTATCCCATTGGATTAACTGGAGTCCACTTGATTGCTACAGTTTCAATAGCTTGTTCAGACATCGATTGCTGTCATGTCACTAGGAGAAAAGGATTAATAATAGGGCGCTCAGGTTGGCTCAATACTGCTGATAGTGCCTGACAAAAGACCGTTAGTAGGACTCCCATGGGGACACTGCCTGCATAGGAAAGCTACAAGCAACATCATTCAGGATTTCGCAGAATAATGATTAACTACAGAACTTCAGCCTACAAAACCCAACCAACAGTCCTATTATTTCCAAATAAATTCACTGCTTGATCTTCCTTTTCTTAGGTTCATAGATTATCCAGAATCAGAATGTCTAGTGGATATTCATAACCATTATTGTGATCTTATATAAGTCACTGTGCCTGGATTGTTTTTGAGAGATGCATTTCTGCCGATCCTGATCATGGAAAACAGCAAGAGACTAGAGGAGCTTCGTTTGGCAAGTGTTTCCTGAGTAAATTTTACAAAAGAAATGCTCCATCTCCAATGGGAACTCTGTGGCAGTTGTGGCTAATGGGTACCACAATCTGGGGAGGTCACCAGTTCTGGATATCACATTTGAAAAAACTCCATTTCAGCTATGGAAAATTAAATGGGGCTATTTTGCAATGGGTTTCAATGTTCAGTTGAGATTAAGATGAAGGAGGGTATTAAAAGGAAATGTTGATGACTCTTTACATCAATAGAAAAGAGAAAGGATGGCAGTGCTAGAATGTGTGGTTTTGTTAAACTGTATTGTCCCTGTTTGGCGAAGGTTTGGTGATGGAACTAGAAAGAAGGGACAAATTCTGACTTCTAGTAAAAACAAGAATAGTCTGTAATTTAAACAGATCAAATATAATACTATAAAGTTTTACTGTACTAATTGTATAAAATATGGGTAAAATAAGATTACTGGCCAGGCATGGTGGCTCACGCCTGTAATCCCAGCACTTTGGGAGGTTGAGGCAGGCGGATCCTGAGGTCAGGAGCTCGAGACCAGCCTGGCCAACATGATGAAACCCCATCTGTACTTAAAAAGTACAAAAAATTAGCCAAGCATAGTGGCTTGCACCTGTAATCCCAACTACTAGGGAGGCTGAGGCAGGAGAATTGCTTGAACCCAGGAGGCAGAGGTTGCAGTGGGCTGAGATTGTGCCATTGTACTCCAGCCCGGGTGACAGAGCAAGACTGTGCCTTGAGAGAGAGAGAAAAAAAAGGTTACTTATAGTGGCAGAAATACAAGCCAACAGCTTCTCTCTCTGCCTCCCCCAAGCTTATATGACAAGAGTTCAAGTTGTTTGAGTGTTTGGTTTTTTTGGCAGTGAAAGGTTTAAGGGCATTTATCTCTATAACTAGCAATTTAATAAGTACATGACTTCTTACTCAAGTGCATTTAGATAATTTTCTAAGTTTTCATAACAGCTTTATTTATTTATGCTTTAATGCCTTGCCTCTTAAGAGCTCAAGATGCTGGTTATTTAACATTTTATATTCAGATATGAGGATTAAAAAAGGCACTGGGTGCCATGCTGCTGTCTCCAATGATAGCTCCACTAAAAATAACACAATTAACTTGATGTCAGCCCTCAGCTTGTTCTTATATATAGGTTTCTTAAAAATATCCAGACTACTTTAATTAGAGTCACAGAATATTTTAATTATTCCTAAAAGACTGAGTATACTCCATTGACTACAATAAATACATGAGATAGAAAGCAGTTCTCTAGGAACTTATATATGCTAATGATTATGTCACATTAATGGGAATATGGGCAGTTGTTTAGGATGAAATTGGTACAGGGCTAGACATGGATACCTGCGAAGAAAACTGAGGCCATGTGTCATCTGGCATGAGGGAAATGGCATCTGAGCCCAAGATATCAGAAATGCAAAATTCTGAAATGCAAGGTAATACGTTGTTCAGTTCAGCTTAATTTTAATCAGATGCAATCCAACCCTGGAAACCTTTATTCAGCATCTGTTATATGTCAGGGAATGTTCTGAGAGCTGTGGGGGTACCAAAATAAATAAGAAATACATTCTATGTTCAAGGCACTTTTTTTTTTTCTGGTAGGAAAGACAGTCAAATAAATAACCACAGAACGTGGTGAGTAAAAAGCAAAATTACAAATGTATGCATTAATACAAAATAAATGAAGGAGATTTACAGTGGCATGATATGGCAGAACAAGGATCAGCTTTGAAACCATTCAGACCCCGGTTTAAATTCTGGATATTTCAATTGCTTGTCATAAAGCTTTTAGCCTTGGTTTTATGCTTTGAGAATGGAGATATCAATGTATTTTAAAATGCTTTGTGAAGATTAAGCAGGGTAAGATTTGTAAAAGTATCGAACATAGTTCCTGGCATGAGAATCTTAATAGGAGCTCAAGAAATGTTAGGTTTTTCCTTGTGTGTATATATGAAGGCTTCACAGAGGAGACAAAGACTGAGCTGGGTTTTGAAGGATGAATAGGAGTTCTCTAAGACTAATGGAACAATATTTGGAAAAAGAGAGATGTGGAAAAGTGGGGAATATCTGGTATTGTTGATATATAAAAAGGGAATGAGCGGCAAAGGGAACTGAAGATAGGGAGGTGGCAGGGATCTATAAAGAAAGTGAGAAATGAACAAAAATGTATATACTTAGGGAACACCATGGAATGTGTGACCATGGAGCATTCAGCATCACTATGGTTGAAGTTCCATAAAGTAACAAATTGTCCTAACTTGCTAGACAACTATTAAGTTTGAACAGTCTCAAAAGTTAGCTTTCATTTTTTTTAGTGAGTTCATCAACGTTGCTCACAGACTCCATTTAGTAGAAAGCTGCATAACAAGATCAACTACAACAAAACTCTGAATGCAGATGCAGTCATTTCATCCTGTGCTAAGGTAACCGATAAGTGGACAATAGCAGAATATCCAAGATGCTGCTGGAAATTGTGTTAAAGTAGGACAAGCATGGTGAGAGAGGTTTAATGACATGAAATCTTTCAGTAGTGCAGTAAAGCTGAGGATGGCAAAGAATGTTGGTGTTCACCTCCCAACTCCAACTCACAGTGCTGACAACTTAGCAAGTGTATGATGCTATTCCACTCCCAGAATAACATCACCCAGAGGCAAGTCTTGCTTGTACTTGGACCAGCAATCATAGCTCTTTCTCCTGCTTTGCTCATCAGGAGCCTATAGTCAAAAATACCAGAGAATACTAGAAGATCTGTTTTTCCTACAGTAGTCTGGTATGTAGCTCAAGGGACCACACTTGCTTTTTTTTTTGAGAAATGATCTATTGATTTAAGAGGAAAGCCATCCCAGGCTTTTGGGTGGAGCTACAGACACAATTTGAAGGATAAAATTCATGATGAACCATCGGAAAAGATGTTGGGCCTTTTAAAAATAGTTACACTGGGTGTGATGATTGTATCGTTTCAAAGTCAAAGGAGAAAAATACATTCATACATAGAGTTAACAAGGTTAAGCAAAGCTCTTTAAAGTTGAAAATGCTTTCTGATATTCCTTCACTTATTCAATAAACATACACTGAGCACCTTCAAAGTTTTAGGTACTGGAGAGACAAAGATGAGTAAGATAACTGCTGTGAAGGAACTCAGTCTAGAGGAGAAGGGGACAGAATGTAAACAACAACTATAATGTAAATTATCATTTGTATTAAGGTTTCTACCAGATTCTTTGGGGGCACAGAGAGGGTAATTATTTCCAAATCTTGAATATTACGTTACTATTATTGGAATATACACTATGTAGAGGTTTATATACCACAGTAGGTTCTCAATAAATATTCCTTGTATTAATAAATGAAAAGTAATCAATCCCCAAATATAAATTTCTCTATCATATTAGGTTACTTAATCACTTAACAAGATTACATAAAGAAATTTAAAGTACCTGGTGTGAATCTGGCAATCTATAAAATGCTGTGAGACTATGGAAGACTGTTTGCCAATGGAGGAGGAGGAACGAATAGGATGTTAACTGAGACTGTGAAGTTTGAGCTAAATCTTGAAGGAAGAGAAGGAATTCACCAGACTTACAAGTAAGAAACAGGATTCCAGACAAAGAGAAAAGTATCTGCTAAGGTGTGTAAGAGTGTGTTTTACACTTGATAAGTCATTTAGTATATCTGTAGACACAGGATGATTGTAAGGAGAGTCACAGGAGATGAGGTCAGGAAGTCAAAATAGTAATATCTACTCTATTGTCAAGTAGTTACATTGCTTACTATGTGCCAGGCACTGGGCCAAGCAATTCTTACGCATTGTATCATGTAATATTCAAAACAACAGTAAGAGGTAGGTACTATCATTATCTCTAGTTTACAAATAAGGGAACTTGAATTTGGTGAGGGTAAGTGACTCACTCATGATCATACAACTATTAGGTCATGAAGTTGGATTTGAAATTCAGTTCTTTCTGACTCCAGAAACCATCCACTTACTTGTTGTTAGTTCCACCTTACATATTACAAGGATATTTGTTGTGCCCTAATCATTTCAGGTTCCCAAATACAATAAGAGATTGTCATAAAGATTTTCAGGGCTATGGTGAAATAAGGACTACAAGGTGATTTTTTTCCATAAAGTTATATCATTATTCAATATAAGAGACTTTATTCCTAACTTGTGTTCCTCCTATTTTCTGACATCAAAATTTTTTTTTTTGGTGTGTGAAATTATGTAGCTAGAAGGTGGCAGTGAACTTAAAAATGTTCTGGTCAAAACTGAAAATTGTTAATACTATGATACTGTTCCAAACCTATAAATCACTGCTCTAGGCCATGAAGCTATGCTGCCTTACTAAAGATTGTGTAAGCCATACAACATTTAAATTTATGCTACAAGCAATGAGAGGTTAAGTATTTTTAGCAGTAAAATTACAAAATTTGCATTCTAGAGGGATTACTCTTTTATTAGCATTGAGGATGTATTGGAGGAGGATGAAAGATAGGGAGATTAACTGGAAGATGATCATGGCAATCCAACAAAGAGTTGATGAGAACTTTGAACTAAAGCAAGAGGAGAGAGAAGGAATGGTTTTAAGATATTTTGAAGAGGTAAAGTCGGTGGGTTTGGTGACCAATGAAATGCTAGTTGTGCAAGAGAAATAGAATCTAGGACTATTCCCAAGTTTCCAATCCAAAACACGTTGAAGGGTGGAATAATTCCTAAGATTTTGTATACATGAAGACTGGTATACAAAATGATGAGTTTGGTTTTGAGACAGAGCCTCTCTCTGTTTTTTTTTTTGTTTGTTTGTTTATTGGTTTTTTTCTTTTTTGAGACGGAGCCTTGCTCTGTTGCCCAGGCTGGAGTGCAGTGGCATGATCTTGGCTCACTGCAAACTCTGTGTCCCGAGTTCAAGCAATTCTCCTACGTCAGTCTCCCGGGTAGCTGGGATTACAGGCGCATGCGACCACATCCGGCTGATTTTTGTATTTTTAGTAGAGACATGGTTTCACCATGTTGGCCGGGCTGGTCTCGAACTCCTGGCCTCAGGTGATCCACCTGTCTCAGCTTCCCAAAATGCTGGGATTACAGGCTTTAACTTCAAGGACAATCAGGTGAATATGATTTTAAAATATTGATTATATCTCACCAAGTTTCAGGGGACAAAAAGATTATCTTTCATATAGTCATGAAACTTGACATAAGTTTGTTTATTCATTTATTTTGGGCTTTTGTTTGAGACAGGGTCTCACTCTGTGGCCCAAACTGGAGTACAATGGTTGATCACGGCTCACTGTAGCCTCAACCTCCCAGGCTCAAGCAATCCTTTCACCTCAACCTCCTGAGTAGCTGGGACCACAGGTACATGCCACCATGCCCAGCAGTCTCCCTATGTTGCCCAGGATGTTCTCGAACTCCTGGGCTCAAGTAATCCCCCCACCTCAGCCTCCCAAAGTACTGGGATTACAGGCATAAGCCACAGTGCCCAGCTGACATAGGTTTAAATAGTCAAGGCCTAAAAAATAGACTTTACATCATGAAGTAAAAAATTGCAATAAGTGTACAAAATTAATCTTAGGCATGGATATGGAGCTCCATCACATGACTACTATTGTATTGTGATCCTTGTCACACATTATTTTTAAGATGAATCAAAGAAACAGTGAACTGGCAAAATGTTTGGAAGGCTAGTAAGTTATTTTGGTCCTGTCAGAAAGACCAAAATAATGGTTATAAAGTGCTTTTTGAGATCTTCAAATGAAAGATGCCCAGAAAAAGACATTATTAATGTTGACTATGAAGATGTAGAGACAGGTATCTTTAGTTATTTGAAAAAGCTTATAAATAAAAGACAATGACTTAGTGACTTGAAAACAGAAATATCTGGCCTTACTTCTGAATTTCTATATGAATCGTAACAAATCAAATGCACCCTTTAAAAATATGAACACTTGGGGTGACTGCAGTTTCCTGAAGACAGAAATGAATTTAACACAATAACCATCTCTGGACAGTGAAATTCACATTCCCCACCGCCACCAGCCCAATTAAAGGGAAAGAATTTCGACTTGACAATCTACCCTTCAGTATCTCAGACCCAGGCTGAGGGCAGATCTGGTGACCTCCTCCTGAATAAAAAGGGGAAGGGGATTGGGCAGTAAATTCTGTCCTGGCGAACATCAGCCCGGCAGTAAATCGGAATCCTCTCTGTGCCCTCTTTATTATCACATTCACAGCATGAAGTTATGAGCTTCCTCACAGCTCCTGCTATAAAAATGTGATGGATGGTAGGGAAACCTCAGGGAGTTAATCTATTCTTCCATTAAATTTTACTTTAATTGGTCTGTGAGTCAATCAGAAACTCACTAGACAGTGAATTAAGAAAGAAAAGAATGAAATAGAAAAAGAGCTTTCTTTTGCAGTTACTATATTATAATGCAGAATTATTCTTCCATTGAAAGAAAAGGGAGACCATTGGTCCATACAAATAATCCCTGGCTCTGTAAAGAAAATGAGAGAAAAACACCATGAATCCTACTCACTGGTGACATTAACACATATGACATTTACACACACTCACACGTATCCCACCAAGGAAAAGCAGGCTTCTCAGACCCCCTCCACCCCCACCAACAGTAATTAGAATGAGAGAGAGAGAGAGAGAGAATGAACTTGAGTCATGGCCTCTAAGAAAATTAATACAAAGAAAAATAAGTTGTTGAGAACCTCTATCATCAGTAACATAACTCTATAGGTACAAAAGAAGGTAGATGTTAAAGACCAAAGATGGATCAGCTGAAATGTTCATGGATTCAGCTAGTAAAATGTTTGTGCAGTATTTAAGGCCATAATGGGCTCTGATAAAGATTCTCAGAATCTAATAATGGCCTCTCTGGACTTCTTGTCTAATTAGTGGAATAAGGAGTGAGCCAGCTTGGAATTGAGCATTGCTAGAGATGAGAGAGAAGCGGGGGAGGGGGGAAGCCAAAGCTGCAAGAAAAATAAACCAGAGTAAAGGAGAAGAAAAACAAGAGCAGCCAGAGCTTTCAGAAGTGCTCCTGAGCTGACAACTGAAGTTTATGCCTTGAAATATATGATAATAAGGTTTTATGGGAGTGAGCTCCAGGGACCCAAATGTCTGTCTGTAAACAACGGACTTCAGGGAAAAGCCAAGGTTTGAATAATGTACTCAGTCTCCACTCATGATAAAAAAATACAAAGAGCAAAAAAGCAGTGAAGACAGGAAATAACTCCTTTTATTCTAACTGTAGAACCCTGAGTTGCAGCAAATGCCCTCTGAGGGCAAAGACAATTGACAACCAGTGTAGAAATACAGTTGTCCCATGTTCAGACAAGGAATTTAAACCTCAGCAGCCTCAAAACCTGAGGTTGTATGAGAAGAACCTAGTAAAGTGCTGCCTGTCCACCCTTCACATATGGGCAATATATGTCCGGAAACCAAATGGTTTATTGTGCAGGGTTGTTCCAGTGGAATTACTGGAGGGACATCAGAATGACCTAATCCTTGAAACACGTGCTATTTATCCCAGTGCTGCAAAGAGTTAAACCTGAAAGTGCCGCCTGTTCCCACTGGTTCACAATTCAGGCCAGGTTACCTAGAAAGATATTACCAACTGAACTCCACACATAGTATGATGGCTTCCTTTGAAGACTTGGGTCAGGTAAATCTCAAAGGTAGCCTTAAGCAACTATTAAACAATGAAAGCCCCTAGTGTACTCTGAGACTAAATCAGGTTGCCTTTAAAATTCTTCATCTTCGAAGACAACAGCTTTATCCTCTTTTTATAAATGTGAGGCCATGAGATAGCAAAATGCTATTTCTACTGGCATTAGCTCTACCTTATATATTAAAAAGATATTTGTTGTGCCCTAATCATTCTGGGTCCAAGATCATAAGGGACCTTGTTTCTTGGTGGGAGGCTATAGTGTGAAAAGGTTACTTAGTCATCACTAGCCTCTAGCAATGCTGGAACACCACACATGGGGCTCCTCAAACAGGAAGTCAAAGCCAGTTCTGACCCCTGGATGAACTCTGCATTTTCGGGCAAGAGGCCTGATGAATCTCCAGGGACAGTGCTGCCCTGTGTCTCTGTGTCCATATGTATGTGTTTACTCCTCTGTGTGCATGTGTGGAGGTGGGTGGTACTGAAGGGAAGCAGGGTGTGAAGGTTCTGGATAATTATGAAAATTAGATATTTTACAGCAGGCTTCAAGCTCAATTTGGGCTGACAGCTCATGAACAGATCATCTGAAGTCTTAATAGGCCAATGCTGGTTCAATAGTTGTATGGTTAAATCATGCACATTTGTGCCTCAGCTGACACAGAAAGCAGACCCAGATGCCTCACATGGATCATGCAGATAAGTCTATATTTAACATTCTTCCTCTCTTGGGGAAGGCCTAACAAAGCAAAACAAAACAGATCTAAAACCATGCTTAAAACTTTCACCAGCGAAAGAAACATTCCAGCATTCTTTTCACTATAAAACCTCTAATAGTAGAAATGATACATGATTGATAAAGTGATTCTAAATATACTTAATTCTGATATCTTTTCAAGATATTTCTGAACCCAGCAGTAACAGATATAATCTTCCAAACTGTTTATATTCAAAATCAACTGGCTGGAAAAAATTGGGAGTTTTTTCCATTTTTAGTTACCTGTCCCAAAAGCATTTATTCTCCTACTTTTCATTCTTTGGTGGTAGTTTTGTACAATGATGTCAAGATATCAAGGCTCCTGACACATCCTGAATTCTGAAAGAATGTGTTTCCTGAATATTCCTGATAATGGGCTTAGTATCAAAGGGGTTAATGAGGTTAAGGCAGCATTTCCTGCTTGAAGGACAACTGAGTCCAACAACATTAGAAGCATTTTCTTATTATTTTTCTCTGTGTTTGCAGTAACTGCTTCTCCTGGAAGCTTTACCTGGGGGAAGGGATAAAGCAATATCACTAACCTGCTTGGCATCTGGCTTCCAGCAGGGAAAGAGGCTCATCCACCTCACCCCTCGGGCTTCTTTAACTGAATTAGCCGTATTAAGTGCTTTGGTAGCCCAGGGAATGAACATCGTCGATCAGTGTGCCTGGAAAGGCATGTTTTCAGGGTATAATTCTGCCGGAGGAGAAAGGACTCCCCAGCACATGGGCCTAAACTGCAGAGTAACAGAGCCCTAAATCTCCAGTTACAGATTTACAGCCTCCATTCTCCTTCTTTACTGCAAATACAATCCGGCAGTAATGGTCTAACACAGCAACACCATCACCAACTGGCTGATGGCTCGCATAAAAGCAATGTCAACCAAAAACTATGAGTTTATAAAAGGGAACAAACCCTCAACAGTGACAAGAACATGAAACCCATTAACAATTTAAACACTCTCCATTTTTTATTTCCCACCTTGAAGCTATTATTGCTGATAGAAAGCTCCTCAGTGGAGTTAACCACTGCAAGGAAGGGTTAGGAAGCTAGCTTAACTCCTAAGACAAGGGGTTATGTGGTTTGAACCATTTGATGGTGTGGTTTTAACCTTTGTTAATGGGAAGGCCATTTGACAACCTGTAGTGCAAAATAAGGTCTTAGAATACTGTAAGTGTGATAGGATCTTCCCTAGTAGGTCTATCAAATTATTCTCAGGAATCACACTGAATAAATATGGCTGGAATTGGATTGGCTAGTCTATTGAATATGCCAAGACTTGAGCCTGTACTGTAAAAGGAATGGTAGAATATTTTTTGGAGAAAGTTCTGTAAAAATCAAGGATCAACTCTTGGCATTATAACAATAAATGCTTATATGAAGTTTTATTTCTGTGATGGCTCTAACTCTTTGAAGGACCATTGCTACCACAATATTTCCATTTTGCAAATTGACTATACCTGGGCTGTGATGTAAAATGTAACTCGTCACACACTATTACCTTCCGGTCTTTAGGTAATCAGATACAAACATTATAACTAATTTGCTCAACTTAACTACAGGACTCTCCCATTTAAAACAAATATTACTGTAGAATTCTCTGGTGAAAAATACTTGAGCAAGCCATCTCCCTCCCTGCCCTTTCAAATTCCCCGACTTCCCCTAGTAAAAATAAAAATAGGACCTTAAGGAGACATAATAAACCCATCATTGGGTGTTTTACCCCCAAAACAAAAATTCTTCCCTTTGTTCTATAAATCAGACAAACCCAATGGCAACAAGAAAGTTGTTCTCTTTGTGGTTTTGAGCTTTTTGCATATGTAATTTGGCAAACAGTTCATCTTTTGGAAATAGGATCTTAGCACTAAAAAGGAACAAAATTCTGTTTTCGCAAAGGGGAAAAAAAGGCCCTGTTGAACGTGGTCACATATATCCATATGAATAGTGCCAAAGAACTTAAAGTCTCTGATTTACATATATTGTGCTGATTATTTGAGCATCAATGTAAAAAATTTAATCTGTATTAATGGGCCTGGGGGAAGCGCAAATAAAACCGAGGAATAAATACTTGTTTTGCAGTACAATGAATGCTATTATATATATAAAACACAGGCTTCAGGGATGCATAAGCTATTGTATTCTAAAAATATTCCTACATTTTTGGCACTTTAAAAATGTATTACCTCACAAAGGACTATCAACCTATCTGCAGACTCTTAACCTGGGCTAGCATTAAGAAAGGAATCATTTCGTTCTGCTTTTGTTACAAGTACGTAGATTTTGAACTGAGTAGATACTGCACCTGTTGGTTTTAAATGTCTCCTCCTCTAAGAAAAAGAAAGAAAAAAGTTTAGGAGAAGAAAAAGAAGAGATGTTAAATAAAAGACAAGAAACAAGGAACTAAGAGAATAAAATTATTTTCCCCACAGTGTGCAACGAAATCAAGCTACACTAATTCTACTTATAATAATGTTAGAAAATGGTTAGCCTTAATGCCTGATAATGACCAGAGCTAATGTGGTTCTGCTTTCAGTGTGGATAATGTTTAAGGAAGTAGCAGAATGCATGGCAGCTTTCCTGGACTATACAGTCAACTCCAATGAAGCCTTTTCTCCAGCTTGAGTCATAACCATAAATACTGCTCCATCCCCACATTCCAGTAACAAAGTCCTTCCTTCCTCCTTTGCCCCTAAACAAAGGGGACAACAGTGTGTTTGGTGGGAACATCTTGAAATAAGATATCACTCCCCAAATGGAAGGAAGTCACAGGGGAGATTGACGCCATAAAGGCAGTTCTATCCTATTGAAACGCCAGCAGATGGGGTCATAAACATTTCCTTCTCCCCTTGCTAACAGCCACCAACTCAGCTTCATCTTTATCTTTATCTTTATCTTCCTGTCAGGTCATAAATACCTCTCACTCAAGCTTCACTCACAGCTGGGCCATGCCAAGCAAGTTTACTTCCTGTTAAAGGTTCCTTTCAGCAAACATTAAGAAGTAGTTGGGGGAAAGAAAACTGAAAATTCTGCTGATGATACACAGTTACAGTATTCCAAAGGAAGCTTGGAAACCTCAAAGAAGGGGTTTGGCCAGACTAAGAAATGACCAAACTGCCTAGCAAAAAGCATGGAGATCCACTTAAAAGAAGATGCATTCACAGGGAAAATGGGTCGAATAATTAGTTAAAACTTATACTTACATCCAAACAAAATAAAAGAGCTGACTAGTGTCATGGGCTTTCATTCTTTCTTCTAGAACCTCCAAAATGATGGTGCTTGCCATTTGTTCCTGGGTCTAAAACCTGGACCATAATTGTAGATAATGAAAACAGAAGATTTCTAGGAGTAGTAATTCTATACAAAGTCATTGCTTAGGCCAGAGGTTGGAGAAAGAATACACCCCTTTACCTTCAGAATTTTGGCACATGAGGAAGGAGTAACCTGACTCTGTTTCCTTCCTGGGGAACAGTTTTACTCTTGGGAAACCATCTGCCTGAGGTACTGCTGGCAGCTCCAAAACTATAGAATCTAAAATGGTGGGAACCTGGAAAATAGTAGGTATCTTCCTCCTTGACTTAGCTGAGCAACTGCCCCTCTTGAATTTCTGGGATATAAGATTACAACCAAAAATGACTGTAGCCTTTCGAAAACACAACCCACAATCTGATTTTTTTTTTTTTTTTGTAAAAGCATCATTTTAATGAACACATTCTGCATTCTGACAAAATAGTTAAGTCTTTTAAAATGACGATAGTGACAGGCTGCTGTTGATTACAAGAAGTAGACTTTTGCTCCAACAGGGATTGGGTAAAAGTGCCTTTATTATGCTTTAGAATGACTGATCCATACTGGCTTATTTCACTCAATCTTTTAATTTTTACATGTGCTTTTAGATAACATGTGACTTTAAAGAGAGAAAAATTAAGACAGCACTTACCATAATAAGTTTTCTATGGTAGTTATGACAAACAGGTTTGAATCCCAGCTCTGACACTTTACTAGCTGTGTGACTTTGGGAAAGTTGCTTAACCTCTCTGTTCTTCAATTTCCTCATCTATAAAATGTACAATAATAGGCCGGGTGTGGTGGCTCACACCTGTAACCCCAACATTTTGGGAGGCCAAGGTGGGTGGATCACTGGAGGTCAGGAGTTCGAGACCAGCCTGGCCAACAGGGTGAAACCCTGTCTCCACTAAAAATATAAAAATTAGCCAGCATAGTGGTGCATGCCTGTAATCCCAGCTTCTCAAGAGGCTGAGGCAGGAGAATCGCTTGAACCCAGGAGGCAGAGGTTGCAGGGACCCAAGATTGTGCTACTGCACTCTAGTCTGGGTGACAGAGCTAGACCCCGTCTCAAAACAACAACAACAATAACAACAACAAAAAACAACAAACAAATGAATAAAAATGTACAATAATAGTGCCTTTCTCATTGGGTTGCTATAAATTAAAATACATAAATCACAACAGAACCTGGCACATTGTAGGGGCTCTGTACATTTTAATACACATGTAAAATGGAAGACTTAGGTAATTTCATTATCTGTACTGTATCTAAAGCAAAGGATATTGGTTATATTCTTAAAAATCTTTAATTAAGCTGAATATTAGACTTCATACTGGCATTCAAAGGTTTCCACAAATTAGGCTGGTTTACCTTTACTGTCTTCTCTCATCATCCTCCTACAATTAAGTAACCCTTGTTAGAATGGACTATTTGGTGTTTCCTGAACACATTCTACATTTCCCCACACCTACACCTTTGTGGATATAGTCCCATTGCTCTGGAGTTCACCATTTTCACTTCTATCTTCCCCTATCTCTACCTGTTAAAATCATAGCATAGCAGAGGTTCTCTCATTCAAACCATAAAGCTTTATTTTATTTTATTTTATTTTATTTTTTTTGAGACGGAGTCTCGCGCTGTGTCACCCAGGCTGGAGTGCAGTGGCGCGATCTCGGCTCACTGCAAGCTCCGCCTCCCAGGTTCAGGCCATTCTCCTGCCTCAGCCTCCGAGTAGCTGGGACTACAGGCGCCCGCCACCACGCCCGGCTAGTTTTTTGTATTTTTAGTAGAGACGGGGTTTCACCATGTTAGCCAGGATGGTCTCGATCTCCTGACCTCGTGATCCGCCCGCCTCGGCCTCCCAAAGTGCTGGGATTACAGGCTTGAGCCACCGCGCCCGGCCTATTTTATTTTTATAGTCATCCTTCAAAGCCTGATTCAAATACGGTTCTTCATGGCGTTCTAGAGCTGGAAGAGCTTTAGAGACTAAATGATCTAATTTCTCCTTTTACTAAGGCATGCAGAGATTAAGTGATTCGCCCAAAAACACTAAGCTACAGCTTGGACCACATTTCAGGTCTCCTAACAGTGCAGAGATCTCTGAGAGTTAATCACCCAATCCTCCTGGTCTTTTTCATCACTCTAATCTAAACTGACTGGTCTCCTTAGAGTTGCTATGTACTACAGTACTTATCACATGGCCTCTTGAATTACAGTTATTTGGGTGCATAACTTATCTCCCATGTCATCTCTCATGTGCCTTTGACACCTCTGTCTATCCCTGGAATGCTTAGAACAGTCTTAACCAGAAGGTATTTAGTAAATATTTGTTGAATTAACGTATGAATGAGTATTAGAAAGAAGGAAAGTAAACAACCTTTCCCATCCCGCTAACTCATACCTCTCACAGTCTCAAAAGTTCTCTCTAATCCAACTATCTGAATTGAACCATCAATTCCAGTGCACAATAAATACCTCCGCATCTGCAGAAAAGTGTCACTATACATAATACATATACACAAATTCACTTACTTTACAAAAGTCTCTGTGTACTCACTGTGTGCATTTCACTTCAAAGTATGCACACAATTTACCAAAGAAGTAGGAGACCAAACCCTGCCTTCCTATTAGTCACATTCTATTGGGAATAATTGTATACAGCACAACTAGACATCTATTGACTGAGCACCATGAAAGCATGGACATGATAATGAAGGCAAATAGCTAGAAAAAGTGATTCAGGGAGGCTAAATAAGTAGTAGTTACAGAGGAAGCTGCCGATACTATGTAGCGTATCTTATGCTGTCTCTTTTTGGGGCTCCAATTTGCCAGCTAAGCCCAATAAAATTTGTTTCCTTCTATCCAATACCTCTGATTTCTTTTCCTCTATCATTCATTTTCTTTACTCAATGATTTAAAAGTAACTGTCTTTTCCTACCTCACAAAGGTTTTGGTTGCTGACCAAAGTTTGACTAAATATCATTTCATGTATACTTTTCCAGTTGGAGATAGTAAGTGACAATACATACACTACTGTTAATTTTTCAAAGTGTTTATATATATATTTTTTCATCCTTTTTCCCCCAACAAACTCAGCAGGGAGGTGTCAAGTGCAAACCGCATACTATTGATGCATACTAGATGCATAACAGCTACACTTTAATTTTGCAACACTGTTCTACTTCTTTCCTGGAATCTCTCTTCATGAATTTCCTGAAAAGAGGAAAGCAGAAGAAAGGCATATCTCTATTACAATGACCTGCTTATTTTTTTTTTAATCACACTAATCACATTCTGTAATTATTTTATTTATTGGTTTAATTCTTTACTGTCAGTCTCCCCAGTAGAATGTAAAACTCCTTAAATTTACTCTCCTTGATTGTAAGGCTCATCTACCTTATTCTTTCACTGTAGGCACTCAACAAGAAATTTCTGAATTGATGAACGAATGATCAACAACACTATTTCTATTAAGGCAAATAGGTGATGATAAAAGAGGCCAATGAACAGACCTCATAGTGTAGAACTGATTAGCTATATTTTTACCCTTTTATTCTTCCAAGTATGGCCTGCACAGGCACAGGTAGTCTCCTTAGTTTTTACTTTTGCCAATTCTTCACCAAATAATTATTATTTTCTTTGTATAGGGTACTGTATGAAAAACTATAGGGGAGGCTCGGCGCAGGTGGCTCATGTGTGTAATCCTAGCACTTTGGGAAGCCGAACTCCTGTGATCAGGAGTTCGAGACCAGTCTGGCCAACATGGTGAAACTCCATTTCTACTAAAAATACAAAAAATAGCTGGGTGTGGTGGCACGTGCCTGTAATCCCAGCTACTCGTGAGGCTGAGGCAGGAGAATCGCTTGAACCCAGGAGGTGGAGGTTGCAGTGAGCAGAGACTGCGCCACTGCACTCCAGCCTGGAAGACAGGGCAAGACTCTGTCTCAAAAAAGAAAACAGAAACAAACAAAGAAACAAACAGTAGGGAATAAGAAATTTAAGACATAATCCTTGCCCCCAAGGAGCCTATGTGATTATGGCAATACCACAGTAACATAAGAGAGCAAATGACAAATGCAAAAAAAAAGTTATGCAGTCAACATGTGTTATCAATCAACAAAGGGAGAAACTGCCTTAGATTAGTATGATCAGGGAGGGCTGCCTGGGAGTGGTGGTAGTATTTGAGTTGAAGATAAGTTTAATTTCTGTCAATGAACAGGGTTTAATAGAGGGCCTTTAAACAAAATCATATTATGCCTTAACATACCCCAAGTTTAGATAAGAACATTTAATCAAATAATATAAACACTTTGAGATCCTCTAATAGACAATAGGTTGTCAATGCAAAATAGTTCTATTAGACTATTCGGGTGGCCTCCAAAGCAAGTTTTTAATGGCTTTATGTATGTTTAATCACACTCAGTTGGTCTAGCTTACTCTGCTTTAGTCCCATTAGAATTTAAAAGGTCAAGTTTCAAAAACCTAAAAAAGTGATTTAGAATAGAAATACCAGCTTAACCTTAACCACAGCTAAACTAACATTATAATAGTATTGAAAATAGTACCTTATGGCCGGGAGCGGTGGCTCACGCCTGTAATCCCAGCACTTTGGGAGGCCGAGGTGGGCGGATCACGAGGTCAGGACATCCAGACCATCCTGGCCAGCACGGTGAAACCCCATCTCTACTAAAAAAAATACAAAAAATTAGCCAGGCGTGGTGGCGAGCGCCTGTAGTCCCAGCTACTCGGGAGGCTGAGGCAAGAGAATGGCATGAATCCAGGAGGTGGAGCTTGCAGTGAGCTGAGATCACGCCACTGTACTCCAGCCTGGGTGACAGAGCGAGACTCTGTCTCAAAAAATAAAATAAAACAAAATAAAATAAAATAAAATAAAATAGTACCTTATAGAAAATACGTGGACAAAAGAAGAATATTAAAACTTTACAATTCTTGGTTGGGCACAGTGCCTCACACCTGTAATCTCAGCACTTTGGGAGGCTGAGGCGGGCAGATGGCTTGAGCCTAGGAGTTTGAGACCAGCCTGGGCAACATGACGAAACCCTGTCTGTACCAAAAATACAAAAAATTAGCTGGGCGTGGTGGCATGTGACTGTAGTCCCAGCTACTCAGGAGGCTGCAGCTGCAATAGGAGAATCATCTGAACCCTGGAAGTCGAGGCTGCTATGAACCATGATCATGCCACTGCACTCCAGGCTAAGCAACAGAGCAAGACCTTGTCTTAAAAAAAAGAAGAAGAACCCAAAAGTGTCCCCCAAGACCACTTTACAATTCTTTCCTAAGGTTATATTTTAAAAATAGAATTTTAGTAAAATTAGAATCACAATTTGAATTTTACTAAAAATTATGACTCACTGATAACTTTTAATGCATATTGCCTATCTGGGAGGGCACAGAGGCCTTATAAGTGAGTGAGAAAGGTGTAGACCTAACAGCACAGATAGGGAGCGATCTCTTGAAAATGACAGATCTGTTACAGCTCAGAAGGATAAGAGAGGAGTTTAGGAGCGTTTGCTAAAGCTTGCTGGTTGGAACTGTTGCTTTCTGCCTGAAGCATCCTATCCAGTCTCTTACCCTCACTCATGCTGCCATTAAAATATCTCCTGCCTTTTCTCGCATACGCATTGCTCAATTTCTTTCCCTAATATTTACATCTCGTTTCATTTACTGCAATTTCATAATGTTTTATATTAAAATGATTCCAAACTGTTATAATCTATGAGATCTATATTATAATCTGTGAGATTATAACAGTTTGCAGTCATTTTAATATAAAACATTATGAAATTGCAGTAAATGAAAAAAATAAATATTTTTTTGCTGCCATAGACAGGATTTTTTTTTTTTTTTTGAGATGGAGTTTTGTTCTGTCGCCCAGGCTGGAGTGCAGTGGCACCATCTCAGTTCACTGCAACCTCCACCTCCTGGGTTCAAGCAATTCTCCTGTCTCAGCCTCCCCGAATAGCTGGGATTTCAGGCGCGTGCCACCGTGCCCAGCTAATTTTTGTATTTTTAGTAGAGATGGGGTTTCACCACATTGGCTAGGCTGGTCTCAAACTCCTGACCTGGTGATCTGCCCGTCTCGGCCTCCCAAAGTGCTGGGATTACAGGCATCAGCCACCACGCCTGGCCCATAGATAGTTTTTTTAAGCTGCCGCTTTCATCAATTGAAAGGTCAGAAATTAGTCTAAATATGTGATCTTCTCCTTTTTCTAAAAAAACAGTGTTTTGGCATTATTTAAAGTAATAATTCTTTATTTTTATAATAATCTCTGTTATATAACTCCATTTCTCAGGAATTATAGCTCCATTTCTGGTATTTCCACACCTGCAGATATATAGAGGATTAAAAAGTGGATTAAGAAATGTCACCATAAAGCAAGCAAAGTCCTGAGGGAGACAGTCAGGGAGACAAGTAACTTAGTAAAAATGGAAGGTGCCAAATGATAATAAAACCAAAATGGGAAATCATGAAAATAAAATAACTATGCATTAAAAATATATTTGGACCAGCTCCTCTGAGCTCGTGTTTTGTAATATTAACTATTTAAACCTGCTTAAAATGAGAGCTTTGAGTTCTCAAAATCCTTTAATTCAGTTAAACATCCGCTACCCTGAAAGGACTCCACAGCATCCCATAAAACATTATTTATCTGTGTGCGTTAACTGCACGATACTGTAATTTCCAGAATAAATGCTGGGTGTAAATTGTTGTTTATGTTGGATCCTGACTGTCTTTACGAGAAACAAAGTGAAAACGGAATCTTCAGAGCTTTATTTCTTCCGTTAAAGTCTATTCTGCAGCAGGAAACATGCCTAGTGGAGTTTCTTAATGAACACTTATAAAGACTGTTGGTTAAAACCAAGTATATAGAATCACCTCCAAATGTACACCCTGTTTTATTCTACATTCTTTTCATTTAAATCAAGTTAAATTAAAGTGAAAGTAGCACCATTCACATTGTTATAGTTAAGGGTCTATCAGTATTTTTATGCAAAACCTTGTTGTCACACGTTTATAACTTGAAAGGGACAAGAAAATATTTTTTAAAAAGAACTTTAATACAGAGAAACTTGGCCTGGAAATGAATTGCTGTATTCATTTATCTTTAATGACTTTTTAAGGTCCATCTTGGGGCAAAAGATATAGATATCCTAGTGATTTAAAACATTTGGTTGGGATTTTCTTTGTTTTCCACCATAATAACTTTCAAAGGCATTTCAGCTACAAAATTGATTAAAACATGAAATTCTCTATGTGGGTGAATTTTCTAAAGGACATTAAAGATTAGAAATTTCATGTATCACCTCCTGACCTGCTGCCACACACTCAAAACACACAACAAAAATAATTACCTTTTCTTACAAATGAAAAATCAGGCATGGAGAAGTTACAAAAGTTTCAAAGTCAAATACGCATAGAACTATGTAAAATTTCAAAATTATCTTTTAAATTCTTTCTCTGGACACTTGGTAATTATTTCTTCCCAAACACCATTACTAAATTCTAAACAAGAATAGGTAGTCTTTCGATGCACGTATTAAGTATTCATTTAACACTTATTCTGGAAAAAAATAACTGCACAGATTTTAAGGCTAAGAATTTACTGTGCCTGTGCAGCAGCTGCTCTCACCTGATAAAATTGTGATGATTCTTTCTGAGCGATTATGACTTATCAGGTCAGTGACCAACAAACTATAAAATAGATTCTAACAGCCCCCAAAGGGTTGGTATAGACTCTTGAGTAAATAATATATGTAAGCGAGAATGGGGGGTGGGTGGAGAGAAAGAGAGAGAGAGAAAGAGAGAAACACAAGGAGAGAGAGAGAAAAAAATAGAGAAGGGCACACATATGAGTGTTATAGGACAGGAAGACAGAGTCCTTGATTTTAATCCCAGTTTTCTCACTCAGTAGCACTTCTTGAGACCAAAAGTCAGATAAAGAGATAGTACTGTTTTTAGAAAGAGAGAGGTCCCATAGCAGCTCTATAGAATTTTCTGGTATATGTTATTTTGCGCTGGATTTCATGTAAGCCATGAACTTGTTACTTTGCCTATACTTTACACACATATCTGAGAAGGCAACCAGTGACTTCTGGGAAAATCTACCAATCCTTAAAATGAATTCTAGAGAAGGAATATGAGATAGTACATTCCATTTTAGTGTCTTGTTCTACTTAGGACCTTAATAAATATAATTGCTATTCACATAAGTTTACGTTGGATTTAAAGGGATTCAAGGAAACCTTAATAAAGGAATTCAGACAGTGTGATAAAAATGGCCAAAGCTGTAAGCCTGTGTGTGTGTGTGTGTGTGCACATGTGTGTACAGATCCAGCTGCTTACAACCACAACCAATATGAGGGAGGAACTTTGATCTATATACTGTACTTAAGTCAAGTTTTCCTAATTGCATCAGCTTCCCTGGAGGTTTCTGCTGCTTTATTGCTGGAGTAGATGCTATAGAACTTCTCTCGGGTTTAATGGCGTAGTAAGAGTTGTATTTGCTTTTCAGATTTTGAAAACTGGATACAAACGGTTGTCTAGGTTTTAAGACTACAGATTGAGTGACATCATTCATCCCAGTAGGAACATGTCACTGTGGTCCTCTGGTCACTCTTCACTTAAAGAACTGCAACATGAAGTAAGCATGATAGGTTTCAGGTTGTGAGTCATCCTAGCTCTTACTAAAGGGGGGCTCTCAATCTTTCTCTGGAGATTTGCAAGGTGGGAGTATAAAGAGAGGCTTAAGGATGAGGCAAGGATGAAATGGTTTCTACAAGTCCCCTCTAAGAGTCCAGGGGGACACTTAGAAGTCTATCCCTTAAAACTTTGGATTCTTTTTTTCTGAGTCAGAACTTGGGTCTTCAAATTGTGGCAAAGCCTAGAATGAAGAAGCAAGGGGAAGGAGGGAGAAGGAAAGATAAATGTAAGAACAGAGATGGTTTTCCAGAGATGAGCATGGGATATTTGCCAAACAATCCACACTACTCTTGACTCAAAATAGTTCTAGCAGTTTTATGAGCAATGGCTTAATTTCTCTCTAAAATTACACAAGTGGCATTTCTTGGTGTGATTTTATAGAGATATTACGGTTGTTGTTTTTCCCAAGGGAATCCAAATTAGGTATGGGTTAGGATGGCTACAGGATACTTCTCTTAGGCATAGGTGCCGGACTCATCTCTCCCCACTGAACCTGAACCCTGATGTGTTCTATAATGAAACCTCTTCTTCTATACGACTGTGGAAGAGACCAGAGCCAATGCCACCTCATACCTTCCTTATCTCTCTCTGAGAGATCAAGAGATGCTCTGGCTGCCACCAAGGGGAGGCAAAAGACCAGAGTTCAGATAAACTTTTGATAAAGTGCCATAGCAAACCCCTCATCAGAAGGCAGGAAAGGTCACACAGTAAAAAAATAATAATAAGAAGAAAATATAACTGCTTTCTTATGAGGAAAATATTATGAGTTCTTCCCCTTTTTCAGCTTTTATGGAAGGAGATTCTGCCAGTTCCTTCAGAAAAAAATAAGAAAAAGTAGTTTTAAAATGAGATTATGCACCTTCAGGGTGCCATTAGGAAGTTTTACTGTACTGAGATGACATGAAAGCTCTGGAATTAATATCCCTGAGATGCTTCAAACCTGCAATAGCAATTATTGTACTACGTGTCCCTGGATAAATAATAGGGCCATTCAACTAATTAGCTTCAATGATTTCAGCTCCCTGTAAATTCTCTCTCACTTGGCTATAAAAATAACACTAGGAAAACTTTTGGTAAGAGAAACTTCCTTCAAGAGATGTTTTCTTTTCCTTTTTTCCCCCTTCAGTTCATAATGTGCAATGTGTAAAGTAACTTTCCTTTCTAATCACAAAGCTAGAATGGAATATACGAAATTTGCACATTATTAATTGCCATTTACTGCTACCGAACATATTGATTTAAATCTCTAAATCTTGCCTTCCACTTATGACATAAACATTTTGAGAAATTTAAACTAGTTTCTTGATACACAGTATAAGCAATCATGTCTGCATGGGCAATAAAGTATAAATCCCAAGTGCACATACACATAGAGGTATTGTTACAGAGAAATGAAAGAATTACTTGAGTCCACACTACAATATATTATAGCCATGTTATTTTAGAGAATTTTGACAACACATTAGCTTTTTAATGGTGTTCATGGAACATTAATTCATTCTGTTATATTTACTGAATGCCTACTAGATGCAAGATGTAAAGTTGCTTCTGTATGTTGTCTTGGAAGAGAAGTAGATCTATTTAACTTAAACATGGTATTATTCCTGCTTAAAGTGACAAGGATTCTCCTATACTTTTGTCACCTAGAAATACCATAAAATTCTGCAAATTCAAAGCAATAAGGATGTAAACTTCAATAATACAAGCAAATACAATTCTAACATCATCAGCAATGGTCTGAAAATCTATGATATGATCCCAAGAGCACTTGAATGTTCTTATAGCTTGGGGTTTTGTTTTGTTTTTCTTTTTTCCTTTGTGTAAGCTGTTGAGATTTCTTCTTTCCCTTTCATGGAAACTTCTCTACACATTGAAATGAATCAGAAGCTCCTCCCCTGGATGGGCTAGTACTCCTCCTTCAAATGCTGAACGTCATCACAGGAGAGACAGAGGGACCTAGTGAGAGGCAGATGGTGATAAGCTCACCCTTGGTGAAGAAAGGAAGAGGAAAAGAGTCTGAAACCTCTTATTGGGCTTATCTTGTTTTTAATTAACAGAATATAATTAAAATTAAAGCCAGACAAAATGACTGGATCTTAAATCAGAATTATGTCTAAGAGTGGAGACTGCAGTCATCTGTTTGCACTCATTAGAGGTGACCTCCACTACTTTCTGGGTCTCCCATTTTGCACTGCTACTTATAGGCAAGTTCTTTTTTTATTTCTTAGCCACATAAAAAAGGATTTTTTTCGTTTCTGTACCAATACTAACTAAATATATATATCTGTGTATATACATACACACACACACACATATATATATAGTTGTACTGCACATTAGGATAAAGAATACGGTATAACAGGATACAATATAATAGATTTTTAAAAATCATGACCTTCCTCTGTAATTATTACATTCAAAATGATTCTCCTAAAATTGTTAATCGTGTAGTCTGGCAGAGAAACTAACTTTCCAGTAAAAAAATTGAATGTTAAAATTTTCCCTAACTTAAACAAAATGTGGCTAGAGATTATAGTTTTTGTTTTACAATCATCCCACAATATTCAAACCTTCTAGTCTCACCACCTCAAAATCTACACCTAAGAGCTACCTAGGAGGTTTGTAATATCAACCCCCATAATTTTTCCTTCCAAGAGATCTGCAGCCTCAGCTTATGAAAAATGCAGTCTGTTCACCCTAGGAGAATATAAGTCATAATGTTTGTTTTGGAAATCTATTTTACCCAATATTTCTCAATGAAATAAATTGTATAAATGAAATAAAACTGACACTGCAATATTTACTAAATCACTACCGTCTGCTCTCTGCTTAACACTCTGGCTATCATTGGTTTCTCCTTCTTGTTCAGTTTAGCAGCCAAAAGAGTAAAGGAAAAAGGTTTCTGCAAAGATGCATTTTTAAATCAATATAAACAAGGTTATAAAATAGCCACACTTAGCATGGTTTCCTCCTTCCTTGTCATCCCCATGCATTTGTCACTTTCTCACTGGCTTCTCTTTTTAATAATGTGCATTCTTCAGTTTACCAAAATGTATGTGTGTGTGAGGAGTTCACACATAGAACTAGGGCAAAAAGGTCCAGAGTGTAGTATAACAGAGAAAAATTCAAGTAAATCAATCCCATGTAAAATTTATTAATGGTCTGATATTACATACAGACTAAATGATGAAAAAAATTGGTTTTTTTTTTTTTTTTTTTTTTTTTTTTGAGACGGAGTCTTGCTCTGTCGCCCAGGCTGGAGTGCAGTGGCGCCATCTCGGCTCACTGCAAGCTCCGCCTCCTGGGTTCACGCCATTCTTCGGCCTCAGCCTCCCGAGTAGCTGGGACTACAGGCGCCCGCCACTGCGCCCGGCTAATTTTTTCTATTTTTAGTAGAGACGGGGTTTCACCATGGTCTCGATCTCCTGACCTTGTGATCCGCCCGCCTCGGCCTTCCAAAGTGCTGGGATTACAGGCGTGAGCCACCGTGCCCGGCCGAAAAAAATTGTTAATTATAATTGACATTCTTATTTGAAAATAACTATTAATAAAAATGAAATATTTAAAGGTGAAAGTGGTTAGCCAAAAGATACTTTTTAATATCAAGTCTACAAATAAAAGGAAACAAAAATATTTTCAGGGCCCTGAGGAGCAAATGTTCCTTTTAGTCTGTGGCATCACAGAGTCACACTCTTGTATTGACAATGAAGGAGACTAGACTCCACCAGCCTCCAAGTCCTAGTTTTCAGGATAGCTGTAAGGCAGTGTACAAAGCTTCATGCAGAGAAATTCTCCTGTATTCTATGGAGAATTTGATTCATGAAGGATCAGGCTGATCTGCTTATCAGTGCTGAGAAAGTCTTGCAAAGGACATGGCCTATGAAAGGAGAGAAGGAAGGTAAAAATAGGACAGGAGGCTCTGAGGGATCCTTTGGCAATTGAAGGTAAGGAAGGAAGAAGCTAAGTTATAAATAAAAAATATTTCTAGAAATGGTATGTGGATGATGCATTATTAATGATTGTGAAATACATCTCAATATGGAGGGGAGAGTGACCACATCTTAAGATGGAATAGAGCCAATATCACAAGTCACTTGGTCCAAACACTGCTGATGCTCTTGTGATTTTAGAAGGATGCAAAATACCCCCGAAAGTCAAAGAGGTTTTAAGTTTTCATAAGTCTACTTGATTAAGCACAAGGATGATACTAAAGAACTAATATGCAATAAAGAGATGAAAAAACACACAATGTTATTTTGATAATCTCAAATGTTTAAGTCTCACAACTGTATGACAGCCTAGCTTACTGTCATTTAAAAATATTTTTATTGTATTTTAAAACATTGATCTTAACTTTTAAAAACAAGTCTCATTACCTACTGAGTCTAGAAAGTACTGACTGTAGCTCGAGGTTATGAAACTGAAGGATTCCTGACTTACTGTTCTCCATTTTAACCGCTAGATGTACTTTCTGTTAACACATTCTGGGGCTAAAAAATATTTGCCTTTTTCATATTTACCTGGATTCCCAAATATGTTATCAAAACAGTAGTTAGCCACTTTACTACAAATACAAATCTTACATGTGGAGCTATGTATGAAGGTATTATAATTATAGCAGTAACGCAAATATGGTAAAGAGAACCAAGACAAGTGACAGATGGTCACAGACTTAAGACTTATAACTTAAAAATGCAGCTTCACTTTGAAGGATGTATTGTGGCACATCCATGGACATTCAGAAAATTTGTTGGAAACTTACAAAGAAGGAAGACGGTTAGTAGGTTAATGTACTCTTTTCTTTTTCTTTCTTTTTTTGTTATCTAGATGGGAGATTTAGTCCTGGTGCCTGAATTTGAGGGTCTCTCACACTGCTCATCTCAACAATCAATTTTTACTGCTGTAGAAGATAATAGTGGTAATAACACTATAGAAAAAACTACCATGACCTATAACTATAAGTTATTACAGTCTTAAAAAAAATAACTGTAGTGTATGGAGCTTCTTCATTTCCTGAAGTAGAAGAGAAGCTGATAGTTGGAGCCTCTGAAGCTGTTCATATATCTCCTGAATGCATGCAAGAGGTTGATTTGCTCACAAAGGAAGAGCAGCTTTGAGAATGGGCCACATGGATGAGAAAAGCAACCCAACATTTGAAATCTGCTGAGGACAGTCACCTTCTGGCTCACCTGTCTTCTTGTACTGAGTTCCAGCAAAAAGCTCACATCATGACACACTAGTGCTTTATCAACCTACAACAAAAAAAGTCAGAATTCTAGGCTAGTTAAAGTGATGCTCTTATGTAGCAAATTGTCAGTATTTCCAACAGGACAGTACTCTGATGGTGCTTTTGATACTGAAATTTCAAAGATCTCTGTTCACCTGAATGACAACCAAAAATTAAGTCTCCCACAAAGCTCAAAATGTTCTTCTATTGCATTTAACAGAGAAGATGCAAAATATAAAACTTTATTTCATCCTGGTGTGCAGATTTCCATATGCTTAACAAGAACTCACCTGGTTTCCATATTATGTGAAAAGATTGTCCTTATAAGACAAATTATATTCTAGTCACTTTCAAATGAAGTGGATTCACCAAGCACACAGTTTATCTCAGGATCTGGAAGCCTTCCTTAAAGCATGACTGTGCAACAAAAGAGTTTTAATGCCACTCCACTCTGTAATGCACTGCATACTAACAAGATTTATATACATTACTGGTGCCGTTAAGGAAACTTAAATGACTTGCAGTTTCTCTAGATGAGATTTTTAAAAATCTTAAAAAGGGTGTGTAGCATACAAATGAAATCAGATTACATTAGAAGTTGTTTAAAAGTACAAACATAATACTGCTTGTGTACCAGCTATGGAACACACAGCAAAGATTCGTTTCACTTCAGACAAGCATTCTACAGTCACTGAACATAAACAACCATAAAGTTACAGCTGCTTTTAAAATGTCACTTAGGGACAAACTGTATAGACGGGAAATTAGATAGTGCTGAATGGTTCTGGAGAAGGATAAGGCCTGTACTCTGAACTCCTAGCTCTGCATTCATGAGAAAGAATAAAATATTTCTCATCATTCATCATGTTTTCATATGTAGGTACCTATACCTACAATGTGATCCAAATAATTTATTAGATTCAGAATGATTAATACTTTCCAAACTATACTTAAAATTGAGTCTAGTTATATTGTATGAAAACTGAGAAAAATGAGGTAGATGATGTTTGGGTAACAATTAAAATTTTAGGCAGATGCTTGAATGCCCATAATTTTTTAAAATCAGGGACTCTACAGTACATGCTGCAAAAATGACTCAAGCTAGGATTTCCAGTTAAATATGCTAAGACAGGGCAATATACTTTTAGTAGGCTGAATAAAACATAGAATAACCTATATTTTAAAAGTACATAACGATGTCAAGTCTTTAAGCTTTCAAGCAGAGAATTTGCAATAAAATAAAATCATTAGGCAAAGAGTGGTCACTGTTATGATGAGAAGAAAAAAAACTCAAAATTCTCATATCTATTATTATATTAGAATAGTTCACTTTCTTCTCTACATAATAATATTGCTTATTAAAGAGCCATTTATGCATACCTTATTATTATTTATGAAGTTACAAATACACACAGTGTCTGATAACTCATCTCTCTGTATTAAATAGGAACATACATTGTTTTATAAAATGTCTGCCTTTTACATAATGTGCTAGGTAACAGCTTTCCATAGCATAATCATGAATGCATTATATAATGTGCTTTATAAGAAGTTATTAAGGATTATGACTATAGCAATGTAATTCTAATATAAATATGAATAAAGCATTTAGGAATGATATTTTCACTTAGACTGTCACCTATATAATTTGCAGCAATACAATTATCATAGGAGAAGACATACCACATTTACAGAAAAAGCTGTTTCTATGAATGTTAGTAAAAATTCTATAACGTAGGTGTTTTTCTAGCAATTTCATAAAACCCATGGCTTTATAAACATGAGAAGAATCCACAATGCCACCTACAGTATTCTTGACAGCAATCTTGCCTTGGCAGGAAAAAAGATTAGCTTTATTTGCAAAGCCAGGTGCGTGTAAATTTCCAAACTGCAAGTAGGTGGCAGTGGAGACATTTCTGGATGGCTCTTCTCAGTTGGAAATGTAAAAGAAGGAAGAAGCCTCCTTAAAAACAAGTTAGAAACATACTAAAATAAATAATTTCCTGAAATGTAACCTTCCAGATCACCATTAAGAGCTAATAAATTATTTGTCTTTAGGGACCAAAATCCCACCAATCTCTTAATGAAGACATCCATGGCACGAAAAGTGAGCAGCACAGATGACAAAATTAGAAAAAAATGAAAAGAGAGAAGGGTTGGACAATTGTTTCCCACAAATCTAAAAGAAGTAATTAGGAATTTGATGTGGACAAGAAACTCCGAGGCTAGCAGCATGAAATACATAAATTTAAAACTAGTAACTTAGCATTTTAAGAAGCCATTAAGAAATCTCCTGTTTGAATATGAATTTAAGAGTAAGGCAGATGAGTTCATTAGGATCTGGTCTTTAATGAAGAATATCAATTGGGTCCATCAAAAAATTGTGTACAAGAGGCTATTAAACAATGTAGACATATTTAAAGCATGCTCAACTCTAAACAAACACTAGAAACATTAGGATAAAACCACCTAAATTGTCTTTCAAGGTTAATGAGTTGGCAGTTAGATTCATTCCATTCTCAAGTTTACCTGCAAAGATAAGCAGGGTCATTAAGTTGTATTATCAGTTCAATCTAATTGATTTGACTTGTGGACATCATATTAGAAACTGGAAAATGCCCAAGAATAAACACTGGAGGAGTGTGTGTATCAATATAGATGGGAAGAAACAGGTAAATGTATTGTAAGAGGGAAAAAAGGGAAGTTAGTGATGTTACTTATATCAGAATCACCATGTGAAAAGAAATGAAGGTAAACGTCCAGATCAAAGCTTTTTCACACCATGGCTATCTCGAATCAGCTTTTCTCCTTTCCTTAATTAGTTAACCACACACACACACAGTTTAACAACAAAGGCAACCAAGTAGTCAAGGGATGCAAGAAACCTGGTGAAAACAAATGCCACATTCTTAGTACTACTGTTCCCCTGCCTGGAACATTCTTCTATTCATCTTTTAAGATTCACCTCAAAAATCCAGATACTCTAAAATGCTGTTCAGAATCCCTGATGTGAAATTAATCACTCCCTCTCCTGCAGTATTTTTTAAAAACTTCTATTATAGCAATTATCACATTTTAGAATTAGAATTATTATAGCTGTGTTTGGGTCTGAATGACCCCCAAGTCTGCAAGTCCTAGGAGGGCAGGGGTCAGTCCTTAACAATTTTTGGAAAATTTCTGGTGCCATGCTCTCCAAGGAGAGGATGCCTCATGTGTGTTTATCTGAATTAGTTGAAAGGATGACTTAAAACCATCTCTTAAAATACGCCATGTTTCAATGTTGTGGACAGTAAAGAATCTATGCTTTGGTGAACAACAGAAGAGTGACATGCCTGTGGCTCACTCTGAATAGAGCCTTATAAAGCCTTAAAAAGAAATGTGGTACCAACCTTTACCTTCTCCCTATATACCCAGTAATCCTTGGAAGCTACAGGGTTAGTTTGGTTGCTAGGAGTAACGCTTGAGAATTATTAGTGAACTGGCATCCTGGAAGCAGTAGGGGGCGTTTTACGCTGAGGATGCTATTGGAGGATGTGCTCACAGACTGTGTGATGGGCGGTCACCTAGTCATTGTCCTGGTGACCTATTAAATGTAAGCAGCAGGAGGCATAAGTCAGGCCTGGTAGCAGTGATCAGAGTCATGGGGGAACAAACTGTAAAAATTCCAAAAGCAAGGGCCATACTGAACCCAGAATTCTCAAATTAAGGAAGAAATTTCTTAGGCTAATTAATAGAGTTTGTTACTTAGGTTTCCCTCATCAAAAGGGATATGGTGTCATTTTTTTCTACCCTTTCTGTTCCTTGCCCCTTTATGGCATTACAGGCTCCTTTTGTTTTATGGTAGGGGAAAAAAACCATACACACAATGAAAGAATATTGAAAGAGTACTGTAAAAGCTCCCCTGAGAGAGAAAAATCTCTGAAAGTCATTCTTCCTCTTGGAAAGGCGTTGGATCAATTTCATTCTTCTCCAGATAACACATAAAACTCAGCAGCAGGCTATGTAAGTACAACAAAGTTTCAGTGAAGGTTTCTTTCTTGCTGCCAAGGGTCTGCAACTTCGAATTGCCTGAAATACTGGACATATTGAGACGTGAATGCTGCAAACATCTAAAAATATTAGTAGTGTGGCTGCCTACAAAGAAGATGGTGGGCCTACCTGAGGCTGCAGAGCCTCTTACATTGGAGGGTCGGAGAGAATCATCCACCTGCAGGAGGCCCCCAGTCACGAGGTTAGAAGACCATATTTAAGAATAAGGAATCACTGTCCAAGTTCTAACTCAAACCAGTACATTTTAAGAGTCTCACTAGACAGCAAAGAGATAATAAAAATGACTCACCAAAAGGCGTATATTAAAATTGAACTGGGATGCATTTTTAAGAAAGCCAGAAAACTCTAAGAGCATAGCTTCAGAATAAGAACAACACACGTTTTTTTGGGGGGGAAGTTTAATAAACTGCAGTTTTGGATTACCTTAATCCATATCCTTAATCCACAAAATTCTGTCATTCACTGCTTTGGACAATGTGACATTATATTTTATTGTAAAGTATTATAGTATATTTCTGTTTGATGAGTAAAAACTTGAACAATTAAAAGAAACAATGTGTACTGTAATCTCATTGCATGAAGATTTGATTTTCCTATTCTGTTGTACATTTTAAATTTCTTATCCTGTTAAAAAGCCCATAAAACAGATTTTGTGAACATACGTTTTAGGAGACTATGCCAAAGTAAGGAGTGGTAAATCCCTCAATCACAGACATAATCTTTAGAAGTCAACATTTAATTATTCAGCCTGTGGATTTTCCATGCTTTCCTGTACCTCCTCCTTGGTATTTCATTGCACACACACACACTTCTTTTAGAAAGCAGGCAAACAGAAGAAGTAGAAGAGATGAAATTCAGACTTGAAGATGTGGATATCTGTAACATTACTTTGAAATGTCAGCAACGAAAAAGAAGCTAAAAGATAATAAATAAAAAATTGTTATAATTTACGAATAGCTTTCATTTGAAAACAATATTTCATATGTAATTTTTTTCAAAGTCTGTTTAAAAGTTTTTGCAAATTAGTTGTGGTTAGGATGTTTCAAACTAACACAGTAAATAGATTTTCACCTCAAAATTTTACCTACTTAAAAACATTTAAATTTTACTTAATACTGACTTTTAGGTTAATTCTTCAGTAAACAAAGTGAGAGCTTGTCATTAACTACCAGCAGGTGGTGGTATTCACAAATAGGGTACAAGAAATACTGAAAGGGCTATGAATATAACCAATATGTGGTTCAGATTTATGGATTATGGATTTTAAAACATTTTTAATGGAGTTGTCAGCACACTGAAACTACTTCCATTCCCATCTGTTCCATGTAAATGTGGAAACTTGGAAGTCACCTTAGAATATGTGCCTGTAGAAAGTTTTGCATTAAGAACATTGGGTCTCTTTATAAAAGCAGACAAATATTTTCTATTTTTAAATATTTAAATTTTCTGTATAACAATAAGCTTCAAACATGCACAAGTATCCAGACTCTTCCAATATTTTGGGGCCTCTAGGTTTAGAATCTGATCTATCTTCTATTCAGGGCAGACATGTATCAAGAGGGAGCACTGACTGTATACTTTAGCCAAGCTAACCTGAGCAAATGCTGAGTGGTAGGCACTGTGCACACAGTTGCTAGGGAGAAAATATGTCCGTTCTTGTCTCCAAAAATAAAACTCCCAGGTTTCAGAGGATACAGAAGCAACAAGAGGCAGTGAACTCCAGTCATCGAGTCAACAGCTTCAGGGGCTTTAGGAACAGGCTGAAATTATTTGGTTTTGACCGCCAGATGACCTCTATTGCTGCCCAGTCTGATGGACAGTCGGACCATTAGTTCTTTTAACACACATTCTTTGCCTGAAACACAGACACCACTCTGCGTTTGCACAGAGCAAGAAAGGAGAGCAAACGAGAGTGTCTGAAAGGGAGAGACAGAGACGCACACTTGAAGAGAAACTTCTAAATCAGCCGCAACCCTTCTACTGGTCTAGGGCCTAGGGCTAGAGGAATTCAATCCAAGCAAAGAGACATCAGATCATTTTTATAAAAATCTAACTTAAAAATCTGACTTTAGACTACAATTAGGCAAGATTGTATCTAATAAATGTCCAAAACAAAAACGTGGAAATGCTTAAAATTGATTTTTTTGGTATTTTCTAAAGCATTTGATATCTAGCTTAAAAATCAGCAACATTACTTAATATACACACATACATACACACACACACACACAGAGATCAGAAATAAAGAGGTCTTACTATGTTCCAGCTAATATTAGTTCAGGCTTACTGCAAAATTGTTTTCCACTGTATACTACCCAGTTCTTTGAAATCCATTTAATGAATTTAATTCCCAGGCCACATAATTGTAGTATATGAGATTCAATGTACATTTTATTTGTTTATTTGGTATGCATGTGTTTTGATGTGTGAATGAAAAGTAACTTTGGTCTTCTTATTCTTATAAAACAAATCAGGAGCTAAGCTTTGCTTTCAGACAACCTATTAATCCAAGGCAAAACTGAAAAGCACGAAGATTGTACTCCAAAGAGACCCATAAAGATACTGAACTTTGCCAGGAAAAGGGGAGGGAAAAGGGAGTAGAAAAGGAAGTTTAGGTAGAGGATAAAATTTTCTATAGATGATGAATCATTCTATCTTTAAATAAAGCAATATTTAAACTTACATTTAATCAAATCAACAACACACACACACACACACACACACGCCCTCTATCTCCATTTTCTTGTGGCTGTGGCTGACAGAACTGTGCTTGTCCCCAGCCTCTTCTGATTTTCCTCTTGGGATAAGTGATGAGCTATGCGGCAGTCAACGAGGAAACATCTGTTTGACTTTCCGAAGCTGGCATGGGGAGCTGAAGTCTGAATCACAAATGCCACTTTCACAAACAGGTCTCCCACAGGAACCTTGCTAAAAACATGACTCTACTGGGGTGAGCCACAGCTCTGGTGAGTGATGGGGAAGGCTGCTCTCCTTTCCAGCTATCTGAAACAATACACACTTTTTATAGGATTTGTCTGTGGTGGGATTTAATGAATTCCAATCTGTTAACAGACATACCTGAATCCAGTTTTAATTTGGAAAGTTAGTTCATACTAAAGCTCCAAAGACTCTAAATCTGGGAATTTTTAATTAGTAAGAAAGCTACGGCTGGACGCGGTGGCTCACTCCTGTAATCCCAGCACTTTGGGAGGCTGAGGGAGGCGGATCACGAGGTCAGGAGCTCAAGGCCAGCCTGGCCAACATGGTGAAACCCCGTTTCTACTAAAAATACAAAAAAATTAACCAGGCGTGGTGGCAGGTGCCTGTAATCCCAGCTACTTGGGAGGCTGAGGCAGGAGAATTGCTTGAACCTGGGAGGCGGAGGTTGCAGTGAGCCAAGACCGTGCCACTGCACTCCAGCCTGGGCCTGTCTCAAAAAAAAAAAAAGAAAGCAAGCAAGCTCTGACACTGTGGTGTGTGGTTACTGTGTATTCAGAAGACACACAAAACCTCAAATTAGTTTTTAAGCATATTGACGTGGTACTTAAAAATCAGCACATAGTTTTCACATTTTATTTTATTCTAGTATTGTCATCAACAACGTGAATAACTCAGAACACCACTCTGGCTAGAGGTGTGTCTAACACACCTGAACTGTAACCTTTCACTTTTTACCCCCATGAAACTAGGGAGAAAACATCTTTGGGAGCTGCATCTGCCCAAAGCCAAACTCCTGTGGTAGGTGGAACAGGGAGCTGGCCATGCTCCAAATGCCTCCCCTGTTAGAATCTTCACATCTGCATGTCTTTTTAGGTTGTTCAAGTTTTCAGTTAAACTCATTTTTTAAAACCTCTTTTCTTTAGTTTAGTGATTTTTCTCTTTATGAAAAATGACTACTTGCTGTTTGATTCCTCTCTTGGGATATTTACTCATTCTCTCCTGAACAGGGCTCTCATTTCCTTGTCAGCACTTGGTTTGGCTGACATCATTGTATGATTATTAACCTGTGAGTGAGCTGGAAATATTTTAGAGACAATCTAAACACACACCCACACCTACCCACACCCACGCATACACCAGCCTAGTCTATTCAACTGAAGTATTTGGCAAAAATAATAGATTTTATAAGCTATATCAAATAGGTCTTCATGTAAATTGTTACGCTGCTGCAAACATCATGCTGCATATTTCTACTTCAAAGGCAGAGAGCATTTGTGTCAGAAAGGAGTTCCTTTATTATTTAAAGATAGTTTCCACCTATCAGAACAGATGGATAGTTGTTGCCTGTAAAATACGAATTATACTATACCTAGCAATAAATACACTATTGAAACTGTTAGTTCAAGAAATCAAGTCTGTGGCTGGAAAGCAACTTAATTTAGAAATTCTGTTTTCCTTTTCTTTTTCTCTTTCTTGAAGTTTAAAAATGATATTTCTATTTTACAATTACTAGAGAGAATTCTTGGGTGAATAAAGTGGAAATGTCCAAATGTACACGAATTATCTTTCTTTCTGTGACTAGACTAACACTCAACACGAAATGCTTTCACTACTTCAATGAAAGCCCTCATAGAACATAGCAGATGGCAGAATTAGCACATAGAATATCATTTTATCATGAAAAAAATGTGATGCCAAGTAAAGAATTATTTTCCTCAAATTTGTTTTCCACACCTTTCCCTATACTCAGGGCTCTGAATGTTCCTACAGCATTTAGGATTTTCTGATAAATTTCCAACTTCTGAATTATGAACACTAGTAATCCTTTTTTAGCTTTAAGTGAAATTAAGACATGAAGTAGATATATAAGTTATTAGGCCTTAGAGAAAAAACCCACAAAATTAGATACTTCTCAACATACATTATTTAACTTAAACAATACCTCAATTTTACTTCATTCTCACAATCAAAAAATAATGTTGAACAAAAGGAACAGTAGTTGGAGAATTCTTCCAAAATCAATTTTAATTAAACACACACACACACACACACACTTTAATGTTGAATATGCCTGTTTAATCAATGATTTTGGCTCTAAGGTGATACAATCAGCATTTATACTTCAAATTACCACTTGGTACTAATAGATGCTCTATACACAAGTCCTTAAGGTCAACACCCAAATTATTGCCCTACATTAATCATTAATAACTTAGAATATGATAATTTTCTAAACCCATATTTTTCTAAAGAGCAAAAACACTTGTTTAGTTTAATTTGCTACTATTAAAATGATTTGTGATTAATTTAATATCAATTAATTTAATACTAGATTGCTTACAAAATTATTTACTATATTTCTGTTCTTTTCACCATTTGCTCTTAAGTACTGAGCCATGGGAGATGTTTAGGAACTCCGTTAGGAAGGGTAATTACAGAACCAAAGGTGGGGAGGACCTGACAAAATAGGTATCAACAGATAAAGGGAGGGAAGGGAGAGATGGAAAGGCACACCATTTCTCACGTGATTATGCACAGGTTGTTTATAGGTACCTTTACATTATTACCTCATGTTTGTATTATTATGTCCATTTTACAGACGAGAAAAGCTAAAATCAGAGAACTTAAATGACTTCTCTGAGATCATACAGGTAGTTAATGTAACAATCCAGTGTAGGGTTTGGAATGCTTTCCAAATGAATCTCATCAAATCCTTGAAAGACAGACATTACTCTCTAGAGTTTCCAAAAAAAAAAAAAAACTTGAAGAGGCCTCAATGCAATATAATAAGCCAATTATAAAAATGAGACGAAGATGCAAAGGATATCAGTCCTGGACAACCAAACAATCAGTAGCTAACCCTCCGAATACTGACCTGAAATAATAACATGACAAAAGACTACTTAAAACAAACACCCAAACCTGTATTACATTTTGTGCTTACTAGTCAAAAGTCCTAAATGACAGTTTTCTAAAACTTGAGTACAGACAATCCTGACTTACAAACCCCTGAGTTACCACCTATAATGTGTATTCATTGCTGTCACATCTGACACAGAGCCGCTGCGGAAAATACTTGGAAGACTGAAAAGGATATGTTGGTACGAAGCGGAGAGATTCAAGTTAATTTTTTTTGTTTGTTTTTATTGTTTTTTTTTTTTGAGATAGAGTCTTACTCTGTTGCCCAGGCTGGAGTGCAGTGGCATGATCTCGGCTCACTGCAACCTCTGCCTCCCGGGTTAAAGTGATTCGCCTACCTCAGCCTCCAGAGTAGTTGGGATTACAGGCAGGCGCCACCATGCCCAACTAATTTTTATATTTTTAGTAGAGAGGGGTTCTTACCATGTTGGCCAGGCTGGTCTTGAACTCCTGATCTCAAATGATCTAACCACCTTGGCCTCCCAAAGTGCTGGAATTACAGGTGTGAGCCACTGCGCCCGGCCTCAAGTAAATTTTTTTTTTTTTTTTTTTTTTTTTTGAGATGGAGTCTCGCCCTGGCTGGAGTGCAGTGGCGCGATCTCGGCTCACTGCAAGCTCCGCCTCCCGGGATCATGCCATTCTCCTGCCTCAGCCTCCTGAGTAGCTGGGACTACAGGCGCCCGCCACCGTGCCCGGCTAATTCTTTTGTATTTTTAGTAGAGACAGAGTTTCACCGTGTTAGCCAGGATGGTCTCGATCTCCTGACCTTGTGATCTGCCCGCCTCGGCCTCCCAAAGTGCTGGGATTACAGGCGTGAGCCACCGCGCCCGGCCTGGCCTCAAGTTAATTTTTAACCGTAATGCTCTACAAACCAAAACCACAGTAAGATTTTTAAGGTACTTGATAAAACAATTCTGAAATTTACATGAAAAATAAAGGGGTGAAAATAGCATTTTGAAATTTTGAAAGAGAGAAGTCATGACTGACACTAACAACATTTAAAACATTCTAGAGCTACAGTAAGTCTTAGTGCTGGTACAAAAATAGATAGAATAGGATAAAGAGCTCATTTTAGATATAATATACTAATATATAATATATTAAAAATAATGCACCACAAGTAGAATAGGGTGATTGAATAAATGATTTTGAAGAGAATAGCAATCTGGGACAAGATTAATTTAGATTCTTGTTTCACACTAATCAAAATAAATTCCACCTGAATTAAAGGTAAATACACGGAAGTCAAATTATAGAAAAACCAGAAAAGAACTGAATGTTCAACAAAACTCTAGAGAAGAAAGGACATTTTAAGTTAGAAGTGATAAAATAAATAAATAAATGTGCCAGGTTAAGAAAACAGAACAAAAAATAACTTCTGTGTGTAACAAGTATCTGTCTACACCAGGGCTAGAGAATGTGGCATAAGTGGGAAGAGCTTCAGGAAGTTGACCCTGAGGGACATGTATTTCCAGGCAGAGTTAACCTGCTATGAGGTCATATTCTTGTCCAAAATTATGTAACCCACATTGTCCAAATTATTGTGCTTCATCATTATTCCACCTTAAATGCCATCATTTAGAGATTCATTCATATTTTGAGAATACAAATATGTTTTGAAGGATAATGGAGATAATAATCACTCACAAATTGTCACAAACTAATTAGCTTAGCTTCCTTCTACTTTCCTTCCTCAGCTGTGATAAGCTACATTAAGATAGAGAGAGCTTTTATCTGGTGGGGAGGGAAAGTAAGTGATTTGGGAGTTTAATAAAAAATTTATTTTTTGTTATTAAAAAATGAGGCCAGATGTGCTGGCTCACATCTGTAATCCCAGCACTTTGGGAGGCTGAGGCGGGAGGATCACCTGAGGTTGGGACTTTGTGACCAGCCCGACCAACATGGAGAAACCCCATCTCTACTAAAAATACAAGATTAGCCAGGCATGGTGGCCCATGCCTGTAATCCCAGCTACTCAGGAGGCTGAGGCAGGAGAATCGCTTGAACCGGGAGGTGGAGGTTGCAGTGAGCCGAGATTGCGCCACTGCACTCCAGCCTGGGCAACAAGAGAGAAACTCCGTCTCAAAAAAAAAAAAAAAGAAAGAAAACAACTTTATTGTATTTTCTGAGTCCTAAAATATTAAAAACATAGTAAAATTTTAAACAATATGGAAAACATAAGTAAATAAAAATCATCAAAAATATCTCAGTATGGCCGGGCGTGGTGGCTCAAGCCTGTAATCCCAGCACTTTGGAAGGCCGAGACGGGCGGATCACAAGGTCAGGAGATCGAGACCATCCTGGCTAACACGGGGAAACCCCGTCTCTACTGAAAAATACAAAAAACTAGCCGGGCGAGGTGGTGTAGTCCCAGCTGCCTGGGAGGCTGAGGCAGGAGAATGGCATAAACCCAGGAGGCGGAGCTTGCAGTGAGCTGAGATCCGGCCACTGCACTCCAGCCTGGGCGGCAGAGCGGGACTCCGTCTCAAAAAAAAAAAAAAAAAAAAAAAATCTCAGTATTTGTGACTTTTCTTTCGGATAACTTTTTTGCATACATGCACGTGCTCACACATACACACCGAATTTTAGCAAAATCAAGTCAGTCTTTAAAATTTTTTAAATTAGTTTAATATTATTTATTTATTTTTGCGACAGAGTCTCACTCTGTCACCGAGGCTGGAGTGCAGGGGTACAATATCGGCTCACTACAACCTCCACCTCCCGGGTTCAAGCGATTCTCTTGCCTCAGCCTCCTGAGTAGCTGGGATTACAGGCGCGTGCCACATGCCAGGCTGATTTTTGTATTTTTAGTAGAGATGGGGTTTCTCCATGTTGGCCAGGCTGGTCTTGAACTCCTGACCTCGTGATCTGCCGGCCTTAGCCTCCCAAAGTGTTGGGGTTACAGGTGTGAGCCACTGTGCCTGGCCCTATTTTTTATTTTTGATCTTTTTAAGGCTAGTCAAGTGAACAAGTAAGTCTTTAATGCTGTTTTGTAGCACGTTTTTTCACCTTCTAAAAGGTCAAGGCTATTTTTTACCAAAAAAGTAGATTGTTATCATTGTGTTTATAACGTACTGTTCATGATTCAGATACATTATAATTTATTTAACAAATCTCCCACTGATGGATACATAGGTTGTTTCCAAATTTTCACTATAATTATTAATGCTGGAATTCAATTTTTGTACAAATGAATTTAGAAATGCTTTTAAAGGTAATCCAGGTTTAAGGGTGGGTACATGAGCATGTGGTGAACCTGAGCAGAAGAGAGGTGTCAAAAAGAGATAGGAGAGCATCAAGGAAAATTTTGCTTGTTTCTTTTTTAAACATTTCCTGTAGCTGGCTTTGCGCCTGGAAAATAGGAAGAAACTCCTATCACACACCTCTCTATTTTTAAGCTCCAGAAAAAAGGTTAGTGACCTATAATTAGCCACATCAGCAATTACATACACTTTTTTGGTCTGGTCTAAGAATCTAAACACTATATTTCTATGATAACCATATTATGACTACCAACAGTTTTTAAATTGGAAAATATATAAACTTAAAGTCAACAAAATAGCAATATTCATTCAATAAACCTGACAGTGATATTAATATTCGTGTTTCTTTGTTTCTTTTTTTTTTTTTTTTTTGAGACAGGGTCTCACTCTGCTGCCTAGGCCAGAGTACTGTGGCACAATCACAGCTCACTGCAGCCTTGGCCTCCTGGACTCCAGCGTTCCTCACACCTCAGCCTCCTGAGTAGCTGGGACCACAGTGTGTGTCACCACACCTGACTAATTTTTTTAGTATCATTTGTAGAGACAAGGTCTGGCTTTTTTACCCAGGTTGATCTTGAACTACTGGCCTCAAGCAATCTCCCTGCCTCGCCTCCCAAAGTGCTGGGATTACAGGCATGAGCCACTGCACCTGGACTATTCTTGTTTCTTGACTTGTTTCTCTAGTTCAATGATTTTTAAGAGCTGGTGGGAACTGGATTAAAATAAATTTGGAACTTTTCAAACCAAGCATACTTTCTCTGATCTGATTTGACTTGGGTGAGGACACTTATATTCCGAAAAATCTCCTTAGGGGATTCTGATACATGCCTCCTATGTCACTTCTACGTCCTGTCTGAGAAGTGTTGCTTTTTATCTATTGTTACTTTATCAATTTATGTTTTGACTTCCTGAGAAAATTGACATCCCCCTTTTAAAGAAACATGGAAGGGTATACTTCTTCTGAATCTCAAAGTTAATTTTAATGCTTGAGCATCATAAATATATAACATTTTACTGGATAAATGAATGATAGATAACTATGTACTTTGGCTATTTAATTCATGTAGAAAATTTAAATATTATAAAAGCAGCAATGATTCTCAGATGTTTTCAAAATAAGTCCTCTTCCTTTTTTTTTTGAGATGGAGTCTCACTCAGTCACCTAGGCTAGAGTGCAGTGGTGAGATCTCAGCTCACTGCAATCTGTCTACTGGGTTCAAGCGGTTCTTCAGCCTCAGTCTCCTGAGTAGCTGGAATTACAGTTGTGGCCACCACACCTGGCTAATTTTTGTATTTTAAGTAGAGACAGGGTTTCACCATGTTGACCAGGCTGCTCTCGAACTCCTGACCTCAGGTGATCCATCCGCCTTGGCCTCCCAGGGTGCTGGGACTACAGGCGTGAGACACTGTGTTCCTCTTCCTTTTTAATTTGGGAACTAAGACTTAGGAATTGTTGGGATTGTCATTATAAGTCTTCTTTTTCAGTCTGATTCTAGGGACAAGGAACTATCTAAGTAAAAAGGATCTTATTTTTAATTTTTATTTTTTTTTATTTTTTGAGAAAGAGTCTCACTCTGTCATCTAGGCTGGAGTATAGCGGTACGATCTCGGCTCACTGCAACCTCAGCCCACTGGGCTCAAGCGATCCCCCTGCCTTAGCCTCCCAAGTAGCTGGGACCACAGATGTGTACCACGACTCCTGGCTAAGTTTTTGTATTTTTGGTAGAGATGGGGTTTCACCATGTTGCCCAGGCTGGTCTCGAACTCCTGAGCTCAAGCGATCCACCCACCTTGGCCTCCCAAAGTACTGGGATTATGGGTGTGAGCCACTGTGCCTGGCTGAAGAGGATCTTATTTTCATAAATTTCAATGTCAATGTCTTAACAGGAATTGACAAGTCATTGGGACTCGGGGAAAGACCTCTGCAGCACTAAAATATGTTCAAACATAGAAAGGCAACAAGGATAAAGTATAGCAGGTTTGATCATTAAAACTCTTAAAGAGCAGCTCAGAATTTGCGGGTCCCAACTGCACTCCTTCAGTCCAGCCAACCTACTGGGAATGGAGCTTCTTTATGTAAAGATCTTTATTTCTACCGGATTTAGAACCATTTCACTTTCCTGCCTAATCAGCATGAACTTCAGGATCGACCACCCTTGCTTCCCTTTCCCTTTGATATCTATTATACCCCTGCAATTCCCAACATCTTGTATCAATCTGCACATTTCCTTTTTGTGCTTCCTGGTCCATCAAGCATACCAGAAATAAACAGAATGCTTACGTAACTGACATATTTAATTTATTTATAATTTTCAACCTCCACTGGACTCTTAGTATTCTTCAGAAATCCTTTGCTTGATTCCATTTCTTGTTTCCCAAGGGCTACATACGCCAAACTTTTATCATTGTTTTTTTTTTTTTTTTTCTTTCTTTCTTTTTCTTTTGAGATGGAGTCTTGTTCTGTCGCCCAGGCTGGAATGTAGTGGCATGATCTCGGCTTGATCTCCGCCTCCCGGGTTCAAGTGATTTTCCTGCCTCAGCCTCCCGAGTAGCTGGATTAGAGGCGCCTGCCACCGCGCCTGGCTAATTTTTGTATTTTTAGCAGAGGCGGGGTCTCACCATGTTGACCAGGATGTCTCAAACTCCCGACCTCAGGTGATCCGCCCGCCTCGGCCTCCCAAAGTGCTGGGATTACAGGGGTAAGCCACCGCACCCGGCTCTTTTATCACTCTTTAGCTTTAATTCCATCTCTCCTTTTGTATAGTCTCCATTAGTGATTTTCAATTTTAGTATGAATAATTGTCGCCTGCAGCTTGTTAATAATGCAGATTCGGGGCCCCTTGCACTAATACTCTAATCCACTAAGGGTAGGCTTGAGGAATCTCCAGGGTTAAGAACTCTGGTGATTTATAATTTATTTTAAAATTTTTACTTTTAGAGACGGGGTTGTGCTCTGTCACCCAGGCTGGAGTGCAGTGGTACAATCATAGCTTATTCAGTGCAGCCTCAAATTCCTATGCTCAAGGGATCCTCCTGCTTCAGCCTCCTGAGTAGGTAGGTCAATAGGTGTACACCACCACGCCTGGCTAATTTAAAAAAAACTTTTAGGCTGAGGGAGGTGGCTCATGCTTGTAATCCCAGCACTTTGGGAGGCCGAGGTAAGCAGATCACTTGAGACCAGATCCAAGAGTTTGAGACCAGCCTGACCAACATGGAGAAACCCTGTCTCTACTAAAAATACAAAAAATTATCTGAGCATGGTGGCACGGGCCTGTAGTCCCAGCTACTCTGGAGGCTGAGGTAGGAGGATTGCTTGATCCCAGGAGGCAGAGGTTGCAATGAGCCGAGATTGCATCACTGCACTCCAGTCTGGGTGACAGAGACTCTGTCTCAAAAAAAATTTTTTTTTCGCTGGGCATGGTGGCTCACGCATGTAATCTCAGCACTTTGGGAGGCCGAGGCAGGTGAATCATGTGAGGTCAGGAGTTTGAGACCAGTCTGACCAACGTGGAGAAACCCCGTCTCTACTAAAAACACAAAATTAGCCAGGCGTGGTGGCAGGTGCCTGTAATCCCAGCTACTCGGAAGGCTGAGGCAGGAGAATTGCTTGAACTCGGGAGATGGAGGTTGTGTTGAGCCGAGATCACACCATTGCACTCCAGCCTGGGCAACAAGAGTGAAACTCCTTCTTAAAAAAAAAAGAAAAAAAATTCTCTTTTAAAGAGACAGGGGTCTCACTATGTTGTCTAGCTGGTCTTGAACTTCTGGCCTCAAGTGATTTTCCTCCCTCAGCCTCCTGAGTAACTGGGATTATAGGTGTGAACCACAGTACCTGCCTCCAGTGATTTTAATATTCATCTTTTCTTCCCTCTTTCAGTACTGTTTCCAAAGAGGAAGAGGCTCTACTCCCTTCCAAGGCCAACCATTCAACCTTGCTACAACTGCCATCACCTCCTTCCTTCTCCTAGGTAATGCTCCATCATCTATCTTTCCTGCGTCGTAAACTTTCAATCCCTCCTCTTCCACCAACTCTTTTGCGGAGAAAAGACTCAATTTTCTCTCAGCTTCAAATCCCTGTGGCTGTTTCATTCCCTTTCACTTTACCAGACTTCCAGTAAAGCAATGGGTACTGATGCTTCCACTTGTCACCTCCCATTACTTCCTCAACCATGGAGTTTTGGCTCTCACCTTTAAAGGTACTCTTAATTTGTCCATTCGAATGTACCCAGTGACCTGCTAATTGTCAATCCCAATGACCTCAGTCCTTATTCTCTCTGATCTCCCTGCAGTATTTGATATTGCTGATCCCTTTCTTGAAATTATTTCCTCCCTGGGTTCTCCTCCTACCTCTGATACCCATTTAGGGGATCTTTGCTAGTTCCTCTGTCTGCTTCATCATATGTTGACATCTCTCAGGATATTATCTCTGGCCCTCTGGTTTTCTTCCTCTATAGTCTCTCCCTGGAGGATCTGTTTCTTGACCTTAACTCTCAGCTTTAATACAAGGGATCTTATATCTTTTTTCATCTCTGAAAAGCCTTTCATTTGAAGTTTTAAACTTGTAAGCTCCATGTTCCCAGTGTGTAACTTCTTGAACTTGAATGATGAGTTTGGTTTTGGACATTGTTGGGTCAGGGTTCTTAGCTACAAAGCAGAAACTGACTCAAGGTTGGAATCAAGGTAGCTCCTGAGGGCAAGGGACAGGAACCACAGCAAAAATCCCAACTATTGTTGCTGCTGCTGCTGCTGCTGCTGCTGTGAATATCATCACCAGATGTCCTCATATCTTTGAATCACTTGATTAAGATTCAAAGTCTTCAAAGAGGAAGTACCAATTTGGTCAAGCCTAAATCATGTGGTTGGACCCTAGTAACACCAGAGTTGGGTGAAGAAGGATTTGATAGTGGAAAGGGACCACTATATCTTATTAATACCACACATAATAGGAGATAACACGAAGGGGATGAGAGAGTTTATAGGAAGGGGGAGGGTCTTACTGCAATGGCAAGCAATGAAACATGCCCACCACAAAATACTAAGGTTGATCAGTCCCCAATGTCTTAAAAAATAAAGCCTAACTATCAACCGTAGGTGACAGGAGTGGATCAAGAGAGGAATAAATAATCATATGATTCACAACTAACCATAATCTTACCCCCACCCAGCCACTGTCTCTAAATATTCTCCAATGTGCCAAGAATTTTTATACAACTTGCTTTTGTTTTCTGCTACTTTCTCTTTCTAGGGAATCCTTACTTTCTTTATTTGGTTAAATCTTACTTATCCTTCAAGATTTGGCTAAATGTCACCTCCTCTGCGAAGTCTTCCCTGATTCCCCTGGGCAAAATTAATCATTTATTTTGTTCTCCCTCCACTTAGCACTTTGCTGAAAACACTAATCTATCTTAATGATTATGGTTAGTTGTACACATCTGTTTTCCACTGGATTATTAGTTCCTTGAAGGCAGGGACTGGGTCTTATTCATCTTTATATCTTCACAGTCTACGTCAGTAAGGAAGAATTAGGAAGCAGAAGGGGTGATGCTGCTATAATGATGATGTTTCTTAACTTATGGTTTACATTTTTTCAGCTTAATTTCTTTTGTTCCATACACGGTACTTCCCTAATCATTTCAAATGAAGTAGTCTATAGAGTTCTAGGTCAACTTCACCCTGGGTCAGGTAACTTTTGTTATTTCTTATTCTTTAGGTGAAGGAAGCAGTGTGTAATGTTCCCTTTGCTCTTCACAACTGAGGTGTCATCAGTACTTTCAGAGGTCTTACAAGCAATTCAATTTTGCTTAATTGATATATTTTTCTTTCAGAAGCACAGATTGAGCTAGTTGTATGTGTTTCTCTGTGTCTTAGACACTGGGCTTAAAATTAAGAACATTAAAATACTTTATGTAACAAGTGCATTGAGATCTTTATGTGACAGACTTTAGACACAGGAGATTACCTCCAACAATGGAAATAGTGTCTGTGATTATGAATCAGTTTCCTTATGGTAAAAAATATTTCTATGAAATGTGTCTGCACAATAATATGGTCAATAAGCATCATAGGCCTAAAAGGAAATGTAAGTTTCTCTTTTAAGAATACTTCTTTTATATTACAGAAATGATCTCATTTACTTAATACATTTTTCAAAAATTAAGAGAATGTTTTCAATTTTCCAAAGGTTAGGAAAACAAAGTACAATCCGAAGGCTATATTTGTAAAAGAAACTGTTATTAATAGTTAAATTTATCAAGTGGACATTCAGCAGCAGCTGAGTATTAAAGTTGCTTTCCTAGAAAACTAGATATTTCATACCTAATCTGTGCTTCGGCAAGCCACAAAACCTCAAACTAACAGACCCTCTGTCATTTGTGGATAGTCTAATTTATCTATACTGAGATTAAACATTTAAAAAGGTCTGATTACACTATGAATATATGGAGCATTCCTGATTAGAAAAAGGCTCAAATTCTGAAGATGTTGATTTATTTCTTGGTTGATTCTCACCATATTCTGTCATCAACAGCCTTTTCAATTCACACTTTTTGAGACAGGTTTCAAGAAAATGGAAATTTGGGGTTACTAGATTAGCCACGTAAAACAAGTGAAAAAAATTTTTAACAAAGGTCATAGAAAAGCACTCAATGAAAATAAAAAGGTGTTTAATCAACTTCATTATTTATTTTAAAGACAGGGTCTTGCTCTGTTGCCCAGGCTTCCAAGTAGCTTAGGACTACAGTCTCATACCTCTATGTCCAGTTAATTTTTTATTTTTATTTTTGTTATTATGTTGCCTAGGCTGGTCTTGAATTCCTGGCCTCAAGTGATCCTCACCTCACCTCGGCTCCCAACACACTGAGATTACAGGCTTGAGCATCACTGTGCCTGGCCTCAGCTTTATTTGTTCTAAAACAAATTATGAATAGTAATGGTTATTACATAAGTAATCTCTATGATGTGGGAAACCATTAAGCACCTTTTACATACTCTAAATAAGAATTATGCTTTGGGTTTTTATCATATTTCTAAAATATTTTCTAGCATGAAACATCTAACTTAAAATTACACACAAGCACATATTCCTATTTATCCTTCCAGACATAATATAGTCACTGTCATTACAAAGCCTTCTTTGTGCTAACACAAAGCTAATCATTCTCTCTTCTCTGCTCCCATGTTACATTTTACCATAATCATTTTCTTGTATTTCTATCCCCCAGTAGGCACTGAGCTCATTCTGGGCAGGGACCAGACCCTCTTCACGTATGAATTTTCAGTGCCTATGCTGTTCTTTTTTCTTTCTTTCTTTCTTTACCTACACTATTCTTGACACATAGTAGTAGATGACCAGTGTGTGTTAGTTGAATGAGTTAATAAATGAAAAAAAAATTACATGTATATAATACAATTCTAGCACAAGACCTCGATTATAATAAAATACAATTCTAGTACAACAACAGTTCAATGAGAGTGGAGAAAAGGATGGAATCACGTGAAGTCTTCCAGATGTGTTAATTATGTTGAACCTAATGGGAAGGATAACAAAAGTCTTTGAAGAATGGCCAAGAGTGAATTTTGGGAAGTCCAGTTGAACGATTTATAGTCCAGATGAGAATCTGTAATGGCTTGGTGGAGATGGCAGAGATGGAGAGTAACAGATGTATCACAGAAACACTTAATTGATAGCAACACAGAATTGATAGCACCTGATGAGTAGCTGGATATCGGGCTGGGGTAAGAGAGATGGGAAGTCAAAGATGAGAGCACCATTTATCAAGAGAAAGAAGAAAAGGTACAGGTTTTAGGGGGGAGAAAACAAAGTTTCAGACTTACTGAGTCAGGTACTGGAAAGACATCCATGTGTTACTATGAGGAGGGAACTATTCCTATCCTCCCCTCTTACACATAGGGAAACCTGGGCTAAGGGAGCTTACATGACTTGCTAATTGCTTTCCAGACCTGCCTCCAAAGTCCATGTTGTTAACTCCTAGGCCATACAGCAGATGATCCTTTGTTTAAGGAAAACACCAATATATAGCAAGCCGAGTTACACTCCTGACTTCTGAGTACTAAATGTGTCTCAACTGAAGCAACTATCCTGGAGGATGAGGCCACTTAACGGCTTTCAAAGCAAGGTGGCGGTATTCTTAAAGCCTCCTTCCCACACACTTCTCTGCCAAAATAGATGGCAGCGAAGCCAAAGAGCACTGGAGAAAGACATGGAGCAGAAAAAAAAAAAAAAAAAGAAGATCCTCAGGGTGCTGGTAGAAGTGCAAAGGTCTTGTTCAGGTGAAAGAAAATGTGTAATAAAATTCACCGGTTCAGCTGAACAGGTAATTACAGAGTTAATAAAACAAGGATTCCTGACACAATAGATTCTAACACTGCCATGGGTGTCATAGTCACTAAGTGACTTTTTAGTTTGCTGATCATTGATCCACTAGACACTAACAGCTCCAATCGGATCAATGCAGGATAACATAAGAGGAGGACTTTGCATGTTAAAAATCTACTGGAAATTTTACATGAAAGAGTTCATTATCTGGGTAATGTGACCTGTGTCCAAATGATACATGTGGACCATTTGTCAGGTTTTTTTAATGGAAAAAAATGAATTTTTTTCTAAAAGCCTAATTATGTGATAAATTCCACTGCCGAGAAATTGAAGCCACTTGGGTGTCATGAATGTGTAAACATGTTAATTCGAGGGCTGTGATACCTAAAGAAGTATATTTCATTCCACTCTCTTAGCTTCCCTTTCCCCAACAGGGTCATCTCATCCATCTCCTCCATTCCTGTGGCCCACCAACACTCTGTTCTTGGGTCTTTCTCTCTTTGTAGCCTGGGTCAGCTTCCACTTTCCCTAAATCTTTCTTTCCTGTGCTCACAGTTCCTTCTAAGAGCTTGTCTCCTAAAGCCAGCATTTAACCCAAGGTCCCCTTTGCCATCTTCATCCCCTGGGGCCCTGTTGTGATACAATTTTATCAGAAGAGAGCAGACAGATAAGAAAATATACATATTTCTCATGGAAAGAACTCATATATTTCTTGGTTCTAGAAAGACAAATGATCTAAAGCAGTAACAATAAGCTTGTTCATGGAAACTAGACAAATAAAAAAGAGTTCTGGGAAATGTATTTTGTGTGTTTGGTTTTAAATACTTTATTGAGATAAAATTTACATAAAATACAATTCTTGGCCAGGCGCTACGGCCCACTCCTGGAATCCCAGCATTTTGGGAGGCAGAGGCGGGCAGATTCACCTGAGGTCAGGAGTTGGAGACCAGCCTGGTCCAACATGGTGAACCACTGTCTCTACTAAAAATACAAAAGTCAGCTAGGTGTGGTGGTGGGCACCTGTAATCCCAGCTACTTGGGAGGCTGAGGCAGGAGAATCACTTTAACCTGGGAGGCAGAGGTTGCAGTGAGCTGAGATCATGCCACTGCACTCCAGCCTGGGTGACAGAGTGAGACTCTGTCTCAAAAACAAACAAACAACAACAAAAAACCACACACAAAAAACACAATTCTTTTTAAATGTACAGTTTAATGAATTTTGACAAATATATACATATATAGAGTAGTTGTATAATCACTACCAAATCAAGACATAGAATATTTACATCACTCTGAAAAGCTCCTTTTTGCTCCTTTGTAGTCAATCTACTCTTTCTATCACTGGCCCTGCCAGTCATTGATCTATTTTTGTATCCATAGCTTTGACTTTTTAGGGATGTCAAATACATGAAATCATATAGTATCTAATATTTTATATCTGACTTCCTTTAATTAGCATAAAACCTTTAAGATTCATCCATGTAGTTGTGTGTATCAGTAGTTTATCCCTTTTTATTGCTGAATAAAATCATGCTTTGTTTATCTACTCACCAGTTGGTGGATACTTGGGTTGTTTTCAGTTTCAGTGAATAAAGCTGTTATAAACACTCAAGGCAGAATCTGTACTCAGACTTAGGCAGTCTAAACCCAGAGCTCAAGTTTTTTTACTTTTTAATTTTTATTTATTTTTATTTTTTGAGACGGAGTCTTGTTCTGTCGCCAGGCTGGAGTGCAGTGGCGCGATCTCGGCTCACTGTAATCTCCGCCTCCCAGGTTCAAGAGATTCCCCTGCCTCAGCCTCCCAAGTAGCTGGGATTACAGGCGCCTGCCACCATGCCCGGCTACTTTTTGTATTTTAGTAGAGATGGGTTTTCACCATGTTGGCAAGGATGGTCTCGATCTCCTGACCCCATGATCCGCCCACCTCGGCCTCCCAAAGTGCTGGGATTACAGGTGTGAGCCACCGCGCCTGGCCCAGAGCTTAAGTTTTAAAGCACTTCAGTCTACTGGTGTCCAGTAAGAAACCATGAAGCTCCTTGTCATTGTCATGGCACTCCCTGATGGGGTTCTTCTCACTGCTCCTGGTGCCCATGATGCTCTCCTGATTGCACATCAAACGCCGCTCATTTAGGCTGGTAGGCAGAGGCAGCGTGCTTTCAAATTGTGCTTTAAAGAAAAACCTTCACATTTGCAAACAAATTAAGGGAATTTACTTGTAAGGAAAATCTAATTTAGGTATCTTTAAAAGGAGAGCTTAGAAAATAAGAAATTAATACTGTGGCCACTATCTAGTGATCCATAGCTTAAGTTTTAACATGGCACTGAAAACTTCTCTTACCTATAAGTGTTGATCTAGTACAACTTATTATCTTTGGAAAAGTATAAGTTTATTATAAAATCAATGAGAAAATATATGCCACTAGACATGACCTCATACTTATATTGTTTAGAAAAATAATAAAACAAAACCAGAAAATAAATATTAATATTTACTAGTTTATGGACAGGCAAGACAACTTGTAAAAACTTCTAGTTTATCTAATGCATATATTTTAGTACTGCAGCAATAAGGAAAACCTGAAGAACAACAGCTAAGTGTAACTACAGTTAAAAAAATCACATAAGCATTTACTTGATTCTTGATGCACCAATAATAACAATGGCAAAGAAAACAGAAATCCCAAAATAATGTAAGTTTGTCTCAGCTAACAATATCGTTTGGAAAATTCTTATGTTCACCCAAAGTTGAACTGCACTTAATACTTCCTTTTATGCCTTTCTGTTTCATTTTATTAGATTAAGAAATTATAAAAAATTTAAACATGTACAAGTGTATAGAAAATAATGTAATGAACCTCCTGTACCTATCATCGGGCTTCAACGATTATCAACTCATGGCAATTCTGTTTCCTCTATTTTCCTCCATTCATTCCTCACCTCTACCCAAACTAATGCCTTCTTTTTTTAACTTTTTACTTTAAAATAATTTTAAGTTTTCAGAAAAGTTGCAAAAATAGTACAAAGTTCTCATCTATCCTTCAACTTGTTCCCTCAAAGCTAACATATTACATAACTACAGTATAACTATCAAAACTAAGAAACTGCTTTTGGCTGGGCAAGGTAACTCATGCCTGTATTCTCAGTACTTTGGGAGGCCAAGGCAGGAGGACTGCTTGAGCCCAAGAGTTCAAGACCAGCCTGGGCAATATAGTGGGATCTCAGCTCTACAAAAAAGTAAAAAGTCAGCCAGGCATTGTGGTGTACGCCTGTAGTCTCAGCTACTTAGTAGGCTGAGGTGGGAGGATTGCTTGAGCCAAGGTCGCCTCACTGCACTGCTGCCTGAGTGACAGAGCAAAATCTGGTCTAAAAAAGAAAAGAAAAGAAAAAAAGAAACTGTCCTTTTTTTGGGTAAGGAAAACTGCACATTTTTGTGCTCCTCTGATAAATGCAAACCCACCCATTTGAGGGAACAATAACTACAAAATGCCATCCACTCTTAGCAATTATGTAATTCCATGTAATTATTTTCTCAGTTTGGCTAAAAAAAGCAAGTACTTTAAGATCTCTAAAATAGTCATAAACTAGTGCATTTTCTAGTTAAGAAGATGTTTGGGAGAGTCAAGCTCCTATTTCAGAGACAGAATATAATTTAATACTTACTTGAATACAGAAACCCCAATGAAGTTGTGGTTTAGATGTGTTGGGCATTTCTAAAATATAGGTAATATCAAGTGACTCCTGCTCTGAGTCAAGACAAACAAGCTTCCCCCTGCCACCCAGCATAACTGATGAAAGAATGCAGAGAAAAGTGATTAGAGTAGATTATGATAGAGAACTGGAGAAAGTTTCCTAAGGGAAGACATGTTAAAGTTGTATAGAAAATTTAGATGTAATAAGAAAAATAAAATAATAATAAAATTTAGATGTATATATCATTAAGGCAGCATAGCATAGTGCTTAAAGCCAGGATAAACTCTGGAATCAGATTGCATGGGTTCAAATCACAGTTCAACTTCCTCTTGGTCTGTGACCTGGGGCAAGTTATTTAACCCTTTCAGACTCTGACTCTAGGTGCTTATAATAACCTCTGCCATCTATGGATGCATCAGCCTTGATCCAATCAACCGTACAGCAGAAATCATATGTCTACTGACTTGGCTTACTGGCTATATTTCACTCTAACTATAATCTAGCGGCAGGCAGGGGGCAGGATCTCACTAACTCTTGAAGATCTTAGTGGTGGTGGATAGATTCCTCTTCAGAAGTGAGCGACAGCTGGATACAAGCTGCTGCTCCATTCTGTTTCCCTCTGGGTGGGAAATAACTTAGGAATAAGGAGGACAATGTGCTCTTAGTCTGCCTAACTGGCCCTTCCGTCTGGGCATCTTGTACCTAGCTAGTTCCCCAGGGCAGAAGTGGAACTCTAGCCAGCCTCCTTTTCTGAGATCAGACTGTACTTCCCTCCCTGATTAATGTCCCAGACTCTCACCTGTCATTCTTTGAACACCGTGATTACTCAGTTTATTTCAATGCCATTCTCTGTCTACTCCTCTTAGAATGCCTGGGATGTAACTTTGAAATTGTTTGCCCAGCCTAAACTCAGCTCACAGGTAAAGGAGCTGCTCCCTCCCTTTCATATTGCTAAGATTTCCTTTACCTTTCCACCTGCTTCCCTCTCCTTCTTGCTAAATCCCACACAGTCCCTTCTCCTAGTAAGAGCTGCCAACTTGTTGACTGGCCCATTCAACTCCATTTATGGCAAACATTCATAGTTGTTCTGATTTTAATGGGGTTATCCTTTATAATAATGTTTTTAAAAAGTAGGTCATGAATAGAACCAATAAAGATAAATAATTTGTGGAGGCCAATTTCTTTTAAGACATTCTATATCAAACAGAAACTGTATGGTGTGTTTGAAACATTGAAACTGACCACTCATGAGTAGTTATTAGAACATGGAGGAAAGACTGTTTGCCATTTTAGCACAGGTAATTTACAAAATGTCATTCTTTTCAGTGTACTCAGAGGCACATGGGCCTATGTTGGGTTCTGCCGATTTCAAAGGTGATGGATGATCTATGAAGGAGACTTGGATATGAGTACGCAGGTGACTTCTATGTTCAGATATCTGTCATCATGTTCAAAAACAGCTTCCAAAAAGCACAATTGGCACGTTGTGGGAAAAAATACACTTATATTCAATATATCCCTTTTTTATAAGTAATTCAGGGATCTATACATCTTTGACAATTTTGCTCTCACCTTAACTAGAGAACAAATCTATGTCGACTAGCATATATTTTAGCAGTTGTAGAAGGATGGAAATCTTAAAGGAAACTAGACTTTAGCCAAGTCTGGGAGGACCTGCCTTTCAGGGGCTGCCAAAGAATTGGCGGAGACATACATGGTAAGACTGAAAGTATTTGGATTTTGTTCACAGTTCAACACAATTCTCCCACAGTAGTCATTAAACTCTGATCAGGTTACCAGATTGGTAGTTTTCAGCACACTGAAATTCTTAGTTGCTGAGATTTATGAAAGTTGTATTGAAAGACTTCGAGTTGTGGATTTGCCTACAAAGCAATTATTAATATATGGAGATTTCTCTTATAGTAGGCCTGAGTCCTCTTCTGACACACAGAGAGGGCCATGTTTTATGCTTTTGGTGCATTTACTCTCTAAGCTCTCCAAATCCTCACAGCCATCTCTAAATGTCCTTTTGTGGTATTTGCTTTATGGCCAAGATGTTATTATGGATGAGGAAAGAGGCATTTAGCAACACATTTGAATAAGGGAGTAAGATGGGAGTGGTGATTCTAGAAAAGGAGCAGAAAGCTTACTTACACCCCTCTCCTTTATATGATATCAACTCTTCTTTCTGGTCATACTGAGTCTAGAGAGAAAAAAGGATCCCTGGCCGTGCCCTGTGGCTCATGCCTGTAATTCCAGCACTTTGGGAGGCTGAGGCAGGTGGATCACGAGGTCAGGAGTTGAAGACCAGCCTGACCAACATGGTGAAAACCCGTCTCTACTAAAAATACAAAAATTAGCTGGGCATGGTAGCGTGCGCCTGTAATCCCAACTACTCAGGAGGCTGAGGCAGGAAAATCGCTTGAGCCTGAGAGGCGGAGGTTGCAGTGAGCTGAGATCATGCCACTGCACTCCAGCCTGGGTGACAGAGCAAGACTCCATCTCAAAAAAAAAAAAAAAAAAAAAAAAAAAGGGAGACCCCTATGTCAATATTTCCTATGAACCTTTTTGATCCTCTGACCCTAAACAAATGCTGCATTTTTATCATTTATCTTTTTCCCCACCAGAAATCATAACAGCCATTATGTGCAATTCTGTGGTGAGAAAAAGAGACAGGAATTCTGAATATTGCTCCTTAATCTGTTCCTTGTTTTCTCAGACATTTACTTTTGGAGTCAGATGTATATGAACAGTCCTGATTTGCCACAGCCGAGCAGTATGGCTTTAGGAAAGTTACTTAACCTCTCTGATTCTCAAGTGTCCACATCTGTGAAATGGGAATGGTAATATCTAGTTTACAGAATTACTGTGAGAGTTAAAATGAGATAATATATGGAAAACAGCCAGTACAGTGCCTAGCACATAAAGGGCTCTCAATAAATGATTGCAACAGTAATTTCTGATAGCAGTGACTCAGCTTGGGGAAAAGTCTTAAACAGGTTGGGGAGGCTACCTCAAATGCTTGGTGAAAGGAGAAAACATATAAACAAACAAGAAGACAAACGAGGTGTTATTCATTTTACCTTACAGAGAAGATCTGCTGTATAAGGCTAAATTTTAGGTGTTTCTGAATGTGGAATTATTGTTAGACCCTAGCAGGAAGGCTGTTTCAATCATATAGTGATGCATATCAGAAATGTGAAGCCTGGAATATATACTACGATTTATTTTTATAACCTTCAATGAGAGGTATTGTGCATGCATAAATTATATATTTTTACTTTTGTAATTATACCTAAACCACATACTCCCAGAATATTTCATTATGTAATTCTTCAAACTTAACTTCAAGTTTCCTTTATAAAGCAATGTTCTATAAAAAAAATTTATGTAAAAGAAATCATTACTAATCACGTTTACTGTATAAGGAAAAAATGCCCCCCTAAATATTCATATTTATATTGCCACATTAGCTACTCTGAAATTGTTATTGGGCAAAACTAATCTATTCAAGGCAGGTAAAATATTTATAAACATGATTCAAAGTACCTACATTCAGAAACTTCATAAAATCTTTTGAAATAATTTTTCTCTAAAAATTCAGAAATATATTAATAGCCATTGAATTGTTGTGCACATTATGGGTCATTTGTCTCCAATTCTGGTTCAGAATGGAGATTATGCAAACAATTTTTAGCCCCAAATTCTCCCCATGTCCTGCTAAATTTCTGCAAGAAATTTCTTTGTAATATTGCCATTGCAATCGCTATATGTAACACTTCAAATAGTATATGTAGGATCTCTTGAAGTATTTGAACTAGAAAAGCAAAAATAAAGTTTACGAATTCAGCCAGAGGCAAACAACCAACTAGGAATTACTGAGTGGATCTAAGTTATTTAAGCATTCAACAGGCAAATTAACATCTACAACATCCCATAACAAACACACACACTTGACTTCTTCCTCAAGAGCAAGAGTTGTTTTGGCTTTGAAATCAGCTTAATAGTTGCTTCCCCACTTTCTTATAACTTCTCTTCATATTGCTCATCTTAATCATCTAGATAATTTTCGCTGGGAGTGGTGGCTCACACCTGTAATCCCAGCACTTTGGGAGGCCGAGGAGGGTGGATAACGAGGTTAGGAGTTCGAGACCAGCCTGGCCAACATGGTGAAACCCTGTCTCTACTAATAATACAAAAAATGGCTGGGCTTGGTGGCGCACACCTGTAATCCCAGCTACTCGGGAGGCTGGGGCAGGAGAATTGCTTGAACCTGGGAGGTGGAGGTTGCAGTGAGCCAAGATCGTGTCATTGTACTCCAACTCTGGGTGACAGAGCAAGACTCCGTCTCAAAAATAAATAAATAAATAAATAAAATAAAAATCATCTAGATAATTTGAATTTTTTCATCAAAGTTATTTGGCAAATTGTGCCAGTGCCACAACTAGAACACAGGAGTGACTCTTACCACCTGGTTCCACATTTTCATTACCTATAGTCAGCAACATTTCTCAAACCTACAAAATTCACAATAATAACAGAAAATGAAAAATATATCTAATAAGCAACCTAGGCTTTAAGAGAATGGCAGGGCAATTACATTTTTTTTTTTTTTTTAGTAGAACCACAGGTAAGACTATTATATATCGTTCCAAGATTCTAACTAAAAGAGTGTACACAAAATATTAAACTCGAAGGTGTGAAAGGAAGTGATATATGATTCCTAATAACATGGAATAATGGTATAATTCAAAGCAGAGACATAGTTCCTACTAGCCGCAGAAATTTTTGGTAAGAAAGAAAAAAAAAGGAGGCAGTTTCTGAAAAACAAAAATGCCAATATAAAGCACACTTTTATAAAAACTTCTCAGTACTATTTTTTATGTGCTTTCTGACTATTAAGTACTAAAACAGTTAGTAGTTAAATGCTGCTCAGACACTAGGGTTCATTAGCTTATTAGTCAAATACCAGTCAGCTGTACATAAGGTCTCATGTATCAGCTTGCTTATCAACACATATATACAAACTCAAGTGGAAAAGAAAGCCTATTTAAAACGTATATTTAGAATTGTTCACAATAAACATTTGACACAGTTAACCAAAATGTTTTAGCACACTCTTACTTCTTACATAGCATCATAATAAAAACATGTAACAGAATTCAAAGCAGATGGAACTCAAAGCTAAGTCATAAACTTGTGTTTTTTAAAAAAGAGAAAAATTGGTAAAAACATGGACTGACTCAAGAGGAACTTGGTATATCTTTAATTTCCCACGAATCTAGTAACAGTGATATTTAATTTGACAAATATTGAATTCTCAAATAGATTATTTGATAGTCTGTCTGATTTCTATTAATTCGTGGGAGAGTTTAAGACAAGTGGTAACATTTAATGAATGTGTGTTCTAATTATCTCTCAGTGATCTGTCTGACATACAGTGAGTTATGAAAGTCATCAATAATTTCCCCTTATTTTTAAATAGCAATAATTCTCTCTCTCTAAAAAGTTATATCTTAAGGGTTTTTTAAGCTATAATTCATAAAAAACAATGAAGCACTGGCTAAGAATCTATCAAAATAGTGGCTGACTACCAGATTGAAAATAAATTTACGCTGGGACAGTGGCTCACACCTGTAATCCTAGCACTTTGGTAGACCAGGGCAGGTGGATCATCTGGGGTCAGGAGCTCAAGACCATCCTGGCCAACATGGTGAAACCCCATCTCTACTAAAAATACAAAAATTAGCCGGGTGTGGTAGCATGCACCTGTAGTGCCAGCTACTCGGGAGGCTGAGGCAGAAGGCTCACTTGAACCGGGGAGGTGGAGGTTGCAGTGAGCCGAGATCATGCCACTGCACTCCAGCCTGGGTGACAGAATGAGACCGTCTTAAAAAAAAAAAGCAAAACAAAGAAAAGAAATTTAAACATTTTAGTACTGGAGGCAGACTGCTAGGAATCTTAGCCAACTTGTTATCATAACTGTGTCTTCCTAAAGGCAAGCAAGAGAAATGCTGGGAAATAGCACAAAACGATGATTTTGAGAAAATACAAGAATGATATATACATATAAAATAAAAGTATATAAACTTGTGCAGTGTATAGCAAAATAGCTACTTGTAATATAACATGAATACTGTGGCTTCAGGCAATTGAACAGAGAAGTGAAGCTGAACGCTGCTATGCCAACCAAATGGCAAATGTGATACCTGATAATGTAAAACAGAGGCATCCCCAGGGCACCATGTAAAATTATTATAAAGCGGTGAAATAACAATATAAAGTTAATTTTATTAAAATTAACAATACTTCCCATCAGCACGAGGCAATCTATATTCAAAATTAAAACAGTAGGAATGTTTATCTATTCAAGCATTCTGATAGGCTAAATATTGTTGACTGCTAAAAGAAATAAAGTTTTCAAGCCTCTTTTTCCTACACATTCATAAATACTCATGCTTATGAGTAATATCATATTCAAAGGCCTGAAATTAAAAACAGGTTTCCTTATGAAATTTGGTATATCTGGCATGTCATTAAAAAAATTCCTGCCTACTTTTAAAAAAAAATTTGATGTCTTGGAAATAAAAGAAGGGATAAACTGATCAAATTTTGCACTGTACTGTTTAAGTACAATAAATAGAAATAGGTAAAATTAGTAATTTCACAGCATTATTTGAATATTAATGTTTGCTGATTTCTACTACTTTCTGATATTTACAAAACTTGCCAGCTGTGAGACATTGTGTTAAGCAGAAATATAAATTTTTAGGCTCTGTTAGCTTTCAAAAAATAGTATTGAGAGTTTTTTCTTGATTACAAAAAGAATGCAAGTTCGTTACAGAAAAAAATGAAAATACAGAAAAGTACAAGGAAAAAAGAAATATTAGCCCTATTATGTTGTAACCTGTAGTCATTACTAACACTTTAGGACGCATCCTTTCGGTATTTTTTATCTATGCACCAATAAGTATATATAATATAAAGAATTAATATTTAATCAAAAGTAAACCTGAATGAAGACTATGTCATATTACAAAAGGAATTTTATTTTTTCATCTAAACTAAAGGAGTATTTCAGAACATGTACCATGTTTCACCTAAAGAGTGGCTGCAGTTACATAATAAACTACATCTGCTGAAGAACTAAACATAAGTTTAAAATCCAGGAGTTAAGCAGTCAATAGTACCCTGGAGTGGGTGGTGGAAATATTCTCAGAATTAGTATGAATTTTATTATTAGGGGACCGATGGATTTAATTTACAATATCTCAAAATTTTGAGGCACATTCTCTATTTTAGATACTTGAAAAATCTGTTTCATATGTTTGGATATCAAAATCCACTAAATCTACTATGATAACACTTCCTCTATGAGGCCAGTTTCATGTCCTTGATGATTAGAAACTAGAAATCACGGGTTATAAGGTAGAGAAAGGGGCAATTCAAGAATTATTTGTAACTAAAGATGGTATGTTTTTAAATGCTATTATCAGAGGAAAGAAACCAAACCATTAAAAAAGTATGTAACATTATTAAATTTAATTCAAGCCAAGTAACCTAAGCTTGCACTGAACACTCATTCCAACTATTTAACCCTAGCCACTGAGCTGAGGCTATAACAGCAGGTGGGTTATCAGACAATGCACTAGAATTTCACAAGATCGATTAAGTCAGAAGACAAACAGGAACTTCCCCAGCCTCTTTTATTCTTCCCAGATAATCTGTGTTATGTTCTTGAGGAAGGAAAGGCAAATCTTAAGCTTTACACTGTACTTTAGCACACTCTGTCTCTCTTCCCTATTTTATTTCTCACCTAGTTTACATTATATCATGCCATTTCATTTATTGCCCCGCTGAGGAATGTAAACTATATGAGGGCAGGGTTTTTCACTGACATATCTCCAGTACCTAGAACAGTGCCTGCAGGGCACATAGTAGGTACCCAATAAATATCTGTTGAATAAATGAATGAGATTTCTTTAACTGGATAATTAGGGTTAGCAGAAGCCAATTTTAAATATTCAAAGAAAAGAAAAACATTTTACAAAAAATTAAGACACTTCTGGCCTGGTGTGGTGACTCACACCTGTAATCTCAAAACTTTGGGAGGCAAAGGCAGGAGGATCGCTTGAGGCCAGGAGTTTGAGACCAGCCTGGACAACATGGTGAGACTGTTTCAAAAGACAAAAAAATTAGCTGGGTGTGGTGGCATGCACCTGTAGTCCCAGCTACTCAGGAGGCTGAGGCAGGAGGGGTTTGAGGCTGCAATGAGTTATGATGGCACCATTGCACTCCAGCCTGGGTGACAGAGTAGACCCTGTCTTAAACAAAAACAAAAACAAAATCATAAACTTTTGCTCAGAACTTGCATTTCTCTAACTTTGCAAGCACAAATTTTTATACCTGTTGACCACCTTCATGGAGTTACTTTGAAAATAGTAATTACTAAAGCCCACTTCACTGAAAATTTGAGTTAATTTTTAAAATTTTCTGAATTTTGGGGTCACTGGTGCTGGAAAAAAAATTACTCTCTCTGTTCTCTTTCTTGTAAAAAATTCAGTGCTAACCCACACAAATCCAGGCAGCTGCCTCATCTATTCTGCTTCATCTATTCTCCGGCTAAGGACATTCTATATTCTTATATCCCTATTGAACAATAGCACCATCCTGAAAAATTTGCGTACTGGCAATCAAATCATTCTGCAAACAGTAACGCAGATTCCAATGATAAGATGAGTGAGCAGGATGCAAGAACATCTTAAAGATCACCTGCCGCACTTGTGTTTGAGGTGCTCAATGGCTGTTTACACCAAGTGCCATCTGGCTCTATAGATATAATAACAATTATTCCATCGAGGTGTGTAGCTCCCTAAATCATATTAATATACAATGATTCCACTAGTCTTATAGGAGTTGATGTCTTTGTGTGCTCTCATTTAACCTGGGTAATGCGCTAAAACAAGTCTGCCTCATCATTAAGAATTGATTTTTTATTTATGTGAATGTCACTGGCAATCCCATGATATCCCTTTGTAATTCAGTCGAACAGGGCTGCATACTAGCGTTAATCTATTTTTATGGCATATCTTTAAAAATTTGCAACATCTTGCTACATTTGGATATTTATATAGAGATTTGTGTTCCCGTAGAAAGCTGTTGTTAGCTTTGGAGATCCATTTCATACAGCAATAGGGCAAGTATGTAATATACTTCATTAGCTATCTTATATCAGATAAGGGTTTATTTCTTTAAATTATTTAACCTTGGTATAACCTACTAAAATCATATAAATTACAAATACACTAATGAAAATCATTAGCCTATTCAAAAAAAAAAAAAAAAAAAAGAAAAGCAAAGAAAAAAGAAAACCTCCAACAGTGATAAAACTAAAACATTTTAAAATCAGCCCTCTGGAAGCATTTTATGAAAATAACTTGATGAATTTGCCATGATTGCTCATTTCTTAATGTTGTCATTGGTCAATCATTTAGCCACTGACGTTAACAACTATTCTGATATGCTAACATTTGTAAAACAAACAAACAAACAAAAACCAAAAAACACATCACTTTTTCTCTGGCTAATTCAAAATCTGATTTTAAAAGTCATAGTTAAAATTATTTATAAACATGCCTTAATGACTTTTGCTAATTTAAAATGAGATAAACACAATAAGCAACAATAAAAACAAAAAATACATATTTTAAGATACCAGGAAAAAACACTACATCACAAAATTATACTTTAAATCTAGTCTTCTCAAGAGTATTTACAGGATCATTAAATAATTACCTTATGGGGAAGTTCTGTCAGAACACCTCTCTTATTTAGATGAGTATTATAGACTTTGAACCTGTTTTTAAAGCAATAGCAAGCTTCTTCAGAAAGTCACTGAATTTTGGGTGTGGGGAGATATGGTATGTTATACTGCAGGTCTTGACCATTTTATGCTGCTGCTTTAAACGCAGAATTACTCTTATGCTGTTGAATTTATCATACACAATTACTGATACTGCAACTCATAAGGAAGTTAAGCAAAGTTTCAGGACATGCAAATAAATGAGGTAACACTTCTTCAAATCTAAAGGATTTTTAAGGGGAGTGTCACTGCAAACTATAAACTACTGTAAGGTTCTTGGTCTACAACAATCTCTTGTGGATTATTTAGACAATTTTTAAAAAAGCACACTGGGGCAAGTTTATTTTTCTAACTTGAAAATACATGTCCTAAAACTTAATTAAAGGCTCAAACTTAAGAAAGACACATTCATAAAAATCTACATTTGCGTTAGATTGTGAAATCAACGTAGTTTTCAATATAATACATTAATATCTGTAATCCTTAAACTGTAATTTTTACTAATATGTTTTCCAAGAGCTACGTAAATTAACTTCTTTATGTATTGTGTATGTTATAAATAACTAGAAGGAATTACGTGCTTTTATATTCAATAAATAAATACATTTAAAGCTCAGATACTTTCACTAAAATAGATCCACAAAGAAGCTTGGAATGTTTTTCTGTGGTCTTCAGAACTATGTGTGGTGAGCAATTATCAGGAATAATACATGTGTCGGTTTTTGAATTCAGTAAGCCTTCTAAACATTATTTGAAAACTACTCCACGGAGATGATAAAAGGTGTATTAATCACCTAAATGCCTACAAATTGAGATTTAAGGTCAGAGATATTCCCTTAGTTTACTTAAGATATTCCTTAGATATTTCCCTAGTTGTCCCACACGGGCTTGCTTGGTCACACATCATATCCTGGTACATACGAGATCCTGAGTTAGTATTGGGGAATTGGTGTACAAGGCTTACAAGTCAGCTTTTAAAACATAATAATGATAGCATATATGATACTAGTCTAGTGATTCTATGGTTTTCTTTTTGTTAAAATCATCCGTTACTTTAGAAATAAGCTAAGTAAAGAGGGAACATGGAGTCAGACTGAAATCTACTTCAGGGCTCACCTCTGTGGGATGAACAGTGAATGCTCTGACAATGACATTCACAACAGCATTGCTGCTGGGTATTGCTATAATTTGCTCTCTATGATTGTTCCTTTAAACAAAAAGCTCTGCGCTCAGCATGCAAAGAAGTTAGAAGTGCGGGAAGGAGGGGGAACCACACATGTAAGAGGAGAAAGAGGAAAAAACTGCAGATCAATCATTTATAATTAACAAAAATCCGATTGGTGCCTTAAATAGAGATCAATGTGTTCCAGGCTGCCTGGATTGTGGGGATGTATTCACCTTCTGGTAACTCTCCAAGCAAGCTGTCACACCTACAGAATCACCATTTGTTTTCTTAACAAAGCTTCAGGGGGCGCCAGGCTCTCATTGAAATTTCATTAATCTAATGGAGTAAAGTCCTATAGAAAAAAATCAAATTCTCGTTGGACGAGATGCTACCTGGGAAAGATAACCTCTGTTTGAACTCTCAGACTCGGATCTCTCTGCTATTAGTCTGAGGAAACAGACAGCAACAACGCTGATTACAGCCACCGGCCTCAACAATTTTTTTTTCTAACTAGCAATTTCGAGTGCAAGTGCCACAGTGTCAGCTAAAGAAACACAACTGCGGGTTTTCTGCAGAGCAAAATGGCTCTGAAATGTCACTGAATAGCTCACAAAGGACGCCAATCTACGACAACAGAGGCATAAGCATATAGGAGAAAGGGCCCACACATCCTCCTTTCAAAGGTATGTTGTTTACATGCATGTAATTTGTGAAACCCACAGCTATTCAATTCAGGGTTTTCACAGAAGTCTAAACCAAAATCTGTGTAGAAAGCAATATCGAGATTCTTCCAAAAGTCACAGAATTTTGGGTGTGGGGAGATTATGACATGTAATACACAAAAGTAGATGCCCTACATAGTACGTGACCTACATAGTATAGTCTTCAAGTTCCCAAGGCATCATTTATGGCTGTTATGTGTGATGATACTTCAGCATCACCTCCATGTGATTTGACTCACAAGTTTTCAACAGTGGCCTAAATCTGTACATGTCAATATATAGTAGCAACGGTTACTTTGAGAGGAAAATATGGAATGTTGATTCCTTAAAATTCTTTCCAGGAATGCCCCCATGGCTCATCTGACGCATGGCAAGGGTATATGATGGTACATGTATGTGACAAAAAGAGCCACCATGACAAAGACTGCATCTACACCAAAGTAAAATAGCTTTCGGTACTGCTTATTTTTTCCCAACTTAAAAGTCTATTTGTAAAAATTTAGACTAACAGACCAGTAGTTTTAGGCACAAAAGTCTAAAAGACAGAATGAAACAACCTGTAGAAAGTCCTCTGCTAGTCTCCTATATGATCACTATGTTTTGCACGAAGCAACTGGGCAAAGGAAGTTGACTTCAATCGGGCAAGATCACAGTCAAGTTCAGCACTGTTTTCTGATTCCATAGACGTCTAAATCTGGAAGTGACAGTGCAAACCTTATTTGTGTTAAGGAAGAAGACTTACAGCACTTTAAACTAAAAAGAGAAACTAGCAATTTGAACATAAACTACTACTTGTATTTCCTTTCTTTTTTAAACAAGGATCTAAAAATTGTAGCATATGATAAGGAGAAAAAAGTCATACTTTGCAAAAAGAAAAGAAAGGTGATAACATCCTAGGCAAGCAATGGAAAGGATTCGAAAAATTCTGAGTCCATCTTTAAAGATACTTTTTTTCTTTTACAATAAGCTTGCCATTTTTCACCTGGGTCACATAAAGCTTGCCGCAGATCAGGAAATGTCTTCAGTTTCCAAAGCCTCTCACAGGAGTGAGTCACTTCCTGTTTTTTCTTTTCTTCCATTTCTCTGTTTATGGATAAACATTGCTCTATTTGGATATATTTAATATTTTTGTGTCTGGTCTAAATTTATCCATAAGGATCTAGCTTCTTTTCATACATAATTCCTTTAATTTCCTGTCTGAGATCCACCTGTAGAATTATACTTCCTGGTCTCCATCTACATCCTGTTTAAAGATACCACTGAGAGTAATATAAAAATTTTTTTAAATTCTAAGCATTAGGAAAATGAGTAAATAACACATTTGTGTGTCTATGTGTATATACTATTTATGTAAACATGTAATATATGCAAAACATATTATATATACATATGATATATGCAAATCTGTACATAGAAAAACTTAGTTTATTCAAGATCACTAAAATTGATCCTGGGAATAAAACAATATACCTTTTCTAGGCATTTATCCCTACTATAGAGACAGAGAAAGAAAGATTGTGAGAGGGAGACACACACATTCAGATGAGCCTTCAGGGAATTGTATGAACTTTTGAACCAGAGACGGAGAGCCAGAGCCCAGCCTGTTCCCACTTTAATAAACATTTTTTTCTTCAATTAATTAAGGTTTGGAAAGAAAAAAAAAAACACAGAAGAGAAGTAATTTAGCATGCAACGCATACTTTACAGATGGATCCTACCTTCAGATGCTTATTAAATCTATGCATGATTGCGCTGGAGAAAATTAATTGCATTGTTTCTCACTATTGGAAAAGAGGTTGCAAATAGCTCAAAAATAAAAAGGAAAATGAAGCAAGGTGGTTGTTGTTGTTTACGAAACAGCTATAGTATAAAAGAAATACTTTCAAAGTCCTATTACAAGTAATACCCACGACTGGCATAAGAGCACAGATTTCTTTAAAATTGTTTTGATATTTCAAAATACCATATATGTTGCTAGAATACATATATCTACTTTAAGTTTACAAATATTCTGGTCTAACTAAAATTTCCTACTCAGTAGCATTTGAACTATTCAATTAAGTGATGAGTTTTTGTTCAAATCCTGCTGTGAGGAAAGATTTACGTGAGCAGCTGGGAGTAGACACTGGCACACATTCACTGCATCATGGTTGGCTGGTATTCTCTCCATTCCAGTCTTGGTAAAAAGTGATAACTTCCTCATTTTTTTTCAGAGAAAAATAGAAAATATTATTATAAAGTATTCAGAATTCAGGTAATCATTTGCATTTTATAATCTTTAATTAGAAAGAAAAAAAAGCACAACAGCTTCAGAAACTGAAGCCATTTTTCCTTTTCTGAAGGCCTGCTGGTGGAAGTTCAACTGAAACCTCTCTTAGACTGTCCTGAAAATGACCTTTATCAAACTTGAAAGGAGCACTCTCTAAGGAGTTAGACATTAATTTTCCTAACTCACATATTTCTAGATTAAAAAAAAATCCTTGTGTTACTTCCTTATGGATACTCCTGTTGGTAGGCCTTACCCTGTTGTTGACTGACTAAAAACATTTCACTTAAGAACTTCTAAACTTACTTGACTCCATGACCTAAATAGATGGTGGTTTTATTTTACTCTTTTGCCTACTCTAAGTCTATTAATCAGTCTCTCTAATCCCTGGTTAACATGTATAATTATTTTAAACTATTTATCATGACACAAATTTTGCTAAAATTAACAAACTAAGTACATATAAATAAATGAATCAGTCCTATGTACAAGAGGTTTTGTAGATATGGGTAAATATATACATTTACTAACATGGAGATTTATTTATATAGTGCCTTTCACCAGCAGATCTTGAAGAACAATATAAATGACCTTATAACCTTATAAATAGTTACAGATATTATCATCCTTAGTTAGGAATGGGGGCAAAGCAAGATCAAATGGTGAGATAGGTAGTACAAAACTTCTAAAACAAGTGTTCAGTTTTATTCCCTTGCTTTACCTTTTAAATCAGACCTACCTCCCTTTTAGGGTATTAACCAATTAAAAGTAGAGTCTCATCAATGATTAAAAATATATGTGGTTCAGTCTAGGCACTACTCAAAAGATAAAAAGCCATGCTGCCATGAGAAACCAAGCCAATGCCTTGTGCTGCTAGAGTTTTTGTAAATGTGACATAAAAACGTGTGGTTCTTATTTTATTGGTTATTAAAAACAACAAACGGGCCTATAAGGGATTGGACCTATATAACTTTACCATTACGAAGGACCACTGAAGGTATAAAAACAGGGCTAGTTTCAGAAACTTTGGCAATCTCAGTCTTACTTAAGCCAAACCACTCTGATAGGTATGAAATGCCTAAATAATACAAGTGGAAAAAGGTCCAAGAAGGGAGATTTCTTAGTTGAAGGCACCTGAACCTATTTCCTGTTTTCAGAAAGATCTCTTCTGTTTGCTGCACTCCAACCTTGAGCAGCCACTCCCACAGGGCTGACTGCAGCCTATACCTGCACGTTTGACCTGCCTCTTGATTCCAGACTCTTTCCAGATGTTCCAACGTTTACCTTTTAACAGTTTCCCTTGCAGTTGACACCATCTTCCCCACCTTAAATATTTATTGGAAATGACAGTTCTGTATGTCATCCTTAGCTATTGGTCATCTAAAGTTTCCGGACTTCTATAAAGAAACTGTCACATTAGAGTATTTTATTATTTTTCTGCATAAGTCAGAGTGAGCATCAACAAACAACTAGTTAGAAGCTGCGGGCAAAGCAGTTTTGGCAGCATGGATAACTCAGGCTCTCCTTGGACTGATTCTGATTAACTATGTGGAAGGGGTTACCCTGGATTCCTAATTCTAGAAAAGTAGATGATTGAATTCACTTTCAGGAATCCAAGAGTTTAGAATAAGTTTCAGATTTTGAGATACTGACTATAAAATAAGAATAGTTAAAAGACAAAAATTAAAAACTCATAACTGTTTTAGACTTTATTTTATATTTCTTACGCATCTTACACTGAGAAGTACGCTATTCCCTTGGAGCAAAAAGCTCCCTGATGACTATGTAATTCGCTTCCAAACACTATATTTTGATTTAGCAAATCCCTGTATTCATATATTTCATGAGATCCTGTTTTCATGAAAGAGTTAAACTCCTTCTATAAGGTAAAGAGCTTAATCACTATGGGATGAGATATTTTTTCTATTTTCCAATGCAATTACTCTTTGTCTTAAATCTAATTGAATTCACTTTCCATGTTAGTGGGGGAAGGGAAGTGGGTAGGAGGGATGCAGCATATGTTAGAAGACAAATAGTGTAAACTGTAGACCTTTCAATACAGTGGATTTTTATAAAGATAAAAAATTGTGATCTGATAAAAAGGTTTAATATTCAGTGGTATGGCAGGCGTGGGGGAGATTTTGGCCATCAGAAACTGGATTTTGTGTATGGAGAACATCAGGGACATTGCATAAAGAACATTCATATTTATAATTTATAAAGCACCTTGGGATTCTCTAGAAGAAAAGCACCATATAAATATGAGCATTTTCATTTCATGTGGGTGATCACAGATTGTTGGCATTTCAGCACAAACCATATTTCAGTAGTGAAAGGGATATAAACTCTTACGTAGATTTGGTTTTGCTGCCATTTTCTCTTCCCTGAGTTGTAACATACACAATGGAGCATGCCCTTATTGGCTGATTCCTTTCCCTTTTCTAAAGTTCCTGTCTATTTCGTTTGTCTTTGTGGTGTCAGTGTACTGTCTAGCATTTGGCTTTATACTCATAAGCTAGACTACTGAAGGAAGTAAACATTTATCTTGGATCTATCTGGTATAGTGTTTTCCATCTTTCAGTATTTCTGATGTATAAGGGAGGAAAACCTCCAGATATCACTGAAGGGGGAAGAGGGGGAGGCTATCACTCTGTGGCACATTAAGACATAGTATAGAACAGGAGACTGCTATTATCTCAAGGTTCTTTGAAAGTTCTTTAGGATATGATGAATATGTGTGTGTGCGTGTGTGTGTGTGTGTGTGTGTGTGTGTGTGTGTGTGTGTGTGTGACTTGAAAGTCTGGACCATACAATCACATTTTAGGGGATCAATTTGACAAACATTTATTGAATGTCTAATATGTGCTGACAGCCCACAATCCTTTGGAGAAGCCGGTGTATATAATACGATGCAGGTAAATGGTGGTAGGTAACAGCTGTGATAACTGATCAAGTAAAATGCAAGACAGGAAGGGGTTGAGTCCAACTTGGTGCAACTAGGAAGCCACCTAGAGAAGAGGGAGTTTAAGCATGGCCTTGAAGGATGAGTGGGTGGATGGGAGGATGGGAAAGGCACTCCAGGTGGAAGGCACAGGGCTGGGTTTGGGGAATGATGATGAATAATCCTGTGAGTCTAGGGTTTCTGGCATGAGTTTCACATGTAGGAGGTAAGATGAAAGGTAGACTCAGTATTTCAGGTCATGGTTTCAAATCCTCTTCAAAATAAGCGTAGGTCATGAAGCTGCAGTGTTATGAGAAAACAGTTTTTAACTATGAGTGTTCCTAGCCTATTATTTCCCCTGTGTGCTCAAGAGTTTCTGGCTTCACTAATTCAGGTCCTTCCCAGGCTCACCATCATCCAGGGAGGGCTCTGCCATTTTCAGACAAGTGTTTTGGCCTTGTGATGCAGTATGGAGAGAATGTGAAGAATAAGATACTTAGGTAGACAGTAGAAGACAGGGAGCAAAGAAGCAGTCTCCACCCCATATCTTCAAGGATTAAGAGAGACAAGGCAGAATGGCATGGGACTGTGAGAGAGTTCTGGGACAGGAAAGTGAGAGGCTCCAGGGAGTTGTGGGGATTTTGAAAAAGGAGGAGAAAGTTGCCTTGTAAAATGGGCTTCAGGTATTTTTGAGGACAGAAATTCCTACTTTTATTGTGCTTCTGTGAATGTGATACTTCTTCAGGACTGGGTCCTGGTGTCAAAGGGACAGACAACTCAGTATGAGATTGTATGTGATTTTCCATGGTCTGGAGACTATATTATATTTATTAACCACATATTACACCAAGAGAGTGATGAGGGGTGAGCCTAAAAACGAAATGGATCAGAATCTTTTAGCGTTTTGCTCCTCCATGAATTCTCCATTTAGTGATTAATGTTTGTTGAATAGATTGAGATGGTTTTCACTGTATATGTTAATTACTGCTTAACAATAATGTGTCTTCTCTTAATCCTATCACATCTCTTTAATGGCTGCCTTAAACTTCCACTCTCCAGTCTCTCTAAGTCTTAGGCCAGTCCCTACTCCATGACTTTTTACTCTTAGTAAATAGCTTTGACTTCTCCTCCCTTCAAGTAAAAATATCTCCGTATCTTCATCTCTTCTATACTTTAACTCCTTTCTCTAAGGAACGAGTGCCCTGCCTGTTAGCCAGGACTGATTCTTATACAGTATTGACTGACCCATTTCTACCTTTCCAAGACCTGATTCTATCCATCATCTTCTCTTTTAGACTGGTTCTTTCTGATATGCTGGAAAATCAGCTCAGATCTCCCCTCTCCTAAAACTAAAACAAAATAACCAAAAAAGGTCCTCTCTCCTCCTACCATTTATCCCTTTCCTTCTTTTCACCAAATAACTTTTTTTAGGTAACATATACCCACCGCCTCTAGTTTCTGAGTACTCACTCTAAGATCCCTAATAATTAGGCTTCTGTTTTTTAGTAGACTACTGAAACTGCTCCTTGGAAGATGAGCAAAGACCTTCTTGTTTTGTTTCCTCTCTATTCCCACTATCCCTTCCCATCAGCCCAATAGCCACTAAATTATAAATTCGCAGGGAGATTCCCAATTAGTCATCTTTATATTCCTTCAGCACCTAGCATTATGCATTGCACATGGTAGAGACTCCGTGAGTGTCTGAATTGAATCTAGATTTCTTTCTTTCTTTCTTTTTTTTGAGATGGAGTCTTGCTCTGTCACCTAGGCTGGAGTGCAGTGGTGCGATCTCAGCTCACTGCAACCTCCGTCTCCTGGGTTCAAGCAATTCTTCTACCTCAGCCTCCCAAGTAGCTGGGATTACAGGCACCCACCACCACACCCAGCTAAGTTTTGCATTTTTAGTAGAGACAGGGGTTTCACCACATTGGCCAGGCTGGTCTCCAACTTCTGACCTCAGGTGATCTGCCCATGTCAGCCTCCCAAAGTGCTGGAATTACAGGTGTTAGCCACCGCCCCCAGCCTGAATCTACATTTCTTAGACCTTCCTTATGGTCCCCTGGCTCCTGATTTTCTTCCACCATGTTAGGAACCTTGCAGTAGTCTCAAAGCTACTGGCATCAGGGCACATAGCTTTCTCTAATGAGTTTACAGAATTAGGAAACATCTCATCCTTGGTTGTACACAACAAAATTTAAAAAATATTATCATTTATCAAAAAGTATAATGAAGACTATGTTATTTTGATTTTCTGTTAAGATTATAGGAAACCAACAATAAATAATCCAACACGAAATAGCGTATCATAATGATCAATGGTAGCGATCAACAACTTAAAAATGAATTCAAAACATACTAATTACCCAAACTTATTGAGTCTCCCACTGACCTAAACATAAACCACTTTTTGTATTATTTGCTAGCCTATATTTCTTGAGCATTTTCCCAGAAAGTGCTTCAGGTGGCTGATATGATATATACTAAACTATATCCAGGAATTGAACCAATCACTACTATAATAATATATTGATAGGACATCTTTAATAAATATGTTTTTTTTTTTTTTTCTGCAGAGGGTAGAAGATCACATATTCTTACTTCAAATCCAAACACTTAAAGACAATCAATGAGATGTAGGGACTTTTGTACTACTATGTTACCCTTGGGTGTCTTATATTGCTATGGAATTTCACTAACAGGAAGGGAAGGTTCCTTCTCCCCTCCATTTCATGGAAAACCTTTAAGAGTGGTGAGGAGCAGCTGAAGTGCCACTCAACTTCTTTCACATGTGTATATGCTGAAGTTACTCTTTCAATTCTCTACCCTACCTTGCTGTCCACCTTATTGCAAGCAAAGTGAAATGACCAAGGAAGTCAATACTGGTATATTATAGTTGTTTATTTGTAGCATTCCTTTAGAATGGGCCTAACCACCAAAAATACAAAGAATCCATGAGTTTCTGTGGTGCATTCTAATGCTCAATTAAAATCCACCCTCTTTGTCACTGTTTGGTTCAACAGTTTAGGTCAACAAACACTCTGGGAGCACTTACCTGGTGACAAGCATTGTGCTAGGGCTGCAAAAAGCCAGAGTCCAGCGAGGGATACAGATTATTTGTAAAAACAGAATTTCCATATAAGACTGGTAGTGATTTGAAGAAGTCAAATCACAGGGAGTAATAATTTTAAAATAGTGAGCTGTGTTTTGGGTAATTATATATTTTAAACTTTATCTTGAAATATAGAATTGCTCAAATTTAGAAGTTAAAATTTAAGTTTTTAAAGATCACTGAAATGCTACAAAAATAATACATAAATAAGTACAAAGTGAAAAAAACAAGACAAAAACATATTGATTAGCTTAGTCACTGAACAGATTGTTCTCAAAATAAAGGTCTTTAAAGGCAGCAAACTTGGCCAAAGAAATATTAGAGTCTTACTTCACAAGCAACTTTAAATGTGCTTTCTGGTTACGCTAAGATGTTACCAGGTGATGAGCATTCCAAGGCCACTGTCCTGTGATACTGTAGTAGGGAAGGGGGTCTCCTGGTCACAGTATGGTTTTCTCTTTTGAAGGCTCTCTATCCCTAGATATTCTTGTTCAAATCACTTCTCATCTCAACCACTTCAAATAAACTGTGAATAGTCTTTTACCTTAATGCCTGTGTAATTCATCAAATATTACTCAGTAGTCTTGGAAGCATAAATAGATGAGCATTTTACTCTTAAAAAGCAGTTTATGCCGGGCGCGGTGGCTCAAGCCTGTAATCCCAGCACTTTGGGAGGCCGAGACGGGCGGATCACGAGGTCAGGAGATCGAGACCATCCTGGCTAACACGGTGAAACCCCGTCTCTACTAAAAAATACAAAAAACTAGCTGGGCG